>NC_064443.1:606060-909090 GCF_023343835.1 Lagopus muta | reverse complement strand
ATGCAGTCTGCTTGGCAGTGCCTTTTGTCTGCACGCCACGTATTGACCCCATTTCAGACCAGCTTTTGGCCCCCTCGCTCCTCGCTAGAGCCCTTCTCACCATAACCACAAGGACGTCGGCCAGGCACAGCAAAACTGATAGCAACTGCACTGGGGAAGGGACCTCAATGAGCCACTGCAGCAACCTCCCCACCACTGGGGAGCCAACGCGCAGCCCACAGCACAGCACACAGCACAGCACACAGCACAAGCAATGGCACAACCTGCAGCACAACCCACCACACAGCTCATGGCACAATCCACAGCACAACCGATGGCACAACCCACAGCGACTTCCCCATCACAGCCTGTAGCACAGCCTACGGCACAGCCCATGGCAAAGCCCACAGCACAGCCCAGAGCATAACCCAGGGCACAGCCCATGGCACAGCCCGTGGCACAACCCAGGGCACAACCCAGGGCACAGCCCACAGCACAGCCCATGGCACTGCTTCTGCTCAGAGCCAGGCATGTCCCGAGGAGGTGCCAGGCACTCTGCCACTCACTGAGCACCGCTGCCGCCTGCCCCTCAGTGAGCTCCCCTCCAGGCACCACCTGCTCGTCAAATCCTTGGCTCTCATCAGAGGGCAAACTTATAAACAGACGCCGCTGCCAGGCTTAATGGAGGCAGATAAAGAGCTGCGATCGTTCGATGTTTTCCAATGATAGCGGTGATGCCTGGGGCCAGCAATAACATTACCATGAAATAAATCTGCAGTGATATAATTAGCAGGGATGCTGTTACGGCGCAGGTTTTAGGGATGTTCAGCACAGAGGCAGCAAAGCGGAGGTGCCGTTGCAGAGGTTCTGGGTTTGAGGAGAGGATGGGGAGAGAAGAAGAGCCTTGCGCAGCAGGGCTGGGGGCTGCAGTGGCAGTAACACATTCACAAACTGCTCGCAGCCTCTGCTCTGCTGTGCACTGCCTGAGTGAGGAGGGGAAGTGGGTGTTTGTATTCCATACGCACTCCAGGCCATCAAGATCTCAGATTTATCCATTCCAGCCACTTGCAGGAACCCACTTCAGCACATACCACTCGGGAACAGGGGCTGCTTCCAGCCCAGGGCCCTGTGCACCTCCCAGGCACGTGTAGGGCTCCTGCATGGCACAGCTGAAAAGGTAACCCCTGCTCTGCAACCTGCAGTGGCGCTGAGCAAACAGCCTGGTGTTGATGCTGCCCTGCACCAATGGGCCAGGGCAATGGTTTTGTGTAGGGGACATAACAAAGAGCAGCACAGCATCGTGGAAGAAGAGGGAATGGCTTCAAGTTACACCAGAGGAGGTTCCGGGTGCATCTTAGAGAAAATTTCTTCTCCAAAAGAGCGGTGGGGCACTGGCACTGCTGAATCAGCGTCCGTGGGGGGGTTCCAGAACCGCGGGGATGCGGCACTGACGGATGTGGGCAGCGGGCAGGTGGGGGGATGAAGAGATCGGCCGGCAGCCGAGCTCCTCCAGCAGCAGCTCACATCAAGGCTCTGCCATCTGCTGGTGCGCTGCGGGCAGGGCAGCCCCAGCGCGGCCGCTGCTGGGCTTCGGCGGGGGGAGCGGGACTTCGGCGCGGGGAAAGGTCCGGGCGGGCGTATGGGGCGGGCGATGACCGCAACCAACGGCTGGCGGACCCCTGGAGGCTCCCCTCAGCTCTTCTGAGGGGCGGCGTTATTAAGGCAGCGGCAGGAAGGGCTGCGGGGGTCCCCGGGAGGCAGGGGGCACCCCGGTGGGGGACGTGTGGGGCTGCCCCGCGCCCGGACCCACGGCGTGGGCACTGCGTTGGGAGCTGCCGGCAGGCAGCAGCTCTGCACAGAGCGCATCAGGGCTGCGGCACCGCGCGTGCATTAAATTGATACCATCTCTTTAATGTTATCTCTGGCTCTTTATCACAATCGCATGTGCAATTTACATTCTTGTCGCCTTTTTTTTTTTTTTTATTAAGATATGCTAGATGCCTATCAGAGATATTTCCACAATTGTTGCAGCATCACTTAAACATTTAATGGCCGTCAGCTGCTCCGGGGCAGGGCGGGGTGTCGAAGTGCCACAGCTCCATGTAGGGGGGGATGGTGCCTTCCAGCCCCAAGCCGCAGCCAGAGCCCGAGCAGGAGGGGGGGCACGGCTGCCCACACTGTGGCAATTGCACTTGGCCTCCTGCCACAGCCCTGAGTGTCAGAGAGCTGACAGACATCATGACAGACCTGTGAGCGCAGGGCTCTGCTGGTGGCAGCCCTGGGGCAGTGCAGCCCGGGGCACAGCAGTGACTCCCACCGCCAAATTGCCATGGAAATGAATTTCCTCACCCCAAAACTAACCAGGGAAATTCGAATAAATCCCCTTTTTGGTGACACGGCATCTTTTATTTTCCTATCATCACGACCATTTCTTCCTAACTGTGTCCAAAATTTGTTTTGCAAGGAACTGGATGATAATTTCCTTCCCTAGCACCAATTCCCTCACTGACACACATCACTCCCCATTTATTTCCTCCCTCCCTCCCTTCCACCTTTCTTTCTATCCACCAGGCAGTAAGCTTCACCCCTCGCCTTTTATCCTTCCAGTCGTTCCTGCAGTGCGGAAGGATGCTGGACAGTAAGGATGGTCCCTGGGCAGGCAGGAAGCTGTGAGCCCCAGGTGCACTGCAGGGTATTGCAGGGCACAGCGCTGGGGGCACAGCTGGGTGCTGCAGTGCTCAAGGTGGAGGCTTCCTACCCACTTGGCAGGGTAAGGAGCTAGAGGGATGCAGTTTGCTAGAAGGGGGAGGCAAGAATCCTAAGGGATTGCTCTGGGTCTGGGTCAGACAGCTGTTGCTGGGATGCCCACCCACCTACTATCCTGGCTTTGCCTTCTCTTTTGCTTCGGGCACTGGGAGAGCACTAGAAAGCCCCAGATAGGTGTGACCTGCAGCCATGTGAGCTTCAGAAAGTATATCACAGAATGCCTTAGGTTGGAAAGGACCTTAAAGGCCATCCAGTTCCAAGCCCTGCAGTGGGCAGGTTGCCCCCTACCAGACCAGGCTGCGCAGAGCCTGGCCTTGGGCACCTCCGGGGATGCTCATACCCAAAACAGAAGTGAGTGACAGCCATAATCTGCCACGAACCAGAGGGGAAGGAGTTGGGTTACTCCCAGCAGGACTGGGGCTCACGGGGCCAACGTGGAGTTGTGCAGTGCTGAGCAGCACAGCCATGGGAGCCGGGCTCCTGCTGGGTGCTCACGGGAGAAGAAAGGGAAACGCTGGACATAATCTGCATGAAAGTGTAGGAAGCCCTAAATCGCGTTAGAGCTATTAAGAAAGCTGGTTCCATCGCTCAGCAAACTGGCCCAATACAGTCTTGATAGACTCGTTATGAGCATCTGATTGCCCCTGATTAGATTAGACAATAAACTACCATCCTGGTGCGCGGGTGCTGCTCGCTCCCCTCTGCAATCTGTAAATTACAATTCCAGACCTGGGAGATTGGATTCAAATTGGATTACTGGAGCAGGTCCAGCCCAACACACACACACACACACACACACACACACACAGAAGAAACAAACAAACAGACCGGACGGTCAGCCGGGAATCGGTGATCAGGGAATTAAGGATAGAACGGGAACAAAAGCTACCAGCCAGCAATTAGCGAAGAAGAGGGAAGAGAGATGGATTTGGCACTATTAATTAACAAGGCAAAGAGATTATACCTTTAAATGGTTTGCACTTCAGCACAAGCGAGGTGGATGCCAGCTGCGGTCCCTCCTGCACAGATGCCAAAGGATGCAGTGCAGGAGGAAGGCAGGCTCACATGCACTGCTTTGTGGCCAGCACGGTGTGAACGTGTGTGCTGTGCACATCCCTCACAGCATCAGGCGGTGCTGGGGTTGAGCTGTAGGGCAGTGGGACGGCACAGGGCCTCCTGCAGCCCAGGAGACATAAAGCCCGAGCCGTGGTGGCTATGAGGTGTCACCTCCTGCAGGATGCTGGCATCTTTTGTCCCTCGGCAGAGCTGCTTGCTGCCGGGCCGAGAAATGCTTCGTCCTGTGCCAATTTTTGCAGCTCTTCAAACAAGTGAAACCTTTCATTGTCCCTGTCAGGGAGCAGAAGAGCTGATAAGGGCTCTGTTAGCCACATACCTGCAAGGCAAATCTCCGGGCTAGCGAGAATTGTTAAAGGGATAAAGCTGTCCAATGAAATCCCCTCTGCACTCTTGATATATGCGTGTGCCAGCGGGAGATGGAGCCTGGACCTGGTCCCAGCAAGGCACCGTGCAGCCAGGGCTGACAGCACTGCCTGTTGCTGCCCAGCACTGTGCTCCGCAGCTGCACGCCCGGCTTCCCCCTGCCTCCATCACAGGAGCTGGAAGCGAGGCCAAATGCTTACTACCCCCTCACTGCAGAAGGAAGAAGCAAGGAAAAAGTGCCAGCAAGTGGGAAAACCCAAGGCCTGAGGGTGGTGGGTGGAAATTGGAGAGAAAACTGAGAGATTTGCTCAAGGCAGTAAGAAAATCCCGGCCCTACATCTGTGGATCCGAGCCCCAGCTTCTAGCTCTTCCTCCACAGCATCCCAGGCAAGGGGGTGGGAATGCCACAACCCCCAAAGCGCCGCTCATTCAGACCCCCTGACTACAAGAAGCCCATTCCTGCAACATGCTTTCAAAATACAGAAGATCCCCAGATGCACTGAAATTCCACAATAAGAGAATAAACATGAACCACAACTGACTGTGGGTAACTGCTGTTGTTTTCTCCATTGCAATGGATTTGTCCAGGCTGTGCACGTGCAACAGGCATTGCATATATGCACGCACATAACAAATGCTCCAAGACATAGAACGCCACTCTGCTCATCCTCCACCCCACAGGTGCCTTCCTTCCTCCAAGTCAGTGCTGCAGGGGGACAGAGGAGGTCTGTGTGCCTGCAGACATTGTGCTGCATGCTGCCACAGCTGAGCTCCACGGGAAATAAAACACGCTTCACCTGCAGCCAAAAGATTTGGCCAGTGATGAAAACCATGTGCAACCTGCAAGCCCCACACTCCCAGGGCCTAGCACAGCAGATGTGACTGCACAGAGACATGGGGTCACAAGGAGCCAGGGCTGGAGCAGCCAGAGCCCCCTGCCCCCCGTGTGCCATGCAGCACAGCACTGGGGTGCTTTGGGGATGGAGAGGGCTCTGGTGGAGGCAGGCGAAGAGCAGCAGCAGCAGCTGTTAGACAGGTCAGGGTGTATAAATAGCTTGCTTCAGGGCATAACCCACTCAGTAAACTGTGGGATGTGCTGTTCTCAGGAGGCAAAGCAAATTGTCTGTGTTTAAATTTGTGAAGGATGAAGCAGTCATCCAAAACAGCCTTCTCAAGAACTGTATAAAAAAGTAGAAACAAGCTTAAAACATAGCCTGGGATCTAAAATATCCTTCTCCTGGCCGCCTCCTCCACCGAACTCAGACTGCCTCCTCCTCTGCCTGCAGAGCCATGGGGGGGACTGGCCTGAGGCACAGCTCTGTGCATCACCCACTGACACTGCCTGCAGCCTGGAGGAGCTGGGGCACTGTGAGCGAGGGCTCCTCCTGGCAACTGCTCCCCTTATCAACCTTCACTGCGGAGAAGCTTTCGTGGCAATAGAAGGACTGTCTGAAGCACTGAGCAGAAATAACATCAGCACGTCCTCAGCCTGCACGGGGGCTTTGCAAAGCAGAGGAGACAAAGACTGGATGTGATGGCATGAGAAGCTGGGGAACCAGGGAGCCCTGGGAAGGCTACATCGAGGGAAGGAAACCAGAGGGATGGGAGGAGATGCTCTGTGTTGGGGGCCTGGAGGTGGCACGCAGTCCCACGTGCTCCCCAGATGGTGACTCAGCCCTGGCTTTGCCAGGACAGCAGGCACTGTGGCTCTGAGAGACATCCCAGTCTGCAGGAGTTGCTGAAAGCAGGATGTGAAACACCAGCAAGACAAAAATGAAGGTGGTTAGCCTCTAAAAGAGCTCAAAGCAGCTCTAGCCTGCAGGTACAAGTCTTTGAGGCACATGTGAAAGAAAGATTGCCTCTAGATACACGTAGAGATGAAGGAACAGATAGAAAACTTAAGTCAGAGAAGGGTGGCAAAAGAACGTGGCAAACCAATAGCCTCTTGAATCCCACCTCACATGTGCTGAGCCAGGAGCCAACCAGCTGTGACTTCCAGCATGACCAAACACCACTGATGCAGAGACACAGACACCCCAGCAGTAACATGGCAATCCACCACCTTTCCTTTCTGTAGGGTAGAAGGTCTGTTTTCTCAGCCCTAATGAGGGCAAGCTCATCAGTGCAGCCAGGGGGAGCCCCTCAGCTGGTACCCAGTCGTGCAGAAAGGATGCAGGAGGACACTGGAGGAAGAGGACAGCCGTGCTGGTGCTGGTCACTGCCCCACAGAGGCTCCTCCGAGGGCATGGGGTGAAAGCCCCCTGCAATCAGCTGTAGCTGCAGTTCTCTACTGCCAGCTGGAACACGAGGAATTCATAGGTGTTCATAGGAATCCTTCTGTCCCATGGTAAAACTGACAACAGCTGTGATGGAACAAAAAGGGAAGGACAGCGTCCAAATAACCATCTCCTTGCAGATGACTTATTTTGGGAAGCAATTACCCTCTGTGCCCCACACCCCTGGCTCCAGCACTCCTCTGAAATGCCTGTGGGGAACCAGAGCATCCCATGAGCACTGGCACTGTGCTGCAGCACGGCCCCACGGCCACCAGCCATCACCGACATCAGCGGCCTTCTGCTTCATTTCTGCTTCTAGAAAGGCAACACTCGGGGTAAGTAACCATGTATTATTAATCAACGCTCTGCACACTGTTGAACTTTCATAATGACATGTTAATATTTTCACTGAGAAACAGAGGAAAATGGGCTCTGATGGCCGGACTGAATCACTACCTCATCAGAATGCCAGTCCTGCGCTGAGCATCCATCGTGCGTGCCTACAGGCTAGCAAGCACCTTCCTACAAAGCCTCATCAAAGCACAGGAAATATTCCTCCTCTCGCCTGCAGAAGACAAGACAGGGAGGCATCTTTTCAGAGGCCATGAGTGACACGGCAATTCATGCTTCTAGGAGAGGCTCTGTTTCTTCCTCCTCACCTGTCCTCCCTGACACACAGAGTCCCACCTGACTCATGTGCTGAAAAATACATCTCAAGAAGTCATCATTGCTCTCATGAGTCATGAGAGAAGGGGAGGAAATGACTCCATGATAGATGAATCAACTTAGAGGAGAGCTGAGGCAGAAGAAAACACAGCAGGAAGCTGTGGGATCCCCTCTGCTTTGGAGGAGCTTAGCACAACGTGGAGGATATTCGAAAGGTCCAACATCTCAGCCCACCAACTTTTCCATTTCCAGATGTCAGCACCACCAACCCAAGGCACCAAACACCCACGTGCCTGCGGCATGCAAGGCATTGCTCCATCCAGCAGCAGTCCTCCAAAGGAGCCTTGTGAAAGCACTAACTCAGGTCAGTGGATCACTTCTTCCATCACTAAAGCAGCACCAAGTGCTGGCTCTTGGGTCTGGGCGCTGTGAGAACCGCTCCTGTGCCAGGCCCAGCACCACATGAGCCTTTAGCAATGCACCAACCACCCCTGCCCAAAAACTCCAAGACAAAGGGAGGCACAACAGCAGCAGACTGCCAGGTGTGCTGCTGTCCAACCGGCCCTTCTGACAGGGTGCACACCTCTGGGATGTTGAGTAGAGCATGAAATGTGCTCAAGCACGCCCACAAACTGCACGAACACAGGGATGCAGCATGCCCTATGCATGCCCTACACCTCCCAGACTCAGAAGCCAAACATGTAACAACCTTCTTCTCCCCAGCCCGTGTCCACCACCCTCGTCAGCCCTGCAGACAGCCCCACACCGTCCCATCCCTGACACACAGCCCTGTGATCTCTGCCTGCTGCTGCCTCACCACCAGCAGATTGCCTTGCTGCACTACAGATAAACTCATTTCACAAGGAGTGCTGCAAAATGGGATGGCAGATTCAGAAACGTATGAAGGGAACCCACGAGGGCAGCTCATACATGTAGTCCATCACAGGATTCAAAAGCCAGGCATCAGCACATAAACATTCTGGTTCATGCGCTTCTAAACAGGAAAAAGCCCTACTTGTCTGTAACTCATGAGCTGTGTAGGGACACTGGAAGCACCTTTGCTCCCACCCACCACACACCTATCACTGAATTTGCTGCCAAGCTTCGGCTGTCCCTCGTACTCCTATGGCAGCACCTCCAGCTGTTAATGGCATGCTGGGAGGAGACACGAATCCACAAGATACCTATAGCAGATCCTCATGGGATAATTCCTCACGTGACAGCCAGACATATTCCAAAAAACACTGATGTGAATAAGTGCCAATTGGCAGACGCGGCTCCCAGAAAAAGCCACACAACCATAGAAATTACTTTAAAGCCAAAACCGTAGTGCTACAACAGCATAAATCATCTTCTTCAAAACTGAGTGTCAGCCAGGGCTGGCACACATCACCTTACCTTTAATGCACGGACTTTCTTGGCCAGCAGGCTTTCAATGTCCCCTGCAACCTTCTCCACTAATTTTCTGGGCACGTTCTCCTTGACTTCAAACAGGTTTCTATTCTCATTGTAGATCTAAGAAGGGAAATAAGAGAAAGACAGTCAATATTGCAGAGATATACTGCAGCATTCGCACAGAAAAGCTGGAGCTACAACACAGAGGAAAGTTAGCCACATGGACCAGGTGACAATACAGGCTTAGGAAAAGAGAATGGAAGGCTTTGCAAGCAAAATGCTGCGTGTGGCCTGCTGCCCATCCCACTGGCTTCATAGTTGCCTTTCTTCTTATGTGAAGGCTACGAGCATCCTGCTTAGCCAAAGGCTGAACTGCCCCTACACTGTCTGCACCCCCACCTCCACCCGTGCTCATCCTCATCTCAGTGAACTCCCAAAGAGCACAAGCAGCCCTCAAGTCCCTTCCCCAGGGTCACTCGCCAGATTCTGCAAATGCGAGAACAGCGGCACCAAGTCTGCTGGAGTTCAAGAAGCATTTGGACACAGCTCTCAGAAATAGGCTTACCCTGAAGGCCAGATGCAGATACCCAGATGTGAATGCCTTCATTCAAAGCCTGCAGCTGTGACCCACAGCTCTTCCACACCAACCTCCTCAGCTGCAGAGAGCCGAATCTGCCCTGAGGAAGTGCTGTGGGCACCAGCGCTGTCCCAGCAAGATGGGACCATCCCCAGCACGAGGCTTCTGAAACACCAGACCCTCCTTGGATCACTCCCAGACCTGGTGGCAGCATCCTGGCTGGTTCTCTGGGCTATGTCAGGGGTGAGATGTGCAACGGTGGTGGGATGCAGTGCTTCATAGGCACAGCGTGCAGCTCAAGAACAGGATGGAAACATTGCAGAAGGCACTGTTCCAATACAGTGTGAAATCATGCGATGGGCTGGAGCAGGTCGCACCCCTGTTCACTAAAAGGTAACTGGCAACAAATTCAGGGCCTCAGCAAAGAAGCTTCCTTGTGACCCTTCTGTTTAAGCAAAGCAGTTCTGGGGGCTGGAGCCATAGGAGAGAGCTCTAATCAGAGCAAAGGGTTGCTTTCCTGGCCTTGCCTTGCAGAGCTGCAGGGTTCAGCTGCTCCCTGCAAGTGTTGCTGCAGCCCCAGTTCTGCAGAGCTCCTCCTCCCTCCTCCACCACCACGGCTGTAGTGGGCAGCTCCAAGCACTGCTGCCTGCAAGGGCTGCACCAAAGTGCTTGGATCCCCATCCCACCCAAGCTCAGCACTAACTCAGCACCTCCTGCCTTGCCTCTCACTGCAGGCACTCGCTGCGTGGGAGCAGTTATTCCCAAGGAGATGCCCCAGTAAGAGGCTGAGTTGCAGAGGCACCTGCAGCTGAGCAGGAGTTCAGAGCTGAGCGGGTTCAGAGAGCTGAGCTGGGGGCTGCGTCCTGTGTCCTGCCACAGGAGGTCCCTCATCAGAGAAAAGTGTCAGCACGCAGAAGGTTAAAGAGGAAAAACTCAGCACAAAGCAATATTCTCTCATATTCTCTTTTCCCTTTAGTAAGCAGCAGCATAACAAAATAATGTGTTTGGAAGGCACGCTACCTCCAGCTGAGCAGCAGCAATTAGGAAAGCAAAGAGGAGCAATCTTCAAGGAGAGCGCTCCGGGTAAGGAGGGCATCTAACATCAGCACTTCCCTACTATGAAACAGAACATTGGCCACCAATGGCTCCAGACAGAAGCAGTGCCCATCCACAGGGAGGGGGCACAGAGTGAGAAAGCACAGGTGTCCCCCCATGCCTGCAGTGCCTGCAGCTGAGCAGGGCCTCGGTGCCAGTGAGAGCACTGCAGGCCCTGAAGCTCCCTCAGCTGTAGCACAGGGACTTCATTTTGTCATTCTCACGGAAATTCTCCCCTGACCTGGTGCTTGGAGATGACCTCAGGGCTGTGAAACTGCTGCTCCAGACTACATGCAGGCTCAGGGACCCAAAGCAAACACTAAACCACAGCCAGGATGCCCCACGTTCATCCCAAATGCTGCACAGCCACAGGAAGAAGCAGCTGAGGCTGCTTCTGTAGCAGCAGAATGCAAAGGAGCCTTGCTAAAATGCAGAGCCTGTAGCACAACGCATTATCAATACACATTTGTAGTAGCAACTGTATCATTGAAGAAACAGATCTGATACTGTGTCAGAACAATCATTCTCTAAGCCCACCCGTGTGCCTTGCTGCTGGTGCATGACAGACAGTGCTCATCTCCACCATCAGCTCCCTCTGTGCCCGTATGTCCTGTGAGCTGCTGGGGCTTGGAGCACTCACAGCTTCACAACCCCTCTTCCCCCCCCCGTGCTCCCAGCACCAGGACACCACAACACCACACAGTCTGAGGACAAGCAGAGCATGAGCAGAAATTCTCATCTTCCAGAAATGTTTTTCCCTTGTAAGAATCCAGTGCACCTGGCTTGGACAGCTGCAGTCTGTACCCCAGCGCTTAAAGATGGTGCAAAGCGAAGCAAAGCACTGCAGGCAGCAGAGCAGTAGGACGCACTAAGACGAGGCTGTGCCACGCTCTGCCCTACAATAGCCATGCACCAACCAATTCTTTCACCCCAGGTGCTACTACAGCACACAGAACAATATTTCAGCCTCCTGCAGCCAGCCCCGTGCCAATCAGCTCCGCTCACTGACCCAGATATGGGACCTGGCTGCTGCGACAAGGGCTGCAGCAGGAGGCCCTGCCTGACCTGTGGGCTGTGCTTGGTGGTGCTGTGGGACTGCTGGGCCCCCTGGCAGCTCTCTGACCCCCAGTCCAGCCTGTTCCTTGCGGCTCAGGACAGCACGGGGCTCTGCAGCAGGCTCAACTTGGGTGTGCAGAACCAGGGAGCAGCCTAAGCGATGGGCAGGGACAGTCCTGTGAGAGCTCTGCGAGATGGTCCGTGCTGTGCAAGAGGTGGGGAAACTGAGTGTAAAACCCCACAGAACCCATAGAAGCTGCTGGAGGAAAGGGATTGCAGGGCTGCAGGCAGAGTGGGCACAGAACGGTCCCATCTCACCCCCCAGCCCCACTGCACCTCCTGTTGGCCCATCCCATCACCCAGTGCCCATGTTACAGCAGCAGGATGCTGGGCACAGTGCAGCACCAGGCTCAGCCAAAGGGCAGTCAGAGCAGGCCGTGCTGGCACTGCAGGATGAGGGCTGCTGCCTGCAGCTGAGCGAGGGCTCTGCAGAACCAGCACTGAGCCAAGAGCTGCACGCCTGGCCACGGCCTGGGCCTCATCCTCAGTGAGAGCCACCGCCTCCTCCCCCCACAGAATTTCTTGAGAGGGAAGGCAGGAAGCAAACAGCTTGACATTTGCCAACCCCATCTCCCCCTCCTTGTGCAGTGCCATTCCCTGCTGCGTTCTTTCCTTCCCCCTTCACAGCAAAAGGCAGCCCTGCACAGCAGGCGCAGGGCAGGGAAATGGGCAGCCAAGGCTCTGCTTAGGGACGGCCAGCTGTAATTGAAGCAAAGAAACAGCAGAGCTGCAGCCCTCATCCCGCACTGCAGGGGACACCGGGTTCCCCACCCTCCTGGGGACAACAGTGGTACACACATCTCCCCATCTCCCAGCCATGCCCTGCACTGCCCACAGGACTTCTGCTCTCCACCCAGGATCTGAAGCAATCCAGAGTCTGCTACAAATAATTCAGCAGCTAGACAGCAATAAAGAGCTGAGCACGGTCAGCTTGGCTTATGTAAAACCTCTCCTGGCCCAGAAAGCTGCTTTCAGCCTTCAGCATCCCAAACCCTTATATGGAGAACTCGGAGCACCAGAGCTGCCCAGGCACCTGCAAAGGCTGAGCCTCTCACTGGGGGATGTGGGTCACAGCTCTGAGCTTGGGCTGCTCCCTGCAAAGGAAGGGCTGTTGAAAACAAACCACCACATCACTGAAAAAGTCCAAGCTTCAGCAGGATGTGGACTCTGCCTGGGCTGTTCCTGCAGCAGCTTGAGCCCCTGTGCCTGCACAGGCACGTATCCACATCAGAGACCACATGACAGCTACAGATACGCACAAGTGCAGCAAGATGAACCACAACAAACAAGTCAAAGTGAAAAATAATCTGATCTTTGACTCTGGCTGCTCTCTGGGTTATCCAACACAGAAATCCAGATACTTCAGAAGTCAATGCAAAGTATTTTTAAAATGTGCATTAAGAGCTTTCCTCCAGGATATATGCAGAAGAGTTTAACCGGTTGCATTAAACCGTGTCTATTCAGAACAGCTGCAATTCTTTAGATCAGCAAATTGTGCCTAGCATAGCCCAGGAGGGATGCTCTCGTGGATGAAGATGTGCTGTACTGCTGTGTTTCATCTTTATACTGTCCCTACCAGAGGTAGGCCCTCTGCACTGTGCGCTGTGCCCCACTTACCCCACCAACACTCTGATATAACAAAATGATGTCACACCAAAGCAAGGAACAGTTCAGCTCAAAGGGCGCATTGATCAAACAGTGCAAACCCTTCCAAAAATCCACACTTGATTTATATTCATCCAGCTCATATCAGTTTCCTGCTGGTTTACCTATAAGCAAGGATTCAAATCAATTTCCAAACAGGTCATCCCAGCCTTTAGGAACTGGCTGCAAGTAAATGATCATCCGGGCTTCTGTCCCCAAACAGCTTCATCTCCCATGCCAGAAAGCTGCAGCTTCTTGCAGGAAGGGCTGTGCAGCCCTCGAGCTCTCAGCTGTATTTTGCAGCCTTTCCTTCTAACTCAACAAGAACCAGGGTCACATTTACCCTGCACCACCTTCTGCTCTGCCTGATGGCCACCACAGGCAATCGCAGCACTGAGCTGCAGCGATGTGAATTCGGGATAACTGCACTGACATGGAATTAAACTAAATCTCCTATTAGAGCCACTGCGATCGGAATCTAGGCCAGCACACATCAGCAATATCAACAGTTACCCACAGTTTTCTGCAGAGTAATGATCTATTAAAGAAAGGAGAAAAAAAAAAAAAGGTACTTTTAAAAATAGCAACTTGGCAATTCTCTTTATTTACCTTTTGATGTGGGTTTTGGGGCTCTCTCTCTGATCTTCAGGGATTTGTGTTTACAAGCTTTTCTCCCTAATCTCCGGCACCAGAAGCATTTCTGCAAATCCCCAGACACTTGGGAGCAGGGCTGGAAGAACCCCACGTGCCTGAGTCCCCCCAGGCTCCCTGCCCTGCCTGTGCCCCCCCGCAGCCCTGCTCTCTGCAGCAGCGCAGGCTCACCGGGTTTTGTCTTATCCCCAAGGAACGCAGAGAACAGACCAGCAGATAGCTTTCCTCCACGCATCCCCAGGTTTATCCTTCCTCTTGCGGGTAGGAGAGGAGAAAATGAGAGTTGAACCAACCCTTCCCAAAAATCAGCGCTTTTACCAGAAAGGCTTACAGCATCCCTAACACAGCTGGCACAGCACTGCCAACATGTTCTCCTGACCTTCTCTTAAGGACACCCGGTGATGGAGGTTCCACTGCTCACAGAACGCTCCCTGAGGCCTCGCATCCGACTTGGAAACGCTGTGCAATGCCCCATTTGAAAATCCCTTGCTGCAGTTTAAAACAATGTTCCTGGTGGAGAGATCCAGCGTTAATGAAGAACAGGCACTTCTGCCTCATGCTGCTGTGCCCCATTACATATACAGAGATTTATGTGCTACTTTAGTTGCTACTCTCGTAGGTTACAAAATCCAATTTCATTTGTTATTCCCCCATAAGGTAATGTTTTCATTCTTGGGTTCAAACAACAACTAAGGCAAGGAGCAGCGGGCAGGGAGGTGATTGTCCCCCTCTGCTCTGCCCTGGTGAGGCCCCACCTGCAGTGCTGCGTTCTAGCCTGGGGCCCCCAGCACAAGAGAGATGTGGGGCTGTTGGAACAGGACCAGAGGAGGCCACGAAGATGCTCAGCATGCTGGAGCACCTCTCCTATGGAGACAGGCTGAGGGAGATGGGGGTGTGCAGCATGGAGAAGAGAAGGCTCCAGGGAGACCTCACTGTGACCTTCCAGTACTTGAGGGGAGCTTATAAACAGGAGGGAGAGTGACATTTTATGCTGTCTGATAGTAGAAGGACAAGGGGGAATGGCTTTAAACTACAAGAGTGCAGATTAGGTGACTGTTATGTTGTGGGGAAATTCTTCACTCAGAAGGCAGTGAGGTGCTGGCAGTGCTGCCCAGAGCTGTGGGTGCCATCCCTGGAGGTTCCCCAGACCACGGAGGGGCCCTGGGCAGCCCGAGCTGGGGGGAGGCAGCCCATGGCAGGGGTGGAGCTGGGGGGTTCTTTCCAACCAACCCACTGCATGACTCTACAATTCAGACCTACTCTGTGCAGGAACGCTCCAGATCCAAGCCGAGCCCCACACACGGGGGAGCACTGGACAGCCTGCTGTTCCAGTAGAAAGTTAATCATGGACAGGCAT
The DNA here is from genome assembly GCF_023343835.1 of Lagopus muta. Lineage (NCBI taxonomy): Eukaryota > Metazoa > Chordata > Aves > Galliformes > Phasianidae > Lagopus > Lagopus muta. The sequence continues at coordinate 894,128 of NC_064443.1, read as the reverse complement.
TAATCCCTCCTGACAGCATGTTGCCAATTTCTGATTTCATCCCCATTTGCTCACAGCTTACCATCAGGGGAGCAGGCATCTTGCAGCACGGCTGGCCCAACACGTGCTCCCCTTGGTGAAGCTGTATGCCAGCCCCAGCTCCCCAGCATCCAGGGCTGCACTGCTGGACAGTGGGCACAGGGAGCAGGGCTGTGCCCAGCCAGCAGCTCCTCACCAGGGCAGCACAACGCAGGGGAAATGAGAGCCCAACACTGCCATCCTCTCCCGGAGGGACAGTGCCAGAAGAGCAAAGTGGCATTTGCAAATCAGAAGCTTTTCCCTTCCCCATTCCCTGCTCCTTTGCCCAGAATGTTAATTAGCGTTGCTCTAAACAGCAGCAGCGAAAGCTGAAAGCCTGACTGCTTTAAAGGAAAAACCTGGCTGTGAGTTTTTTTTCAGGCGACATTTACACTAAAATGGGAGATGGCTGTGCAGCAGGTGCTTGTAATGCCACCTTGTAGCTTCCCTCCTAAAGCTAAGGAGCGAGTTCTAAAAAAAAAAAGCAAAACTGCATCTCCAGGGCTGCATGGTTCTGCCTCCTGCTGCACACAGAGATGTCAAGTTCTGCTTCCAGTGCAGCACTGGAGCAGCTGCCTGCCTGCTGCCCGCAGCACAGGGAGCACAGCAGGCACAGAGCCGGACGGTGCACTGATGGCCATGGTTGTAAGTAATAGTGCTGGCTTTTCTCTTGCATCAGAAATAAAACCCAGATGATTACATAAACCACATCCACCTCTGTGTGTTCAGATGATCGATACAATCTCAAAGCATCACCAAATCCCAACCACAGCGATCGCAGGAGGAAACGAGCTTCAGGATTCACTTCCCCACTGGGTGCCACCCGGCTCTCTGCCACAGCTCCCCAGCAGGGCAGCCTGGAGCCGCAGCACCGTGCCCAGACATCACAGTGATGGGCTCTGTCTGTGAGCACCCAGACAGACAGGTGCTGTGCCATCAGCTTCAGTGAGCCGAAACACCAACCATGAAGCACCTCACCTTGTCTGGAGAGCAGAAGGTTCCGCCCTCCTTCTGCCCCTCTCTTCCAAACCCACCAGCAGGCTGGGGAATCTCACAAGTAGGTTTGCTATTGTGCAAAGCATGCTCAGTAGGATGCAACTGACTCTTGTTGACAAGAGTTAAGTGCTCTCAAAAGAGATGTCCATTTCTGATGCCTTCTTTTTTTTCTTGTTAATGAATTAGACCAAGCTAACACCAAGCAGCTCCCAGATGAGACCGACTGTCAAGCAGGTAATGATTCTATTAACAGATTTCTTCCATTTTTCTTCTATATTCAACGTGGAACAAAGAAAAATTAAACCCAAGCAGCCAGAAATGCCTTTTCCTTCTTGAAAAAGCACAGAGCAACCTCTCCAGGAGATTCCCTCCCCAGCTCTATTAGTTATTACTGCCTCTGCATGGCTTCTAGTTTTGTGTGGCATTGGAAGAGAAAGAGGAAAAAATGCCCAAGTTCACAAAACTCCTTTATTTCAACCTCAAGCTGCTTCTTGAGGTTTTCAAATAACGTGACCAGCAAACCTTTACAGCATTGGTTGTATTAACTTGAAGGGCAAGACACAACACAGAGAAGCAATGCTGCACACCCAGTGCAGTAGACAAACTAGGGAGCTCGCCTACAGCGCTCACCATCGCCTTGATCATACAATCACAGAATGGCCTGGGTTGCAAAGGAGCACAGTGCTCATCCAGTCCCAACCCCTGCTGTGTGCAGGTCACCAGCCAGCAGACCAGGCTGCCCAGAGCCACATCCAGCCTGGCCTTGAATGCCTGCAGGGATGGGGCATCCACAGCCTCCTTGGGCAACCTGTTCTGCCCCTCTCTTCCAAACCCGCCAGCAGGGCAGGGATCCTCACCAGTAGGTAGTTTTGTGCAAGGCATGCTATGTTCCGTGTTATCCCAGCTCCTTTTTTAAAGAAGGCAACGCTTCCATTTTGCTCCACTCCTCTCACCTCCCATTGCTGCTTGTAGCCATGGGCCATGCCCAAGCCAGCCACAGACACTGCTTTCCTGACATTGCAGGAATCACGTGCTTTGTATCTTGGCTTGCTCCAAGGCTCCCTCATCCGCAGCCAGCAAACAGCAAGCTCTGTGGCTCCCACCATCCCGAAATGCCCTTTCAACCCTCCTCACCCAAAGGCTCTCTTCTGGGCTCTCCAGCAGAGCTTCAGTCAAGCACCCTGAGGTTCTGCAGTACCAGGCAGGAGGACAAGGCAGGGGAACAGGGCGATGAGCTCAGGAGTGCAGCACAGGCTGCAGGGCTGGGCAGCTGCTGGGGCTGAGCAAAGCAGATGGTCAAGGAGCTACGATTTGCAGGTAATCTAATAGTCAAGGAGTCATATCAGCAAGCCATAAACCAGGGGCCTGCAGGGGGCTGACACAATTCCTTCATTCCTGCTGAAGTCATCGGACAGCACAAAGCAAGGGCACAGAGCACCGAGCTCCCTTTGGAGCAGGCTGCAGGGCACAGCTCTGCCATAAGCCTGCTCCATCCAAATAAACAACCCCATAAAAACTGCCAGCTGGAAATAAAGCGCATCAAACCAAGCGCATTCCACCAGTTCCAACCCCTCACAAGGGCAGGGTGGGCTTCTGTCACTGCACCGGGTACCAGCAGCGGAGGAGGAGATGGGAGAAAAGCAGGGCAAGAAGCAGAGAACGCATTTCTCCAAGCAGTGGAATGGCAGCCCTCACTCACTGCAGCTGCCAACAACAAAAATCCCTGTTCAGATATTTTTTTTTTATTAACTGTCATAAAATGATGTAATGCATATAGTGTAATTATGCTTAAGTGCTTTCCATGTTAAATGTCATTTCAGTTATCACTTTTTAAATGCAATTTTTATTGAGTGCACAATAATAATTTAGCAAGTAAACAGGCAAGTTACAAGAAAAGAGTGGAAGTGCAGGGGGAGGTGGGAGAGCCTCCAGCGTGACAATGAAATGCACTGGGGTACATGGAGCTGTTACTTCTGAAAGCTTGGAAAGAATTATAAAAAAAAGTCATAAATTACAAGGTTGCAAAATGCAATAAATTACAGCCTCTACAAAAGGCAGATAATGGAAACGAGAAAGGATAGCGGGAAGTGGGAGGAATCTACATAATTTGTCACCACTGACCCCAGACATCTGCACAGCCCGCACAGCAAAGAGCACTGAAATATTTGGGTATTTCAGAGGCCTCGCAAGCATCAGCTCCTGGGGCAGCATGGGATCAGCTTTAAGGACAGTCCTGTCCAGTGATAAACTCAGGAGCCTTCCCAGAGGGAGACGTGTTCCCTGAGCCAGGCGTTGTACTTCTGGTGAACCAGAGCTTTGTGCAGGGGAGCGACAGCCCCAGCCTTGCCAAGCTGAAGCCAGGGCAATGGGAACAGGGTACCAGCAATTGCTGCCACCCAAACAGAGGTACAGAAGCACAGGAAAGTGTTTTCCATTACTCCTTCCCCTTTCCCTTCCACACTGCTCCCCATGCAGAAGAGGATTTGATGGACACCAGTGTGAACACAAGGCAGCACCATGCCATTGATACGGATAAGGGTGCATCGGGCAAAGCACTGTCAGCAGGTCGAGCTGATCAGCACTGGTGAAGCCACATCAGGAGTGCTGGGCCCAGTCCTGGTCTCCACATTGCCAGGGAGACATGGACAGAGCAGAGGAGCCCAGGGAAGGGCCATTAAGGGGGTGAAGGCACTGGAGCATCACTCCTGGGAGGAGAGGCTGAGGGAGCCGGGGCTGCTCAGCAGGGAGAAGGGGAGGCTGGGGCTCCGCGTCCATAAAGGGGGCAAAGAGGACAGAGCCAAGCTCAGCACTGCTCAGGGACAGGAGGAGGCAGTGAGCACAGCCTGGAGCACAGCAGGCTCCATCTGAGCATCAGCAAACACTTGAGGGCTGTGCAGGGACCCGGTGCTGGCACAGGTTGCCCTCAGAGGCTGTGTCCTCCAGGAGCAGCTGACAATGCCAGGCAATGGGAGTCGATACAGTTGTGGTTCAGAGTTTTGGAAACAAAACCACTGACAGAAAAGGAGGAGCCACCAGAGTGAAACCAGAAAACAAGATGACTGCAGCCAAGTTATGGGAGTACAGATGAACAGGATCTTAATCTCTGGAAAATTAAGTCAGAAGAAAATGGAATAGGCACAGCTTTTGGCTGACATAGAACAGCCTCCTTTCAGCAGCATGCATGCCAGGTTTGCCCGATTAAAACTTTTCTGGATGGAGAAATATGGATGAGAAGGGCAGGGTGCATAGGACTGAGGTGGGAGTGAACAGGAGGTGGCCTGCAGTCACCGTGGGAGCATCTGTAGCACTAACATCAGCAAAGAGCCCCAGCAGTGGGAGTAAAGGGAATCCACAGGTGGCTCTCTCACTGCCCAGGGACTGTGTTTTGGATGCAGGTGATCTCGAGGTCCCTTCCAACCCCTGCAATTCTGCTCGCACTGCAGCCCAGAGCTCCCCACACCCCTGGCCCTGCTGCAAGGGCCCCTGAGCTCATCATTGCTGTGAGGCCGAGTGGAACAGAGTCAGCACATGTCACTGAGATGCCCGGAGACAATGCCAACAATGACAACTCCTGCAGACAGCCCCTATGTTGACACTGCTGGCCACTAGGTCAGGGTACTCCTCTGCTCCCTGTCCCCACTGCCTGTTCTTTCTCCTCCTGCTCTGCACCTCCATGGCACAAGGACCCCTCTCTGTGCAAGGCCAGGAGGCTCTGAGCCTGCTGCAAAGATCTGCTCTGCAGTAAACCACGTGATCCATAACTCTAAGCCTGGCCCTTACCTTATGCCCCTAACCACAGCTCCTCCACAGCGTCATGCCAATTTGAAAATGAGGCCATTTTGGGTTTTCTTGTACATCTGGCACTAGAAATTCCTACCAGCCATCACTCAGAGCTGTTGAATTCCTCTGCTCATTTCCTTCCTGCCTGTGCTCAGCTCTCCCCGAAACACAAAGAAGACAGAATTCTTCCAGAGCTCCTGATTTTGGGAGGCACTGAGTGATGGCCTCAAGGCAACCAGAACCAAGGGCACAGAGCAAGAAGATGAGTTAGAGTCAAAGCAAACAACAGATGTGCCTCCAACAGCCCCTCCAGGACAGGCAGCCCCCAGCTGAGGCTGTCACCCCCCACATCTCAGAAATGAGTACAGGTTAGGGCTGCTGAGCCCCGCCATCAGAGTGAGCAGGAATCAGTCATGTGCCATTCAAGCCCTTGAAATAATCCTATCTAATCAAACAGACCCAGAGAAAGCAGCATCTTACGGGCCATAAAACACCAGAGGCTTATTCCCCTCATAAATACTGAGCTGACACCACAATGCAACAGCCCCTGGGGCTCTTCCTTCCTCCTCTCCCATCCTTCCACATGAATGCTCAGCTGCCGACAGCTCCTGATGACTGGGGCTCTGGACACACTCCCTGGGTGCCTAATCAGGGCTGCACTAACAGCAGGTCTGCATGGCAGGTCTGTGCAGCTGCCCTGCATTTGTGGGGTTCAGCTCTGTCAACCGGAGGAAACCTGGCTCTGCTTGAAACTGCCATGGTTTAACTTCTCATCCCATCCCCATGGCCACAGATGCGCTCTGTCCTCTTCTTTGGCCCTTTTTTTTCCCCCCTCAGGATGAGGCCCTGCAACAACGCAGCCTAGCAGCAGCTCCTGCCACTTGAGGCAGCTGGAAATGCAAACCTTCACTCCAATAGCTGTCCAGCTGGGAACACTCACTTCCATACTACCTCAGTCCCTTAAGTCAGGTTGATGGAATGGAGTAAGGGATGAGGCCAAGACACCCTGTGTAGCTCAGACCTTGCTCCCTGTACAACTGGTTTTGCCATCTCCAAGTCCTCAGGAGCTGCCTAGCACTCCCAGGCATTCTCATGCAGAAAGCTCTCAGGGCTAAATGAACATCCATGAGCCTCCTGGTGCTGCAGTGCCCGCTGTTCCCAGTGCCACCAACTTCAGAGGCTGCAGGAGCCTCCTGCAGTATCTTTCCCTAAATGGGGTGAGAAGGTGGGAATTGCAAAGCCAGGGGGAAAAACGGAACAACAATGCAATGCATAATCTGTATATTTCACCATTTGGAAGAAGGGATTTTTCAAATCATTTAATAGTTTTAATCCTTTATCGGCTGCTCATCTGAGAGGATTTTGCTGCACGTACAAGATTTGGTATGAACTCATTTGCATTAAATACTTTTGTTTCCAAAGTTTATTTCTTGCCTGGGCACCAAACGGTGTGAGCAGGCTGCTGCTTGGCAGAGCTGGTCAGCCCTGATGGAAACCCTCTGTGCTCAGCTTTGACCTCCTCTCAACCCCTATCTCCTGCAGACAAGCAGCACAGCTTCCAGCAGCCCCAGTAGCTCCCCTACACTCCAGCCATAAAGCATCCTGGATGTTGCACACTCACATCCTGTCCTGCTGAGACCCAGCAGGTCTGCAGTGGGAGGCTGCAATATTTGGTTGCATCTGCAAGAGATGCACAGACGTATCTGCAAGGGATGTAGTAGACACATGGGCTGCCCTGCCAGACGCACCCCCTAAGGCTCTCTGGCTCATGCAACAAATGCTGTCCCCTTGCCCACAGCACGCACCCTGCACAGGGAAGGGAGGATTAACACATACACACAAAAAAAAGGCTTTTAGTCACCCAAGGCAGGGGCCCATCTGCACGGCCACATTGCATCAGATGCGCTGCAATGAGCTGAGCTTAACAGAACAGCATCAAACCAAAGCCTCAGAAGGTGGGATACTTCCATGGGAACCCCCAAGGGCTCCTGTGGGAGCTGCACCTGGCTGCCTTGCCTCCCTCAAAGGAAACTCAAAGGTGGCAGTGTGGAAGTGCCCAAGCAGGTCTGCCTTTCCCTAAAGCAGCAGCTGTTCCATACAGCAGCAGGAACAGGCCTGGTGAGCAGCTGAGATGCAGGGCTCCAGCAGCAAGGCAGCACCAGCACGTACCAGTGGCTGTAAATCTGCTCTCCCAAAGATGAACGACCACAACTAAAGTGTCCTCCCCGGCCCATGAAATCTGCTGTGAAAGGAGCTGCCCAGTAACAACCATTCCGCTATAGCCCAGTGCCCGAGAGGAAACCACACTGCTGAAATCACCAATTTCCAGCTATCTCGAGGGAGGAAACGGGATAAATAATAAATACCAGAGCGAATTTATACCATTTGAAGGCTTTTTTAATTTACAAGTGGCCAGAAGATATTACGGAGCGATGTGCTCTGCGCACACAAAGTTCTCAGGCTCAAATGCAATCCGTGGGACATAAGAGTGCTTCTCTGAGATGGATGAAAGGCACAGCCGGAGCCTGCTTCAGGGCACAAAACAAGTTCTTTTTGTTTGGTTTGGTTTTTTTTCCTGTCTCAAAACCTTTTAGCACTGGAGCACCTCAGCCATACTGAGGCTCAAGGGGTGGAGGAGCTGCAGCACACCCAGGGACACGGGCACGAGGCTGCAGAGAGGAAGCCTTAACCCAAAGCACAGCAGTGCTGGTGGCTGGATTTACACTGAGTGAGCCTGTCCCTTGTCCAGGACACTGCTGAGGTAGTCCCAGCTGCTGTCAGCTTTTCAAACGTGTCAGAGCCATCCTCTTGCCCCACAGTACACAGCTCCTGCAAGCAGAGCGTGGAGCAGCATGCAGCTCCTGGGCAGCATGGAGCAGCAGCAGGCTGCAGCCCTGCACCAGCACTACTGGAGCATAATTAAGTCATGGAAGCATGGCACCCAGTCCAAGCCATAGTTAATTCAAACAAGCTCACCAGTTTTGACAGCTCAGTTTGAAAACTCTGGTGCTTGAAATGCAAAATGCAACATATTCCATTACCCTGGGTCTGCTGAGAATTCTATCTTGGTTTTGTAGCTCATTCAACAAATCCTACAGACTGATCCTATCCTATTCCCTGTGCCTTAAGGACAATCCAACCATCTATTTACTTTCTGCTTTCCACATGGATAAGAGCAGCAATAGGTGCTTCGGGAGCGAATTCCCACTAATGTGGTTTCGCAGGCCTGCCTGGCTGAGCACTGCCTGGGTGCAGCCACAGTCCCTGCCCCACATACTTCCCATGAGTAACATTTTTCTTTCCCTTTGACTTTGGGATAATGAGGGCATAATAAGAGATTCCTTGGGGGTTAACTGCCTTCCACACCTCGCTCTGGCCCATTGCAAAGCCCTGGCTTTACTGGTGCAACCCAGTTCTGGCAACTGCTGTGCCTCAGTTTGCAGCTGGTGAATCTAAGGCACAGAAAGGTGAAGGGCTCCAGACCTGACAGGCAAAACAAGGCCTGTGTCATCCCAACCTTTAGCACACAGAAGCACACACACAAATACACGTGAAGGTTCCAGATCTGCATCTGACAGCACCCAGGAAGAGCCCACGCAAGGCACAGTTCTGCTCTGCCACTGCCCTGCATTATGCTGCTCAATGGGCCAAGCGCTCCCTTTCAACTGGAATGTCCTCCATCAATGGCCACAATTCAGTAAACACCCCAGTACCTACCAGCCCAGGCTCCAGTCCTGCTCCCATGGACCCTGCAGGGCCAGGATGCTGATACAAACTGTATTCAGGGCTTTTGTTGCACTGCAGAGATGTATCTGCTGCATTCAGGTAGCAGCTTGCATGTGCCACCTCCAGGGAATTTATTTTCCCCCTATTTGCCAAGATAAACAGCATACAGAGCATGAAGGGGGGAGGAGACAAGGCTGATTTAAGTGATTTCACTTTGCAATTTTCTATGTTCTTTTTAAGTCGCTTATCCATTTCAGTGCTCAATATTCGGCTCTTTCCCTAATTAGAAAATCGCTAATCTGCTCTGAAAAATGTAAAAGTGAGTCTTGCTTACGTGCATTGCTTGGAATATGCAAGTGTGTTGGGTTCTGAGTCGCTTTCAAGCTTTTTTTAAAAAGCCACTGGTGTCTCTGGCTGGCATCTCTCGCTCTGCTCATTTCCTCCCAGGTCCCCATTCAGCCCCTATGCACAGGGCAGCACCACACACAGCCCGAGCGGCCAAGAGATGACTCCTGCTCTGTGCCTGCCTTAAGAAGCGTGCCCCCTCATCCTGCTCTCTGCCTGGGAGAGGACCTGAACACCAGCAACCCTAGGCATGTGCAAGGGAGAGGTATGAAGGTGGGGTCTCTCAGACCAGGTGATGACTCAGGACTCAAGAGGAGCATTGGATTAGCATGATGTTACACCCACAGGGCCACACCGGTGCTTTGCAGAGGTGAGAGTGGGGCTGTCCTAGCAGGGGATGAGCCAGGAGCCGTGGGTAGGCACAGCACTGTGCCAAGCAGGGCTGGCTGGTGTCTGCTGCCAGGCAAGGTGACAACTCAGGTCAGGATACCCAGGCTGTCAAGAAGAAATGGAGTTCAAGACAGAGCTGTAGAGCCACCAAGCTCCTCCAGGAGCAACAACACAGTGCAGTGGCTTTTTCAAAGGAGCTCTTCCACCCAAAGCTGTCCTCAAGCTGCACGAGCATCCCTAACATGCAGTAGTGCACTACTTAACTCAGCTCCCTCCTGCCACCCGACTCTCCCTGCCTGCCCTCTGCTCTCTCTCTGCTTTTCCCAGCCAACAGCTCCGGAGACAGGGCGAGCAGAGCTGGCAGCCATTGGATAGCCACCCACCTGCCTCATTCTCAGCATGTCACCAGAGGCACTTTGGGGAAGAGGGTGGCAGCATGCAGACCTGCAGCTACACAGGCTGTTTTCCACGAACCTGCTCCTGCCCGCTCTACTTGCAGTAGAGAACAGGAACACAGCTGCTGCCATAAACCTTTCCAGCCAAACCACCTCACTTCATTATCGTTTGTCACCTGCTCAGGGAAATCACTTGTCACATTTTCCTTTCCACTTAATGACTTCAAACTCAATCTGAGGGTTGCTCAGCACTGCAGCACAGGGCTAGGAGCAGGAGACCGGGTGAGCAGCATGGGGTCTGCAGGGCTGTGCCAGCCCAGCCCAACAAAGGAATGGTTGTGGGGCTGATGAGTCCCCAACCTGGGTGAGGACTGCACTGCAACAAGTGATTTGAGGAGCAAGTGGAACAGTGTCCTCAGGTCACCAAGCCATTCCCAGGGACAGAGACAGAAGTCCAAGTACCCTGCGCCCCTCCCACCACCACGTCTTTCTCTCATTGTATGCTATGAACACAGTGATGAAGTCTCCCTACCAAGAACCCAGGCTTGCTCCTACATACTGGAATTGCAAGAAAGGGATGAACAACAACTGCCTCACCTGGTACAGACTGACATGGTGCAGCCTGCACAGCAGTGCTGCATGCATGACCACATTAATGATGTGTTATAGCAGCACAGAGCCAAAATCATTGCTAAAACTGAAGCCACAGCCTATCTAGTTCACTGTTGTTTCTAAGTAGCCAAGCACAGCAAGTTAGATATAATTAAACACATACCTTATTATTCTGGCCCTCCAACAAAGCCATCCCTTCTAGAAGCAAATGGCACTGGCAGTGCTGCCCAGAGCTGTGGGTGCCATCCCTGGAGGTGCCACAGGCAACGGAGGGGCCCTGAGCAGCCTGTGCTGGGGGGCAGCCTGACCATGGCAGGGGTGGTGCTGGAAGGTCCCTTCCAACCCAGCCATGCTGTGATATCATGACAGTGTAACACTAAAACATGATGGAAAGTACAGTTATAACAGCAGGGTGGCAAAGTCTTTAGCCATGGACCAAGCCAAATATAGCAGCCATAGATACAGAAACAAAGGAAAAAAGCTGCTTACCTTCAGAATCCCTACCTCCACTGCCAACCCTTAAATGAGGTCTGGGAAGGGGTGGGTCCTGGATCCATCCCTTCTGGTCAATCAGCTGCATTGCACGCACCCAAGCTCCCCTGGGACAGGGCACCAAACTCACCACATCCTCATCACACATCCCAGGCACCAGACACCAGAGCTGCCCTGTCCTCCTTGTGCTCTCCAGGGATCCAGCAGTTTAAAAGAAAAAGGCATTTTAAAAGCAGGTCATCAAGAGTTAGGAACCCCTTCTGTAGACAACTGCTCCAGCAAAGCAAACAGGAGGGCAGCATTAGCTGCAGTGTGGCTGTGAATTCCCATCCCCAAGTTAGAGGAGGATGTGCTGGCTGGGGGCTACAACTCCTTTAAATCACAGAGCTGTTAGAGACTTGCTTTGGCTCCACTCTCTACAATGGGTCTTTCACTTACTAGCAACCCCAGTCAATTAGTCACACAAGCAACCAGTTCCCTTGTAATCAGTTTATAAGTCAGCAGGGCTTCCTTTTAACTGGCTGACTAATTGCCACGCCACCCAATGAAGGCTTTGCCTGTGTCTGCTGAGGTCCAGCAGAACCTGAGGCTTACATGGGAAGGGCCCAGGCAGGCAGGCAGGCAGGCAGCCTCTGCCCTGCAAAGCCAGCAAAAACACCACTAACAGCTCTCATTTTTCAAGCAAAACCCACCATCCGTCAGGGAGATAGGGCTCATTTAGTTTTTAATTTTTAATTTACCTACAGGTTAAATCCAGGCAGGGAGTCTGATGTGGAAATGAATCGAGACAACTGTTTTAACACCACCTCGCTTCCTCTGCACAGCTCTTCTCCCCACCCGCAGCCGAGCAGAGGGGCCAAGCTGGGCAACAATGGGGAGATTAAACAGAACCAGGAGTGGGTGCGTGCAGCCACAGCTTTCTCCTGTTGTCATTTCTCCACTTGTCATCCGCAGTCCTTTTAAGGTGGCTGCATCTCAGAGCCGGCGTAATCCTGATTTTCTAAGGGTTGGTGGGGTTTTTTTCTCCTCCTTTTTTTTCCCCCGCTGCCAGCAATTGATTTCATTTAACGTTTTCATTTGTCTGCCCGCTGTAAATAACCACTTGGCAGTCGGATTTCTCAAGTAGAACAGGCAGTGGCTGCTTACTCTCTTCCTGGCAGCTGGGGGGGAATCTGGCAAGCACTAAAGCAAGAAGCTGTTTCAAGTAGCTCTGCAATGTGCAGGGCAGTATGTTATGTGGGGAGTGCTGGAGTGGAAGAAGCCACGGTGTGGAAAGGCCGAGAACTTATATCTGAAAGGCTGGGTGAGCTGCGTGGCTGAGGCTGGGCTCACCAAGTGCAGCTGCTTTGCTCCCAGCGCATGGCTCTATGCGTCGTGGAGGCCAGCAGAGCAGCACAGAGCATCTCTGCCGCAGCACCTGCACAGCCCAACAGCCCCCTGCCCTCTGCAGAGCCACAGCACAGGGATTTAAAGGATATGCTGAAACCTCTGACCACCAGATCCTCTGAAACGGGGATCTGAATTTGCAGCCACAAGCTGCATTAAAGGTTGTCTCTGTTTGCTTTGCTAAAGCAGTTGTCTGTAGAAAGCGTTCTTAACTCTGGATGAAATGCCTTCAAAATGCCTTTTTGTCTGCAGTTTTGCTGGATTTCAGGAGGTGCCGAGGTCTGGTGAGCTGGCTGCAAAGAACCCATTGCCATCCAGTTCCACAGGCACAAGCTCCTGCCCTGGCTCATAATCCCAACAAATCCCTTCCTGCACTGCAGTCAGACTTGCTGAGCACCAGAGCAAACGTCACTCAGCTGATGCCATGGGACTTGCAGAAGCAATGACAACCGGCGTCACATCAACTCCCAGCTTCATCTTGGCCACAACCTGCCCAATATCTGCATGCTTTGTTTGGCCTCACATGGGTTCCTCCTGACACAGGTGAGCATATCGGAGAGGAGCCAGGCCAGGTATGACAGGGCAGAGGGGAGCACTGCATCCAGGCCTGGAGCCTCTGGCACAGGAGGGATGGGGGGCTGTTGGAGGTGGGCCAGAGGAGATCACAACAGTGTTCAGAGGGCTGAAGCACCTCTCCTAAGGAGACAGGCTGATGGAGATGGGGTGTTCAGCACAGAGAAGGCAACAGGGAGACCTCACTGTGACCTTCCAGCACCAGAATAGAGCTTGTAAGCAGGAGGGAGAGTGATCTTTTACGCCGTCTGATAGTAAGAAGACAAGGAGGAATGGCTTTAGACTAAAAAAGGAAAAAAATCAGGTTAGATGTTAGGGATAAATTCTTCACTCAGAGAGCGGTGAGGTGCTGGCAGTGCTGTCCAGAGCTGTGGCTGCCATCCCTGGAGGTGCCCCAGGCCACGCAGGGGCGGTGGTGCTGGGAGGTCCCTTCCAACCCAACCGTGCTCTGGTTCTGTGACTGCTGCCCCTGCTCTGCCCCACTGAAGGCTCACAGCCAGAAGAGGCTGCCCTAAGCCTCAGCGCTCATCCCCAACTCAATCCTTCTATTGCTGCAGCTACCAGGTGAAGGAATCACTGTTTTCCATCCTAACAGCTGCGTGCACAGCTAAATGAGTGGAAAGCATTAATAATGATTAATTTGTAAGGGTGGCTTTTTAGCTGTCGCTCAGGAAATCAGCCTATGCTGACAGCAGCCACGACCGGTGCCGAAGAGCAGCACGTAGGGCCTCGTTCCACCCTGCCTGCCTCTCTGTTGCTGCTCAGGGTGCTGCAGAGAGATAGGGGCAGTGCCAGGACCCTGCCCAGCCCCTGCACACCCACCAAACATCAGAGGGCAGAAGTGAGACAGGCGCACTGAGCCGGCAACGCTCCCTTCCCCTCTGCAACCAGGGTGAAGGAGGAAACGGAGGATGCAGCTGTGTGCTGGCACAGCGAGGCAGCTGCTCTCCAAGCTCCAAACAGCAGCAGGGCCGGCAGCTCTGCCCCTCTGCTGCAGTCCCTGGCAGTGAGCAGGGGGCACAGAAAAGCAAGCTCAGCCCCCCTGCGACACTGAGCCCCAGGGAGGACAGGCAGGGCTAATCTCACAGCCAGCAACGCTGCCTACATCAGAGGCTGTTTTTCTCTTCTTCCTTTTTATTCTATTTATAATAGTGACTTCACGTCACTACTTCTTTCCCCCCAGAAGACAAAAAGCGGAGTAGAGCAAGCATGGATAATTCTCATCCCATTTTATTTTATTTCTCTGTGGCGTTTCTCTGTTTGCTTTGGAGAGGAGGGGGTTGTTGGAGCATGTGTATTGCTTTGCAATTACAAATTAGCTTTTTAAATGAAGTGTGCTGCAAGAAGCCTGATATGCCATGTGCGAGCGCGCGTCGCAGCCTCTGATGAGACACAAAAGTGGAAAAAAAATCCCAAACCCACAGCAGAGCGCCTCGGTGCTGCTGGTAGAGCTAACAGCCTGTGCCACAGTGCCCTGCGCCCACTGCACTGCAGGGCTGGGGGCTGGAGGGGCTGCCCTGCACACCTATGGCATCCACAGCCTGCTGCTCACAGGCAGCCAACAAACGGGTCACAAATGGCGGCGTTTGCGCTCTGAATCAAAAGGCAGCTCGAGAGCGGGCATTCAGCTCAAAGCTGAGAAAGCAGGGAGCAAAGCACTGAAAGCCAAACACCTTTGGTCGCTCCCAGAGCTCGCCAAACTTCAGCCCAGCAGCCAGTCCTCAGCACACGGGCACTGGCAGCTCGCTCCAACCCCAGTGTGCAGCCACTCATTGGCTCCTCCTGCCCCTTTTCCTCCAAGCTGCTAAAGCTCTGAACGTTTAGGCACTGAGATTTGTGAAAACTGTTGTAGTTTACATCGTTTTGATATTTTATAAAACACAATCAGAGTGTTTGCTTTCCTTGTCTTTCAGCAAGCTGCCTTGTTCTGCACGCCGCGTCCCGTCCCCCCATGCAGACGGAGCTCGGTGTAGGACAAGAAAAAGCTACCTTGAGATTCACAGCATATTAAAATTAACAGCCACTGCAGTCAGATGCTGTATCTCTCTCCAATCTCATTATGAACAGCTTGTAACATAAAACAGGATCCACTTCACAATATTTCATAGAGTGATCCACAAGGAAATACAGAGCAGTCAAATGCAGGGAGGAGAGGAGAGGAGAGGAGAGGAGAGGAGAGGAGAGGAGAGGAGAGGAGAGGAGAGGAGAGGAGAGGAGAGGAGAGGAGAGGAGAGGAGAGGAGAGGAGAGGAGAGGAGAGGAGAGGAGAGGAGAGGAGAGGAGAGGAGAGGAGAGGAGAGGAGAGGAGAGGAGAGGAGAGGAGAGGAGAGGAGGAGCAATCAGGGTCAGGTATGGAGTCCAAGTGAGCCTTGCCCTATGAAGGGCTCCTTGCTCACAATGGAAGCCTGCCTCCAGGCCTCGTGCTCTGAATCTGGGAGCAAATTAATGAAAAATGAATGCCAAACAAATGAAGACACTGAGCCTGGAGCCACCCAAGCAGACTGGCTGCAGACCCATGTTAGCCAAGCAGCGTTAGCACTGGGTGCTGCTCTGGGCCCTGCAGGCTGCTGGTGCCTGGCTGCATGCTCTGCGCTGCAATGCAGCTTGGTTTTGTTCCTCTGACAAGCAAATTCCTCAGGTGCTACATGGAGGAAGTTAATAAGCAGCAGCAGGAGTGCTGGGGGATACAAAAATGCAGCAAAGGAGATGGGATGGGAACGGATGATCTGCAGAAAGCAGGAGGCAGAAAGGGGGCACTGGTGGAAGACGCTGGGGAGGAGCGTTCTTAGACCAGAATCATACAGGAGCACACATAAAGCAACCAGAAGGAGCTCCGAGCCGATTTCAGGGCACCATCCATTGCTTGTGTGATAAGCAAACACACATCACAGCCTCCTCAGGGCCCTGGAAGCCAGAGGAGCAATGTCTGCAGGGACTGCAAGGGCTTCTAGGGCACGAGCACCACACAGCTCGTGGTTAAGGTGCAGGACAGGAGATTCTGCGGGCACCCGAGGGTTCTGCAACCCTGGGTCACAGCCACCCAAAGTCAGCAACAACGCAAAGGAAACAAACCTTTCTGTGAACAGGCACAGACCCCTGCTTTCACCCCAGCTGCAGGGGAAGAGGAGGAGGAGGAGGGGAGGAAGGCATGCTGCCAGCACGGCGGCTGGAGCCGTGCAAACACTAATACGGCAGAAGCTAATTTTACAGAGTTCCACTCTGCAGCCTCCTCTTTGTCCCAGGATTCCTCAGCCTGGGAGATTAGTAGCTTCGAGACAGAGAAATAGAAGTTATTTTAAAATTTAGCATAAACTCACTCAGACACGACGAGCGGGTGACTTTGGGAGGGTGGGTTTGGGTGTGGGAAGATGTGCACAAATAACTGAGAAATAATTGAAGGACTGGGAAAAGAACAAGCATTTCCGCCACCCCACAGCCCATTTTTTATTCTCCTCGTGCTTCTCCACGCTCACTTTTTGTCCCTTCCGAGCCCACTCTGATCTCCAGGCAGCACTCCTGCCTGCCTGTGTTTAACCCCCGCTCTGCCAAACTCATGCTGCCAGCAGCTCCCAGCCTAGCAACCTGTCCGAACAGCACCAGCATCTTGGTGATGGGTGGATGGTTGGACTGGATGATCTTAGAGGTCTTTTCCGAGCCTTGGGATTCTATGATTCTATGACTCTGTGGGCCCCCAGCGCCTGCCAGCACCGCCCAGACCTTGCAGATGCAGCACCCGTTTGCAGTGGGTTGGTTTGTGCAGTGTGCAGAGGGATGGAGGTAAGATGCTTTCAGAGGTAAGGAGCAGAGGCAGCCTGATTTCAGGGGTGCCTGAGGAATCTAGGCCAGCTGGAAGAATTTGCAGAGAAGGCCAAATGGGCACAGAAGGATATGGGGCAGGAGCAGGGGCAGTGCAGGTGCCAGCAGCCCCTCACAGCCATCCAACCCACCCTGAGGGCTGAAGCCCTGCGTGCAGCATGAAGAGAGGGATGGCTTCACGGGAGTTCATTATGCTTGTTCATCTTCATTTTGCTTCTAACAGATGAGCAGCATAATGGCTCTGGCTTTCCTGGACGCCACAAAGCCAGAAACATCCTAATGAAAAATAAATGTATTTACAGGGAGACGTCAAAACAGCCCAAGACAAGGCAAAGTAATGTGCCTGGGCTGGAAACGAGGGCTTTTATTTCATCACCCCTCCACGGCCTGCGAGCAGATCACGCAGCGGAGAGAGATAAATATTTTAAATAGCGACACTTCAGCGATGCACGGTTGTGCAAGACAGGGAATAATTAGAAAATAAATTACTTTTTTTTTTTTTTTTTTTTAAGCATGGTAATTCCAGACGTTGAATGAATTAGATTACTTGACAAATTCCAGACCCACGCAGGGATTGTGAGAACAGCCGTGCTCCTGCTCAAGGAGGCAGAGGGAACGCGGCCTTCAAATTGAAGCCAAAGCACAACAAAACACAGCTTATAGAGAAGGCGCTCAGGATCTGCGTGGCCACCTCCACAGATCTAAGGATGTGAGGTTTCCTCTGGTCTCCCAGCAGCAGCTCAGGCTGAGAACAGCCCAGTCCAACGATGGGCATTGCCATCAGCACGCACACAGGTTGCTGAACTCAGCAGTTACCCCATCCCTGCCTTTATTCCATTCCATGAAAGCTCGCAGCGCCTTTATGTGCCAGAGCAAAGAGGTTGGGATTCACTGGAACAGCCTCCCCTTGCCTCACTGGTGGAAGACCATCGGCGTAGATGCAAATGTGTTTCCCCCACGTCCTGATTAATGGAACACGTGGTTGGGTGTACAGGTTGTGATGAATATGCACACGCACATTTCATTGCTGCGCTGACAGAGAACATTGCTTATTTGGGAAAACCAGTGACATTTTCACTCGTTCCAGTAAAGAGACTTGTTCCAGGTAATTGCCATCCTTCAGTTCCTGCTCCTGAGCCGGGTGTAAGCACCCAATGAGCCCAGCCAGAAGCAGCCCTATATAGACACACACACAGAGGCTCCCTCGGGAATTCCCAAAATGAGGATGCTCCAACAGAAAAGCCCCATATCTCAGGAAAATGGTGCATGACTCTGTGTGTGGTTGTGCTGTTCAGTGGCACTGCACTTCCCTAGAAGCACAAACTCACGATTCACATCACGTGATTCTGGCTAACAAGGCCTTATCCAAGAGCCTGCTCAAGGAGCCATAAAGCTTGGAGGGGGCGGAGGCATTATGCTCTCCTGAACCTTCCAGGTCCTGTAAACTTAAGATAGAGCTAAATGGGAAGAGTACCAACCAATTTCAACATGAAAGAAAAGACCAACAAAAAGACCCACCCAGCCTACAAGTCCGAAGGTGCTGCCATTAGTCCCAGCTAAAAGCATGACACATTTGAGCAGAAACAGTGGCCACTTTGGCTGAAATAATTAACAGGCATCATGCAACACCAAGCATAACATCAGGAAGTTTCGCATCTTAAGGCCAAACTGGAAGGAGATGCCAGCAGCACCTACAAGCTGGAAAGCACAATGAAAGCATCCAAGAATTCAGCCATGTGCTAGATAAGTGAGACTTTAAAAAACACATTGTTTTCAAATGTGTTTGGGTTCTTAAACCTTAATTTATCTTAATCATTACCATCACGTTGCTGCTTAATGCTATTGAAAGAACAAGGCAGAGGAAGGACTTTTGGTTATCAATAATAATAATAGTAATCAAATAACTGCAGTTTTAAAAAAACAGCTCACACAATTCAATGGCTGTTGCCAGAGTACCTGTTTGTTACCAGTTTGTTAGAGTGGGACCTGAGGTTCCCTTTGCTTTCAATCTGAGAAGCCCTTAGCTAAACAGAGCCATTCATCGCATGCATTTGGAATTGCACAAACGCTGGGTTTAGGATTTGATGTTGAACAGCAATGCTTCCACTCATTTCACCAAAACATCATTCACCTTAGCACAGGTTTTCCCCCAAGGAACCTCCTTTGTTTCCAAAATTATTAAAAAGGTAACCAAGTAGCCCAAGGAGGAATTTGCAATGCAAGATTTGTTCGCGCTTTGAAGTTAAGCATCAATCTCTAACCATTTAAAAAATGCTTTTAAAGGCAAAGCTACTAACCCATAGAAACTGGGGGAAGTAACAGCAGCATAACAGCCGAATTTGCAGCTGTTTTGTACCAGTGGAGCAGCTGAAGTGAGCTCATGAATTCAGCCTTTAATTTGTAATTGATTCTGTGGCTTCATGGTGAGCCCAGGTCTCCACAAGGGATAGAGGGGGTCAGTCCCCACGCTCCGTGCTCACAGGGCTCCCCGCCACTGCCACGTCCTGAAAGGACATGAAAAGAAATAGTCTTGTTCAGATTTGCTTGTAGACACGCAGGGAATTCCTCCACCAAGAATCATCATTGCTGCAGACATGGAGAGGATGCGCTGTATTTGCTCGCTAGCAACACTGTGAGCTCAGATTCCAAATGGAAGAACCCATGTATCCCTACAGAAATCAGCAGTTCCAAGAGTCATATCCATTGACAACAACTTTTAAAGCTTTGGTCACCATCTGCCCCTGGTGCCAGATGCAGGGCATGCCAGTAAGACCCGGTAAGAAGGATGCTCCTACTGGTGTGCACAGGAGCCACTCCAGGTTTGTCCGAGCTTATGGCACACTTTGCTGAGATGCAGGAAAAACTTACGGAAAGCTGCTCTGCTCCTTTCCCTTTAAACAAGAGAGGAGTAAATATAGAAGCCTTGGAAAGGTGCCCCAAGTTTGCTGTATTTCAATTTCCATGACAATTGGATTATGATCCCTATTTATCCCCATTGACAAAGTAATTGCGTCGGTCAGCTGGATCTCCTCCTCCCTCCCACGGGGAGAAGCATGGCCCCAGCAGAGCTAAGGGCCAGGCTGCCACCAGCAGCCTCCAGCCCCCGCCACAGGCAGCCAGTCCTGCTGTCTGTGTGCCAAGGGCTTCTGGCTGCCAAACTGCTGCTGGGAGCTGCTTTGTAGGGCAGGCGGCAGAAACCAAAGCAGCCGTGGCTTGGGGTGCCTCAGCATCCAACCCAAGCACAGACTCATAGGATCATTTGGGCTGGAAAAAGCCTTTGAGTTCATCAAGTCAGACTTGTCTGCACAAATCCAGAGCACGGGAGAAGCAGCCAAGCCTTGGAACAGGCTGCCCAGGGAGGTGGGGGAGTCACTGTCCCTGGGGGTGCTTGAGAAATGGGAGGATGTGGTTTGAGAGATGTGGTGAGTGGACAGGTGGGGGTGGGGCAATGGTTGGATCAAATGAGCTTTAGAGGTCTTTTCCAGCCTTAACAGTTCTGTGATTCTATGATAACAACAAAGAAGTCTGCAGCCTGCAACTGGGATGCTATTTGTGCTGGGCCTTCAGGAAAAAGCAATCGCCTATGAGATCATGCAGTATCACAGAATCACAGAATGGCCTGGGTTAAAAGGACCACAATGCTCATCCAGTTTCAACCCCTCTGCTATGTGCAGGGTCGCCAACCAGCAGACCAGGCTGCCCAGAGCCACATCCAGCCTGGCCTTGAGTGCCACCAGGGATGGGGCATCCACAACCTTCCAGTCCAAAGCAAATCCAACGGTTTTCTCCATGAGGTGCTACCCCTCAGAGCATCACTCTTACAGCAAGAAGAATGCAAAGAAAGGAGCACTAGCGACCAGATTCCCAAAACACCTCCAGCCATCTCAATGCAGCAATATGCTCCTTGCTCAGGATAGGACCAAGGAAGCCAAGGGAGAGGATTTGCTGGAGTGGGCCCAGGAGGGAAAGAGACGTTTCGAGTGCTGGACAACAGATCTCTGTGCAATGAGCTTCAGAGGCTGCGGAGGCAATCACTGCTGTGCTGCTCCTCTCCCTGTGGCTCCTGATGCTGCAGACACCTCAAGCAGGACCTATAATTGCAATTTGAAGTGCCCTCAGCTCACAGAGAAGGACATCTGAGAGAGAAGGCGTACCAAAGCCTGCTCTGTGGGATAAGGGAGGAACAAGGAGGAACACCGTGCATCTCAAAGAGGACTGCAATAGATTTGTGTTACAGGACCGTGACGAAACAGAGAGAAAGAAATATGGTAAATACTCTACAGCACGTAACAAGCAGCCCTAGAGATGTATCAGAACAAATACGGGGCAAGAAATCATTACATATAGCTAACAGAGACGCACATTAGGGATAGTATTACAAGAAGGATTACCTCCTTCAAAGCCAACCCCTGGGGACCCCCCGAGGCCAACACCTGTCCTCCACAGCTGCTCCTGGAACAAGGTCACCTATTACAGGACGGGCTCCTGCTCTTTTCTCACCTAACCAGAAGAGCCCACAACCAGCAGCAGGCTGAGCTCCCAGCCCCAGCCAGAAGCTGCGGGAAGAATGAGGTTTACACAGCGGCTGCAGCCCGCAGGGCAGGCTCAGGACAGGGACAGGCTGCAGCTCAGCTCACTGCCTGCCTCACAAAAGACGCTCCTCCAACAACATCCTTCCTCTTGCCAACCAGCCGGCTCAGTGTGCTCTAGCTGGACTAATTGAAAGTTAGCAGACCTCCCTGCTGCTCCAGAAATTAACTTGCAATTTGTCTTAAAGCCTGAAACCAAATGCTGTGCTAGATAAAAGGGTCAGGAACCACGTGTGATGTGGTTCTTCCAGTCAGAAGGGGCTCCTCTGGATAACTAACAGCCCGGGATGCTCTACTATGTACTCCCTGTGACCACATCAGAACACATTCCATTTTTGAGCTCAAGGTCAGGGAGGTGCAACTGTGACCCCTGCAGCTGCCAGCCAGCAACTGGTGATCCCACTGAGAGCAGGACTGAGACCCAGCAGCCAGAGCTCTGCACCAAGGAACACAGCATCTTGGGATGGAAGAGTCAGGGGGAAAACAGCTCTGCTGCAAGAAATGCAAGTAAAAGCCAAAGTAAGAGCCCAGCACACACCATTTGTCCCACAACAACCACCACCCTCATGCAGTTCGCTCCTCTGCATGGGGATCACAGAATCATAGAATTACAGAATGGTCTGGGCTGAAAAGGACTATAATGATCATTTAGCTTAAAGCCCCCTGCTGTGTGCAGGTCACCAACCAGCAGCCCAGGCTGCCTAGAGCCACATCCAGCCTGGCCTTGAATGCCTCCAGGGATGGGGCATCCACAGCCTCCTTGGGCAACCTGTGCCAGTGCCTCACCACCCTTTGGGTGAAAAACTTCCTCCTAATATCCAACCCAAACCTCCCCTGTCTCAGTTTAACACCATTCCCCTTGTCCTGTCACCATCCACCCTCACAAACAGCCGTTCCCCCTCCTGTTTATCCGCTCCCTTCAAGCACTGGAAGGCCACAATGAGGTCTCCCCGCAGTCTCCTCTTCTGCAAGCCAAACAAGCCCAGTTCCCTCAACCTTTCCTCACAGCAGAGCTGCTCCAGCCCTCTGGCCATCTCAGTCCTCCTCTGGACCCACTCCAAGAGCTCCATGTTCTTCCTGTGCTGGGGCCCCCAGGCCTTGATGAACCTAAGCGATCAGCTTTGCTGCCTGTGTGTCTCCAAAGCACATGAACATTCATACAGACAAAGTCTGACCTGCCTCCTTACAGCAACTCAACTACGTGATTTTTCACTCCAGCCTATTGCAAGGGTTAAAGCTGGTCACAAAGTTTAGGCTGGAATGCTTGGGGCTGCTCACACAGCGTTCGTTCATTTCATTACGGGCTTCATGAATCAATAATGCAGCACGGAATACAGAATCTGGAGTTAAATGAGGACCTACACTTCTTTCGGGTTCTAGTTTTGTTTTGTTCTGTTTTTTAAAGCAGTCAGTGAGCTGCTTCTTAATGAAAGAAATGCTGTTAATAAGGATGTTGGAGGGAAAAAAGGTTCTACTCCTCTCAGTTTCAATATGAGCCTGCTTCTCATGCACGTCTCCTCTATTTTCCCTTGCCCATTTTTGAAAGGATTCATGCACATTCTTGCACTCTGGAAATGCTAGGAGCACATTTAAGAGGAGGATGGACAGCTATTATCACCATCAATACCTATGCAAGCAGTAATTTCGGTAAATCAAACCTCTAGCCACCAAACATTGCTTTTTAATCACAGGAACCACCAAGGACCTTTATGCTACCCAACATAAAGGTGCTGAGTGCCTTCTCTGGAGGTTTTCTTTCCTTTGAGGCAGAGCACATGCTGTTCCTTGGGCTTTTCTTCCTGTTGTGCTTGGGGACTGAAGGAAGGGCTGTGAGTACAGGGCTGTATATGTACATGGCATGACACTGCACTGCCAGAGCAAGCCAGCTGCTAAGGGAAAAATTCACCTTTGCCTCCATCATGTGTTTGAAATTCATTTGCAGATGGGTTTTCTGCAAGACTGTTGCTCCAAATCATATGGCAACCTACTTTAGCCAAGGCATCAGCTCACCTGTATCACAGAGGACAGCTGCTGGGTGGACACCAATCAAGTGCCAACGGTTTGGAGGTTCCCCATGCAGGACATCTCCACCATCCCGCTGGAGGAACAACCAAAGCAACAAACAACAACCCGCAGCTCACAGGAAACAGCCACAAAGGGCCTCTACTACACCCAACCTGTTGCTTTTGCTCATGCAGATGGAACTTGTTCAAACGCGAGCACACGTTGCACCCAAGCATCCAAATTTCACTGCTCCCCGCACAGCCATGGTGCTTGGGAGAAAGCTCATAGTCAAATAGAAATACAGTATCTGCAGTTAAATACATACAGAATCACTGGGAAAGTAATTGCTTTTTGTATAAATGGTCTTTAAAATCTTCTCTGGCGTAGAAGTCCCTTCAAAAAGGAAAAGAATAAATTTGCTGCATGTGAATTTATTCAAAGCCAGTAGATTCAGTATAATGAAATCCTCCTAAGTAAATATCTGATAAAGAAGCAAACACTTAGCACTTGACCCCGGGATTTCTTGGCACGCAGCTCTCATGCAGAGCAGCAGGAGCCTCAGGCTGATGGCTCTGAGGGCTGGCAAGGGAAAGTCCCCATCAGGGCTCAGAGCACAGTTCTGTCCTAACTGCTTCCTGAAGATGCTCCTTCTTCCTCTGCAGGAGCTCTGTGGAAGCCCCCAGCTCACAGTCTGTACTGTGCCCTTCCTTTGCCGAGAGCCAGGAGCCAGGGCCAGCCAGGAGACACACAAGCATCTGCAATAATGGATTTCTGAGATGTTCCCCTCTATTTCTTCATCCTGTTGCCCCAGACGTGTGCAGCAGCACACTTTGTCTTTTCCTACACCCTCAGATGCTCTTTGTGAGATAAACTTTACTCGTTGCTAACACGTGAGATGGAGAGGAGGTACCATTCTGTTGCAGCAAAGACTTGCATTCCCACAACACAAACCTTGCCCAGAGCACTGCCATGCCCCCAGGCATCCCACCAACTCCAGGCTGAATGCTCTGTACTCTATGGTTTCATGGTGGGACCACACAGCTCCCTGCTGGCTCACCACTGCTCTTCTACCCAGTGCCCACAGCAAGAGTTGTGCAGGCAACCCCCGCCCTCCCAACAGTAACTGAACCCAGGGTCAAACCCACGTTGAGCTCTGCCATCAGGTGTGGGATGTGTCACAAAGCCTCGCCAAAGCAATGTGATCACTGTATACAGCACAGTGCAGAAGAGCCTCTTGCAGAAGCATATGTGAAGTTTTCCCATGAAAAACAACGCTGCTTCAAGTCTTTTCTAGGTGGAAACCACTCAGCAGTATCTGTCACTACTGACAACTGGGATGCAAGCTTCGAAGTGTCAATCTCCAATTTCAGCTGGAACCAGTTTCCTACAGACACCGATATCCAAGGTAGATAATTGTTATTCCAGAAAGCAGAACTCTTAGAAGAGGAGAAGGTTTTTGTGTCATCTCTGCCAGCATTCAGGTCATGGGCACCTCACCGTGACCCCTTGTGCTCCGGTCTGCAGGCACCCACCTGCTGACCCCCGTGAAACCCCCGTCAGACAGGGAAGCACACCCTATGGCCATCCTAGCATAGGCACACAGCTGGGTGCTGCTCACACAGCTGCCAGAGCTGCAGTTAGGACCACTGATGACTCTTCGGGGGCTACCCAGCAATGGGTTTTAAGGCAATAGGCACTGTGATGCTTTGACTCGTTGTGTCCTTGAGACTGTCTTTAAGAAGGATGGAGAAAAACAGCACAAACTAGGAAGGAGAAAAACCAGCCCTTCTGTGAGCCCACTGCCCGGGATCACTGTGTGCAAGCAGGTGTTGAACACACCACATCTCCTGTCCCCTTTGGCAGCAGCCATGGGGCAGAGGAGACTCAGAGGACAGCAGCACCTCCAGGGACTGAGGAGCCACTGCAGCAGCCACCAGCAGCAGCACGGGGCAGGAGGGGAGCAGCAATGGGGCACTGAGGAATGCAGCCAGCAGCCCGCAGGGATCCAGCCTTACAGCCACAGGACCAGTAGCGTGCCAGGGCAGCACGGCACCCCTGGACAGAAGCGGATCTGCATCGGCGCAGCTGAACACCACCTTTTGCACAGAGCTCATGCCTCCCAGCTACACTAATTAACGGCTGGAGGAGCTCTCAGTGCTGCTCACGCTGCCTCCCGCTGCCGCAGTCATGCCGCCGCTCTGCCCAAGGAGCAACAAGGGCTGGGCTCCCACACCCCACCACCCGCACACACCTCACTCCTTGCTACATGGAAAGGGTCTGATCAGAGAGAGCTGAGACCCGCGGCCCCCGTTATCCCATTGCTTTCCCCTCTGCCACCCAGCAACCCGCAGAGCTTCCAGGCCCCTGACAGGCTCAGAGCATCGCTGGCCGTGCCATCACACCGCTCTGCAGAGAACACGCACCCCCAGCCCTCCCAGCACAGCTCCCTGCTCTCAGTTTGGTCTCTCAGGCTGCTCCCCTTCCACACAGATCACAGGACAACACAGAACATCCCAAAGACACGCTGCACCAAGGGCTCTGGAGCAGTGACCTCGCACAGCCCGACAGCACCCACGTGGCACCATGCAGACCCATCCTCTGCAGCTGGGAGTGGTTATCACCCACACCGGTTTTCAGCATATGCTTCAGAGCTGAATCAGACTGTAACCAATATGTTAGCAAGGCAGGCCAGATTCCTGCAGGAGCGGGGCTAGGAGGTGGTGTCTGCTAGCAGAGTGCTTTTGGTTTGAGGTTTGCTTTGGAGTTGTTTCACCTCCAGCTGTGATGAAAAATCCTCCCTGAATGCTGTTTGGCAACAGCAGAAGCCTGACTCCTTACTGATCTGTACGAGCACGGGCTGAGCCAAGAAGTGCCAAGGAACCATGGCTCCCAGCCCTCGTGCAGGATGCTGTGGGTCAATTTGGAGCACCACAGCATAGCCTGCCCTGATGCTGCCTCCGCTCTGCAGGCAAGCAGAGACCATCCAGCCCATGGGCTGCCATCCTGGCATCTATCACAGCCACTAAACACTATTATAAAAGAAAAAGATGCTTTCATTATAAAGTTAGTGAACAATCCAGATGTTAGAGTGAAAACCTAGAGCAAGGTTAAGTATTTTTTTTCCTCCCGTGCAGCTGCACTAGAGGTGAATGAACACCAGAGTGCTCTGATTTCCTGCCTGGTTCCAATAAATGTTGCACT
This sequence comes from Lagopus muta, assembly GCF_023343835.1. Lineage (NCBI taxonomy): Eukaryota > Metazoa > Chordata > Aves > Galliformes > Phasianidae > Lagopus > Lagopus muta. The sequence continues at coordinate 867,767 of NC_064443.1, read as the reverse complement.
CCCAGGCACCCAAGGGACTGCTGCGGTTTGTCAAAACCAATTAATTTTCTTCCACGAATGCTTTAGGCACCTCAGAATGTCATTCGAGAGCTAGCATACATCTAAGGAGGAGGGAAAGGCAGCAGGCAGGTGCTGCAGTGAGAGCACAGCCCACTTCACTCCCAGCAGCAGGCGAGGCGAGAACACGTGCAGCGTGGCAGAAACACCACACTGTGAGCCCTGTGAATACCAACAGGGAGCTGCTGCTTCTGGAACACACCAGGAATAAGTTTCCTAAGGGAGAACAGAAAGCTGAAAGTTTGCCTTTCTCGCTCGTGTTTCCTCAGAACCATTGCTCAGTGCTGGTAACGAGCCAAAAGTGACACATGGAGCAGTCGTTATTAAGGAAGATGAGCTCCGGGGTCAGGATTCCCAGGTTCCCTTCCTGGCACTCCAGCACTCAGTGCAAAGGAAGGATTTCCTTCTCCTGTGCCTCAATTTACCCAGCACAGAGTGCAATGCTTTCCTTCTTTGCAGAGGTGGGATGTGGGAGCCAACTTGTTTGCAAGTAATTTTAAAAATTGGCCATGAAATGGTATTATCAAGCTATGATTTCTTTCTCAGTGGACACCTAGACACTGAGAGTAAGGCTATATTGCAACTATCATTTACACTCAGAATCCTCACGTATCACTGAGGGAAAGCAGTCATCTTTCACCCCTGCTACAAATGGAGAAGGACCTCCTGCGTGCTGCTGTTCTGCAGAATGGACACGAGACAAAAGAATGAGAATGTTGAACGCTTTGTGCTGAGCACTCTCAGTTCCCCTACCCAGAGGAGGGGATGTGCTGCTGTTGGTGCCCCAACCAGTGCAGAGCCAGGAGCGGGGAGCCAGGGCTCCTCTGCAGGTCCCAGATCTCAGGCCCAGCATCACCCTTACTGGCACTGGCAACTTGCTGTGTCCTACAGAGTAACAAACGAACGGGGAATAAACCTGTCTTTCCTTCTGTCCACAATATCCCCAACAAACCAACTTGCTTCAGAGTCATCCAACATTCACCACTACAATCTCCTTTGTTTCACACCAAGCCCCCACAGTCTTTTCCTCTATTTGCCCGGTTAACAGTCACAGCAGAGAACTGAAGATCTGCTTCTTCCTTCCAGTTGCAGCTGGATGCTTCACTTGGGCATAAGGGACAAGAATTAATGCTGCTGCCTCAACCGTCCCTGCTGGCTCCCACAATGCCTGCAAGCATCTGGATCTGGCCCCCAGCCCAAGGCATCGCCCAGGCATTTCAGGTACTGCCCCAGCAAAAGCAGCCATGCCTCCAACAGCATCTCTTTGCACAGAAACCTCACTTGTCCTTCAAACAGGGATCTCTCCCCCTTTGAGGAATATCCTGACTCTACATAATTAACAGGCAATAAGTGTCCGTAAGCAGAGTAGGAGCACTGCAGACCAACAGGTCACCATGGGTGGGCAATGGGAATAAGGGCTCCATCGTGCTACACACAGCAGATGTCAAAGGTGGTCTGTTGTAATGAGGAACAGTCAGTGTGCCTACTTAACATGCAAGTTTGCAGCTGCACGTTACCAGGTTCCAGCCACAGGTCAACAAAACCCACACTTTCCTCTGAAAACTCACCTCTGCTGCATTCTCCTCTGCCTGCCCACGTCTTCTTTCATTGCTACCAACACACCAATGGAGAAATGACATCTGACTGCTTCCTCCATACAATAACCCTGCATCTCTGACAGCAGCCTTCACTGCTGCCTCACCAGCAGCCACACGCATCTCCTCACTTGGCAGTGGCTGATCAGCTGCAGGACTCAGGAATTGGGCACCCAACCTCACCTCTCCCAGGGAGAAACAGCAAACCCGCAGCCCATGGCACCCCCCAACTGGCAGAGGCACTTGCACCCTGCAAATAACATTTAAAATCTGATACTGTGGTGGAATATGTACATATATTCTATTACTTCGTATCTTGATCTGCATTGGAGCTGCATTTTTGGTTATCAGCTCCACTCGCAGCAGTCTGAATCCCAGGCTACATCCATTCCCCTGCGAACGTAAAGAACCATCTGGAGAGAATAATAAAACAATTAACTCTCCATTAAGAATAATCTATGTATGTTTTTAAGGAGGCAAACTATAATGACCTCCACCTCATTATTCAGCTTGCATTCTGGCAGGCTGGCTGGGATTTTGCCTGGCCGTTTTTCAGCAGTCTGAGGGCAGCAATCTGAACTGAAGCTGATGGGAGGACCCCCCCAGGCCCTTAACCCAGGGCATGACCACAGGGCTGAGCGGGACCTCCTGCATCCCTCCCATGGCCTCATCATCCCCAAAGCTCCAGGTGGCTGTGCACTGCCAACACCACCCACTGCAGCAGTGGCACGTGCATGGCAGCTGGGTGGCAAAGCACATCAGGTGCTCTCTGGGCAAGAAGCGCAGAGGAGCACACGCACTGAGCTGTCTGCTGAGCACCAGGCTCATTTCACTTGTTGCTGACAGCAGCACAAATCATCAGCGACTCCATAAAACTCAGCATCAGTCCCCTCTGATTTTGCTAACTCACCAACCAAATGTGAGAGTATTATCCCCCCTGAACGGTTTTGCAAAGTGAAAGGGTTCCAGGTGAGGGCTGTTGCTGTGCCTGCTGCACATGTGTCCCCAGGACTGCACACTGATGGGACATCACACCTTTGTCAGCAGCCCTGGCCCCAAGCACCCGCTTCAGTCTCCCAGTGGGTAACTCATGAGCCGTCCTGCAGCTCTCACACTGCTCTCAGTCTCCAGCAACAGAGATGGAGCAAGTAGAACTAAAATTAGCTAGGACGTGAAAGCCCCATTTCAACCACTCAGATCACTCCTCCAGAGCTGGGCTTTCCAGTCCTGGAACCTGCTCAGAAAGAGCTGGCAAAAAGCAAGACAGTGCCCGGGCTGTGCCACACAGCACAGGCAGGTCTATTCCCTTCCCACGCAGGCTGATAAGTTGCTCTATGATCTAAAAAAGTCATGAAAATCTGGCACAAATGAACAAACCAGTCACACCTGAATCCTGCTGGAAAAATCCCGGCCTCAGCTTTGAAATGTTGCAGAACATTTCAATTCACAGCTTCTGCATAGAGGGGGCAGGTTTTCAGTGTGTGAGCTGAAGGCATTTTAGCCTCAGACTGCCAGCCTGCAGCTGCAGCAGCCCACCTTTCTCTGCTAAACCACCAACACACACACACACACACGTAAATCCCTCAAAGCAGGCTCTTGCACCTGCACAGCACCCTGAAGCAGGACCTGCACCAGTACCGGGAAAGGCTTAGTGAGGGTGCTAACGTCACACCAAGAGCAGCCACATGCGGCCATAAATTATTCATACACATTACTCTAATTATGCAAATGCACTAAAAGCAGGAGCATATGCTTCCCTGACGTCTTCCAGGATGGATGCAATATGGTTCCTGTAGGGGAGAAGAGGAGTGGGACGATGGGTGCTGGCAGCAGGCACTGTCCCTGTGAAGGATGGCATAGGACTGCCCTCCCCGAGCAGAGCTGCTGTGAGGCTATGGACATCCAAGCACTCCTCCTTGATAATAAACTGTTGGCTGTGTGCTCGGCGGAGTGCTGAGGCTGCGGAACGGCCCAGGCAGATTAAAATAAACCCAAGTTTGGAACAGGGATGTGTTTATCTGGCATCGCACACTTCCTCTTATCAGCCCTGAGGAGCAGAGGAGGACACAGCAGCAGTGCGCAGGGGGAGCCTGGGGGGGAAGGGGAGGAACAGCAAGGGTGAGGTGGGTACTGCAGGAGCATCATCACCCCAGGCAGTGTCTGCTGCAGGCAGGTGGGCACCTGGCATGTGCACTGCTTCTCTGCCACCTGAGGCCAGGGGCACTCTGCTGCAGGGTTCTGAAGTCAGTCTGTGGGTTATGGTACAGGATGGAACATCAGGAGGCTGGTATCCCAACCTCTTGGCCTTGAACCTCATGAGCGTGAAGACTGCATTGCTGACTGGGAAGCCCAGCAACTGTTGTGGACATGGTCTCAATGTGCAGCACGGTGCAGCGAGGCTCCCATTCTGCAGCACAGTTGGCTGGAAGCACCACAGACACCCTCCAAACTTTCCATCCCTCCTGAACGACCCGCTATGCGTTTCCATATGCAGGCAAAACAAAAGCGAGCAAAACAAACATGATGCTATCCCACAGCTTATTGGGTGATCTAGGCCATGTTATTGTTAGGTCAGTAGTTACCCAAGATCAAAAAGCTGAACAGAAAACCTTGGCAGCTCCTTTGATAACAGCACATCTGACCATCTTGTGCGAAAGTGCTGGAACAAAGGAGTTCAATGCGGGCTGCTGGGAAATGCCCTGAACACATTTGTTGTCCTCTGAAGTGACAAAGCGTGCACTGGGGCCATGGAGAGAGATTTTTAGGGTAGTATTCTTTACTGCAGGATAAAACAATGCAAGGAATTTCATCCTAGGATATGATTTTAGAGTTAAAATAAGAGCCGTCCTTGGGTAGGTGGCACTCCATTTGGCAGCACGGTGATCCTGGCAGGGGGCTGCAGGAGGGGTACAGCCACACATCCTGTGGGCGCAGGGGCACAAGGGCTCCATTTCCACCATGCAAAAGAGGGCTTTTTATTGATTAATGTCTCAGTGCAGGTTATAAGGCCACTTTATGACATTAAACACTTCTCGTACTGCAGCCCGGATGCACCTGCCTGCAACTGGCAGGTAGGAGGACGTGCAGTGCTGAATTCCTCAGGATGAAGCACTCTCTGTAATTTCACATTAGCACTTGCAAGTAATGCGGTCTTTGAGAGAAGTGTACTTCACTTGATATTCCATTTATGAATCAAACCTGAACCTCGCAGCCCCAGACCCCCAGGGAGACCCACAGAAAGCCTCCGCTACTCTTAGCTGGTGTTTTAACAGCTGCACGTTGGAATTTTCAATAGCTCATCTCTTGACTTCAGGTGGTTTTAACATTCCACAGACAATAATTGTGCATGACTCCTCGCTTCACAGGATGGTTCCAAAACAGATTTAAAAAAAGAAAAAAAAATGCCAAAAAACCCTTCAGTCCTTCTGTATTCAGTTTCATCCTGTATCAATCCATTACAGCGACGCACTGTTCTACAGAAGAGTTAAGCAGAAAAAGTGGGAAGCTCTCTTACCTGTAATTGACTGACTGGCCAATAGGAGTCAAGTGCTGGCAAATTGGAGGTGTAATTTCTATTTAATTACAGCATTAAAAAAATTACATGATATACCTATTTAGCATGCAAAGAAGCAAAATCAAAGCTAATAAGAATAAATTGTAAGAGAGAGGACATGTACCAAATGTAGTGGCAGTCTATTATTATTATTTTTTTTTTTGAGTTGTGCTTTGCTATAGATTACAGAGCCCATTGTGCCTTTGCCTGGAAAACCTGCATCCTCAGCTCTGACTCCACACCTTGCCAACACGCAAAACTGCATTGCAGAAATGCAGAGAAACCATAAACATATGTGGCCAACCCCAAGGGGTGTGCATGCTCTCCATGCGGCACATGGAGTGTCTATCAGCCCCGGGGAAGAGAACGCAAGAGAAACCCAGACAGACCTCTCTGAAGCTCAAATGTGATACAAGCAAATGGGCAGACTATGAACAGCTTTGCAGGCCTTCAATTCAACTCGTTTTAAAGTGCATTTAAAAGAAACCAGTGCAACTTCTGAGTTTAGGCAGCGGATGATGACCAGGAGCATGGAAGGTGAACAACTCTGTTGAAACCAGTATAGCTACTGGTACAAGGCAGCAAGAGGCCCATATGCCATTGGCTTCTAAGGACCTGCCATGAGAAAACCCAAGTGCGCCCCATGCTTGTTTCTGGGGTAACACATCCATCATGCTCAAGAAGCCTATTTTCTTTAGATTAATGCCATGACTCTAAGCTCAAATCACTGCATTTCATCACAGCTCGGCTGGCAAACAGTGCTGGGAAGGGGAACCGTGCAGGTCCTAGAGACCCTTTGATCCACAAGGTTCACAGAGCACAGTGAAGCTTCCCTTAAGTGCCCCTCCCATAGTTGCCCACCGTAGCCCAGGACCACCACCGTGCCCACTTTGGGGCGTTACATGGCAGCAGTGCTAACAGGGATTTGCTTTGAGGCCCTGGGAGAACAGGAGCCAATCAAGAATTGCAGTTTTACCTGCAATCTCTCTTTAAAAACACATCATTTCCAATGTTAGTCAAATTACCCTTTGGACATTTCCTGCTTGGTCAACAGAAGTTTGAAATTAAAGCACAAATTAAACCACCTTCAGTGCTGGAGGAACGGTTGGATTTGAGATGCGTTCAGCATGCCATGCAGAAACACGGGGACGTGCTCAGGCAGCAGTGACATGCGGCCCTGGAGAAGCAGACAGATGTGAGCCACATCCACTCCCACATGCCTGCTAAGTGCATGGCACAGAGCAGCAAGCAGCAGCACAGCCAGCTGTGCCCCGGCACATGGAGCCAGCTGGGAGCATGACACACCATGAGTGCTCACAGGGGTGATTTCTGCAATGGGGATGTTCATGGCAATGAGGAAGGCAGCACAGATAAAAGACAGACAGCTTACCCCTCTGAGCTGCTGGACGCCACCAAATATCCTCATCACGCCATCAATCTCCTGCTCCAGCCTTCTGGCCCAGTACTGCATACTGCAAGAGACAGAGAGAAAGAGAGGAGGAGAAAGGGAGAGAAAGAAAAAGAGTCAGAGCCCTGCCATGCAGCAGATCAGCCAGGTAACGAAGGGACAGCAAGGAAGCCAACATCTGGGGCTGTGCTCACTGCGCCGCTCCTGCAGCACCGGCACAGGCAGTACTGAGAGCACATGGCTCCTGAGGGCAAGGGCTGGGGGAAGATGCAAGCTTAGGGCTCCAAAACAATTTACGCACAAGGCAACGCAGAGAGAAAAAGGAAGAAGAGTTACAAGAGAAACTGCAACTTTCTTTTTCCCCCTTCTTATATCAGCAGTTGTGGTAGCTAATTAGTTAAGCCTAGAGCGATGATCAAGGTCAAAGTGCTGCAGAGCCCAGCAGTTGGTAGAGAAAACAGCCTGCGCTCCACCACGGCCCCAGGAGCAGCAGTGCCCATCCCAACACAGCCACAGGTTGCTGCCTCCACGCGATGGAGCTGCAGGCAGGGCTGGGAGGTGAGCTGCAGCACCGCGACCCTGGGGCAGCAGCGCCCGCCAACACGAACGCCGCACAGATTTCTGCTCATAGCAATGACTGCCAGTTAAAACAACAGCAAACAAAGCTCTCCTAAGGCCACAGAACTTGGTAGCTCGCCTTCTTTTAATGAGGTTTTCAGACTCCGGCCTCTGGCCATGCAAATGTCAAACCTCCCATTTGGTCTGGGAGAGCAGTGTTGGATTGCTTCTGAACCACTCGCTTCTCCTGCAGCAACTCAGCTCCAAACACTACACTGGACAAAGCACCGAAGGAGTAAAAGGGACAGAAGGCACTGTGGCCAAATCTGGTGCATGGCCAGCATCACAGCAAGGCAATTCTATGGGCACAGAGAGGCCCAGGATGTTCACACTTTGCACCAGCAGCCCGAAAGCTTTTGTTCTTCAGGCAAAGAGACGTCCCCAGACAGTGCACGTACACCACTGCAAAGCCACTGTGAGGCTCTCCAAGAGGTCTAGAAGCAGAGAAGCCCTGCTAAGGGAGGCCATGGAGGACTGCTCATTACACAGCATTGCTTCAAAATGGAGGAAGCTGGGCAGAAATATAAAAAAATTTAACGGTGTACTCCAGATCTTCAGTTTTCCAGCAGAACATTCTCTATTCCCAACATTTCTGCAGAGCAAAGGCTGTTTTTCCCCTTGGAGGAGAAGGAAATCCAGGGAAGAAGGTGGTATACATTTACCATCATTTAGGTTTCATTTAGGTTGGTCAACATTACTCATGAATTTACTGATGTATTTTCCCAAAAGGTATTTATTTAATTTTCAAATAAGCCTCTCATTTTAAGATACTCATTGAAATACCTCCAAGCAACTTTATTGTTTTCTTCCCCAGTGACCTGCAAACAGTCACAAACACACACAACCACTGGTGTGGGCAGCCCTCCCTTTGCCCCCCAGCTTGGGCAGAGCCCTCCCACCAGTGACAGAGCTGTGTCAGCCCCCTGCAGGAGCTATACAACAGCTTTCCCAATGGCAGCAAGCATCCTTTTTCCCAGCTAGCACATCCCTTACCCACACTGCAGCACTGGCAAAAGCTTTTGTGTGCATCTGGCCCATCCCTCTAGCCCGACTCATTGGTGTTTTCACCTCGCTTTCTGCACACTGGGCTGAAAACTGCCAGGGCAAAAAGAATAAAAAATACATAAACCCCATTATTATTCTGTCTCACTTGACCTCCTGCCTTTTGTTTCTCTCCCATGGCCGATGCACTTAAAATTTTATGGCAGACGACTGCAGCAAGGATGAAGAGGGTAAAGCAATTGATAGCCCATTACCAACATGGAGATTTCACTTTGATGTGTGTCTCGTATGGAAGCAATAAGGCACGGCAGTCATTGTATCCCCGTGCTATTAAGGCACACCTCAGGTGGTGTCACAGGGCTCGAGGAGTGATAACTCCTCCCAACACGCAGCCTGGAGTCCCCCACTGCTCCCGCGAAATGGCATTTACAAACAAAGCACAGAGAAAGCACCTGATGCACACGCCAGGAAGCCTCCAGCCCGGATGACCACTGCTCACGGAAAGCCACAAAGTCCTCTTGGATAGACACCAAAATCCCTTACATTAAAAATATTTGTGAGTCGTGTGCTCCACCTCCCCTTACACCAAGGATCGTGGTCAGGATATACATTAAAATCTCTTCCACTGGAAAAAAAAAATTGTTTCCTTCCCCTGTATGTTCCACAACCTTCTCTGCAACACATAACAAGGGACAGAAATGATTTCTGGAAACACAACACCATTTATCTCTGTCTCTCCAAAGAAAACTACAAAGATGCTAATTGATTTCATGATTTGCCTATTTGATTTTCCTTAAAGATGAGATAAAATGGGCTTAAAAAGAGCAGCAGAGCTTCAAAAATATTTGCTGTGCCAAGCAGCACATCAGGAGATATATACACAGGCCAGGACACCAAGCATTTTGCATGTCCTATTCTGCACGTTGGGCACTTGCAGCTTGTCATCAGCCACAGAAACTGGGGCTCTGGGCTCCTTTCTGCCTTGGGTGAGCTCACCAGCCAGCTGCAGAGACTTCCATGCATGCTATGGCAGGGCTGGGTATGTGAGGCCATACCACTGCTTCGTCAATGAACCAAAGAATGGCTTGGATTGGAAGGTAACATGAAGATCATCTGGTTTGAAACCCCTGCCATGGCCTGGCTGCCCCCCACTTCGGGCTGCCCAGGGCCCCTCCATGGCCTGGAGAACCTCCAGGGATGGCACCCACGGCTCTGGGCAACACTGCCAGTGCCTCTGAGAAAAGAATCTCACCTATCATCTCACCTATATTTTTACTTTTTTAGTTTAGAATTATTATCCCATGTCCTGTCACTACCAGACCATGTAAAAAGTTATTCCTCCTCCTGCTTATAAGCTCCTCCAAGCACTGGAAGGCTGCAATGAGGTCTTCCCAGAGCCTTCTCTTCTGCATGCTGACCACCCCCAGCTTCTTCAGCCTGTCTCCATAGGAAAGGTGCTGCAGCACGCTGAGCATCTTCATGGCCTCCTCTGGACCTGTTCCAAAGCCCCATGTCTCTCTTGTGCTGGGGGCCCCAAGTCTGGACAGCACTACAGGTAGGGCCTCACAAGAGCAGAGCAGAGGGGGACAATCACCCCCCTGCCCACTGCTTCCTCCTCTGTTATTGCAGCCCAGGATGCTGTTGGCCTTCCAGGCTGCAGGAGCACACTGCTGGCCAATGCACAGCTTTTTGTCCATCAGGACCCCCTGGTCATTACCACAGGTCCGCTCTCAAGGAGCTCTTCTCTCAGTCTGTACTCAGGTCTGGGATTGCTCTGATTCAAGTGCAATACCTTGTTCTTGACCTTCTTGAACCTCATTAGGCTCACGTGAGTCCACGCAGGATGGCATCCCTTCCTTCCACTGTGTCGACTGCACCACTCATCTTGGTGTTGTCAGCAAACTTGCTGAGGGAGCATTCAATCCAACTGTGTCATTGATAAAGACACTGAAGAACACCAGTCCTGAGTCAACCCCCTGGGGGACACCACTCATCACCAGCCTCCACCTGGACATTGAGCCACTGACCACAACCCTCTGGCTGTGACCATCACACCAACTCTTCATCCACCAAACAATACAGCCTTCAAATCCATCTCCAATTTAGAGATCAGGATGTGGTGTGGGACTGTGTCAAAGTTCTTGCAGAACTCCAGGCAGATGACATCAGTTGCCCTTCCTTTATCCACTTTGTCACTCCATCACAGAAGGCCATCAGATTGTTCAGATGTGCTCTGTCCTTGACGAAGCTGTGCTGGCTGTCTTGGGTCACCTCCTCATCTCACACGTGCCTTCACATTTCTTCCAGGAGGCTGCACCACTGCTCTGACGCCTGGTTTGTGAGGCTGCAACAGCGCTCCAGGGACTTTAGAAGAAAATGAGAACTGCCGTGGAAGGCAGCAGACAGGCTGTCCCTGGCCCACACTCCGCACACAGCAGATGGCCATCTGCAGCCCCGCACTTCTGCACAGCAGCTCCAGCACTCTGCAGAGAAGCTGCACACCCTCAGCAGCACCCAGCACCACCCCGGGGTCACTGTGCTCCTCGGTGGCTTACGGCACACGGACAGAGCCCTCCCGAGCCACAGAGAGGATGCTGAGAACCTCAGAGACCTCGTCCTTTTGCTGCCTTCCTGGCCCAAAGAAGAAGGGAGACTCACATAAACGTGAAAAGACAAGAGGAAAAACTAGCTGCTAAGCAGACACGCTGCCCCACAGCTTATTCAGTTATCCAGAAAGCATTCTGCACAAGAGTCTACACTTCACCCAGCGTGTGCAGCCAAGAATGCCTCACTCTGATTCATACGCTTTGGTTCAGTGCCCAAATATTGCTATTTAATAAGGTTATTAATTACTGTGTTGTCTAATTTTTGCTGTGCAGGAACTTCTCATAACTGGCTTATTCCTTCAAGATGCTTAATCCTTTACCTATAATACCGCATGTGTCAGCGCACACGCGTGCATGCGTGCACTTGTGCCCCTTCTCAGTTCCCTCCATTTTGTACATATCTGGGCTGTAAGACCCAGTATGAGCTAACACACACCAAGGAAAAACAAAGATGCTTTGGTTTTCGTTGTTTATCACTTCTCTTATTTTAAGATACAGCTTTCAGAGAATATCCTTTCCTACAAAACAACCAAATAAATGCCTGACCATGTTTGATACTAGCTTAGAAGGAAAGGACAACCGAGTATTAAAGCTATATCCAAAGCCAGGTCTTTAAGACACACATCGGGATAGAACTCTACCTTCAGCTCAATCACAGAGCTTTGTTACTTTGTTTTCTTTGACTCAAACACTTCCACACCTTCTTCCTTGCACTATCCACTGTCTTCCCAATTCTTACAGCAGGAAATGTTCCTTAAAATAATAAAAAATGCCAGACCGCCTATAAGATCCATCCTGATGCCAGTTTGATGCCCAAACAACTACTGCAATCAAAAGGAAGACTGGGTAGCCTTCTCAGTCTATAGGACAGCCAGACCTGGGCAAAAAGGGAAAGGAAAGCAAACCAACAATTGCACACAAAATTTGTTCTACTAATGGTTCCTGAGCACAAACATTCTTGTGCGTAGCTGTGGGAAAAACCAACAGCAACCTGCAACTTGCCACCAGCGAGGCTTTTGGCGACAGGAAATTGTTCATCAAATATCATCTCTGTACTGGAAAGAGGAAGCATCAGCCATCCAGGGCCAAACTCCATCTGGAAACACAGCAGCCAGTAGGTGTTGAGTCAGACACAGGCACCAAACACTGCTGCAAGAAACACTGTCTAACCTGCGCCTACAGCCTCCACTGAAGGTGTTTCCCACATCCACAGGGTATCTTTTTCAATTCCATCTTTCACTATGCGGTGAAAAGGTTTCCTTCTTATCCATCCTAAATCTCAACTCTTTCTTCCCATTTATGCCACTTACAGCAGACAAAGGATTTCCTTTCTCATTACAAGCTCTGAAGAGCTCTAAAGAACCCTTTGCTCTTTAATCCTTTCCTACTCCAAGCTCAGTTTTGTCCAGCTTTTCTTTCTTGGCCATGCTCTACCAACATCTTGTCCTTGCTGCCCAGCTCTGGATTCTCTGCAGTTCATGGACACCTTCCAAGGCTCTCACCAAGAAGTGGGATCAGGTAGGCCAGCAGAAGTCTGGCCCAGTGCAATCTGAAGGGTTGAATATCACTGACCCAATCCTGTCCAAGAAGCTACTTTATGTTGCAAATACGTGTGTCCTCCTGCTATCACAGTGCTTTGGTGACTCAGTTTGTGACCAGGACCTTTTCTACCACGCTGCTACTCAGACAAATATTTTTTTGTCCTCTATTTGTACATTGGATTTCTCCTCCTTAAGCGCAGCGCTTTGCATTTGTTTTCACCAAGTTCCCTTCTTTCTGATAGCAGGCTCTCCGTTCCATTTTTTGTAAATAATTTTGAATTCTGATAATGCCTTCTGAAGCACATCCATCCCCTCCCAGCTCAGTGTCATCTGCAATTTTTATAAGCATATTCTCCACTCCGTTCCCTAAGTTATTAATGAAAATATTAAATAAAACTAGGTCTAGGGCAGATCCCCGCAGGAGTCCACTTCAAATGTCCTCTCAGTATGACAGAGACCTACAGCCACTATTATTTGAGAGTTACGTGTCCAATCAAAATATCTCGAATTCTTAACTTTACAAAAAGCCGGTTTTGAGTATTTGATATGCAAAGGAACTGTAGACCAAAGGATAATTTGGTGAATAATTTAAAGTGTAAGACTAGGTTGGAGGAAAATCACAATCTGTTTGTAGATGACTTGCCAAGAGGAGGAGGAAGGAGAAGTCCCCCAGTGCGTGAGCTGGAACATTTGCCCAGCAGCGCTGCAAGAGGCCACTGGGCAGACACTGCGCTCCATGGATCACGTCTGCGTGCCCCTCCTCAACACAGCAATATCATAGAATCACAGGATGCTTTGGATTGGAAGAGACCTTTAAGATCATGTAGTCCCTGCCTACAGCAGGGGGTTGGGACGCCTCCCACAGCCTGTGTTGCTCCCAGCCTCATCCAGCCTGGCCTGGAGTGCTTCCAGGGAGGGGGGGAATCTACAGCCTTGTTGGCCAATCTGTACCAGTGTCTCACCACCCTCAAAGAATTTCTTTCTAACATCTAGCCCAAATCTACTCTCTCAATTTAAAGCCATTTCTGCTTGTCCTGTCACTACATCTCCTTATAAAAAGTCCCTCCCCAGCTTTTCTGCAAACCCCTTCAGGTACTGGAATGCTGCTGTAAGGTCTCCTTGGTGCCTTCTTCTCTACAAGCTGAACAGCCCCAGCTCTCTCAGCCTGTCCCCACAGGGGAGGTGCTCCAGCTCTCTGACCATCTCTGTGGCCCTCCTCTGGACCCTCTCCAACAGCTCCATGTCCTTCTTCTGGTGAGGGGTCTGGAACACAGGCCATATGAGGAGAGACTGAAGGAGCTGGGAACGTTCAGCCTGGAGAAGAGGAGGCTCGGGGAGACCTCATTGCTCTCTATAACTTCCTGAAGGGAGGTTGTAGTGAGCTGGGGGTCGGCCTCTTCTCTCGTGTCATCAGTGATAGGACCAGGGGGAATGGTTTCAAGCTGTAGCAGGGGAGATTCAGGCTGGACATCAGGAAGTGTTACTTTTCAGAAAGGGTGGTCAGGCACTGGAATGGACTGCCCAGGGAGGTGGTGGAGTCACCGACCCTGGGGGTGTTCAAGGAAAGGCTGGATGCTGTGTTGAGGGACATGGTTTAGTGGGAGCTGTTGGTAATAGGTGAACGGTTGGACTGGATGATCTTTTAGGTCTTTTCCAACCTTGGTGATTCTATGATTCTATGATTCTTGTGCTGAGGCCCCCAGAACTGGACACAGTACTCTAGGTGGGGGCTCATGAGAGCAGAGCAGAGCTATAGAACCACCTCCCTGGACCTGCTGGACACGCTTCTCCTGATGCAATCCAGGTTACAGTTGGCCTTCTGGGCTGCAAGTGCACATGGCTGGCTCTGAGCCTTTCAGCACTCCCTAATCCTTCTCCTCAAGGCTGCTCTCAAGCCATTCTCCACTCAACCTGTATCTGTGCTTGGAATTGTCCAGATCAAGTGCAGGACCTTACATGTGGCCTTGCTGAACTTCATGAGGTTGGCATGGACCCACCTCTCCAGCCTGTCCAGGTCCCTCTGAATGACAACCCTTCCCTCTAATGTGTCAGTGGCACCACTCAGCTTAGTGAACAAGAAGAACAAATGGCAGTGCAGTCACAGACAGCATCTTCTGTAGGCAGCGAGACCTTTCCCACAAGACACATTCAGCCACAGACCCCATCGTCCTGTTCCTTCCATCCTTATCAGCCTGGAGTTCACCTTCTGGCCACCTCTCCATGATGCAATCATCCCTTGATAGATCCTCACACAGTGTGAGCAGTCTGCATGGGGGTTCCTGAGCGCACTGCCAACATACAACAAGCAGTTTGCACAACTTCAAGAGGTGAATTTGATCTCAGCATGCTGCGACTCTCTGCACCTGGGAGCAGAACGGAGCACCCTGATAGCACTGGGTGGCTGCTGCAAGGCAGAGCACTGAGCGAGTTCAGCAGGAAGTTCTCTGCCATGCGTGCAGTCTACTCAGGTTGGCTCCGAGAAGGAAAAATGAATTGGGTTGCCTTATAGCAGAATAAGCTACTTATGTATATCTGGAGATTTGGATGAACTGCTCTTGTCGCTCCGAGGTATTCCTGTGAACAGAAACTTTACCAGGTAGCTCAGCTGCTTTGACATCTCATGTGACAGGGGCAGAAGCAACAGTACCAGCCTCCAGGACTGCAATGCAAGCAAAGGAAGCCAGAGGCTCTGACTACCACAACCAGCGCTGCACTGTCAATACCAGAAATGCACTGCTCCAATCAATTAACAGTTGTGTTCAAAGCCAAAGCAAATCTCAGGTCTTAGCATCCCTGATTCTTTGAAAGCTACAGGTTTTTTTTTTTTGCTTCTGTTTTGCATCTTGAAACCAGATTGCTATCACACTCTTGCTGATGCACATCAGGAACAGCAGAAGCCTGTGGGCTCTGCCACGTCTGCACTCCCATCGGTGCAGGATTAGGATGGGCTCCTGATCTCAGAGCCTGTCACAAACCCAGACTCGAAGCACAATGAATTAATAAATAAGTGAAGAGGTGTCGGTTTTATTAAGCACACAATCTGCATAAATTTCACCTCGTGCAGCCACTTGTCATTTTCAGAATGCCTTGAGACCCCCACTGCTGATAACTCTTGCACATTTCTTCGCAACCCGTTACACAGATGAAGTTTTGTGATAAGACCTCTCTCCTGCCTGTCTCCTTCCCTGTGTTACAGATGCAATCTGAGTAGAGGCAGAAGAGATCCCATCCCCCGCTGCAGAGATAAGGTTACCAAGGGTAGGTCTTAGAACGGATTTTGCAAGCTGCATGAATTATTAAAGTCCTTTATGATATAATGACAGACATATCAGGTTATTTGTTTATTCCGTGTATAATTCATGACTCTCTTGGGAGCTAGACAGAAGTAGGATAGATTGTTGCATCTTCTTGTTCCTTCCAGTAAATTTTCATCACCAGATGAGGATTCTGGGGGCTGAACTATGCCAGAAAACAGAATAGACGCACCCAGCAGGATCTGTACTTGAGGCTGGGGGTAGCTGAGATTTCTTCACAGCCTGGAGACACAGTAAAGCTATCAGCTGAGCACACTGGTGTGGCTACAGCAAGGCAGTCCAGGCAGCCTTTCTGCACTGTGCCACCAGAGCACTGTCATCTAAAGCGCACACACACACACACACCTCTGTGATGAGACGCTGCGAGATGCCCCATGCTCCTGCACCACTGCTCAGCCACAGCCTGAGCTGACATGAAGCTTCCTTCACAACTTGAGGATACTTCACAACATCCACCTCCTGGCAGCACAAGCAGAAACATACTGAAAAAAGCAAAGACGTTGTCCTCGCTTAGGTCATTTAAAGAGTTCTTGCGAAGAAATGAAGCAAAGAGGATTCAGAGGTGCCAGGTTCTGACTGCTGGGATGGAGCCTTGCACACACACAGTGCAGTCATCCTTCATTTCTTAGTGCACTGCCTAAGGGGTGAGGGAAAGACACATGCCATAGGGATAACCAGGAAACAAAACACTGACTGCAGCCACCAACAAGAAAGCTCCCAAAGTGCTCTTGCTCACGTGAGGTGCTCCACCAAGAGATGCTGCTGCTGCCACAGCAGCACAAAGGGATGCAGCAGAACAAGTGTAAGCTGATGACGCTGAGCTGGCTGGCTTGTATTACCCACAGGACACTGGAGGACTGCCCTCAGAATGCACCCTTCCCTTAGATTTCAGCTGCTCTGAATCACATGAAGCATGCAGTGATGAATCAGATCACTGAGATACAAGCCATACTAAGGAGCCTGAGAGAACCACTGACTAGTCAGACCTGGGCCGAATTCCTGTATTTAGCAAGCAAAGAGCATTAGTCTCTGCCACAAAGGTCTTCTACCACACGACAGCATTCCTCAGAGCTCTCTAGGTGTCACTGCTGCTAGATGTCTGTCTAGTTAAATCCCTGCCTTAAACAACCCCTCTCCACATCATTCCCTACCTGAGAGATTCCTGGCTCCTAAGAGCGTGTGGTAATCATTGTTATTATAAAGCACTTAGCGATGCTCTCTCATTGCATCTCTCACCAGCCAAACACCCAGAACCCTGTTATTTCACATCCAGTCGCCTTCATTTGTAGAAGCTGTTCATTGTACAGCTCCCTTTCCGCAACGAAAGAAAAAAAAAAAATGGTGGAGGTGGAAAGCATTTAAAAAAAAATAATAATTTACTGCATTTTATGCCATTACCGCAGCGCTTTGTGACACACATCTAAAAGCTGTCTGCAGGACACTCGCACTTGTAAGGTAGCACCCAGTCCCAGCAGGGACACTGGAAGCACGAAGCCCCGCTCAGCTTTGTCCCAGTGCTGCTGCAAAGCACAGCAGGAGTGGGGATGGACTCCCAGCTTTCTCTTCCTTGCCACCCAGGTGGGACAAACGCTCCTTCCTCCATGGGGAAAAATAAGTACATACGGCCTCCCCTTTGTAAGGAAACAAGCCTATTGAAACAGCGATCACAGAACCACACTGGAAATATGCCAAAGGAACCAACAAGGCTTGCTGTGCGACACTCAGGACTTGGGTCCATCACACTCACTGCCCCATCCCAGCAGCACGCTGGGGAGCTCTGCAGAAGGATGATGGCGGTTCAGTTGCAATACTGCAATTGAAGCTCTGCTAGTGCAAAAGTTCAGACACCACTGTGAGGGAACTGACCAACATTAAACTGACAGACCCTCCTAAATTTTTCCCTGTTCTATGGGAGAAAGCTGAGCAATAGATGTAAAGCAGCAGTCCCAAATGCAGACACACTTTCAGCAGCAGTCAGACATGAAACTCAATCTCCTGATGTGAAGTTGGCTGTCTGCACTTTGAAGCCCGCACTGAAGCACTGAAGCTGGAAGCTCTCGCAGCCATCGACACTCCAGAGCACATCTTCACACACATTATGCAGAACCTGAGATGATGAGGATATTCACTCTTCTGCTCTTATAAGTGAGTGCTGGCATTAAGAGCTACGCCAGCCGATGTCCCCACACCCCACCAGCAGTCCACCTCAGACTCTTCTCTGTAAGAGACAAAACCCTGGCGTTAACAAGCTCCTCTCAATGGGGCTCATGACATCAGCAGCCCCTTTCTATTTAGAATAATGACTTCTGCCACACGCCAAGAGATTTGAAATTACCTGTGAAATATATTTCCCTAGGCGCAGGCTCAAGAAGCATGTAAATTACCCAGCTTAATGGCCTCGAGCATCTCTCTGAGGCACACACACAGAGCGGGAAGTGCTCAGCTGACACCTCAGGGACCACGAGAGGGGACAAACGTCTGAGGGGTGTCAGGAGCCTCTGTCCTGCAGCTCTCACCACAACCCATCCCACCAGCGAGCGCCCGCCGCTGGGAGACAGCGAGCACAACAGATCCAATCCTAAATGAGTGCCTCATCAGCACAAAAAGGCAATTTTCAAGAGAGCATTTCTCGGGAAGGCTGCCTGACTGCAATTTAAGTGGCACAAAGCAGCCAATGCGGGGCTCACAGAAAGGGCACCCATCTCATTTGCAAAAGCCCCGTGCCTGCATTGAGCACTGCAGCAGACCCTCTGTCCCTCCAGCTAACTGAGAGCAGTGCTGCCCAAGTTCTGGTCCCCAAACAGCCAGAGGACGTCATCCTTCGGAAGCACTTCTCATCCCCAAGGACAGCTCCTCTCTCCCAACACCAGAGGAAGAGAAAGGTCCCCTCTCTACAGTACCAGTCCTCCTGGCCACGTCTCTGTTCTTGTACTTGTTACTATATTGCAGAAGAAACATTTATCCCGAAATGAAGAGCATGGATTCATTCGGAGGAGCAGAAGAGAAGATATTACGTGATCTGGGTTCCATTTCCTGCTCTGCTGCTGACATATTAGAGTTTTCGAAGCCTCAGTTTCATCAGTAAAATGAGCAATAAGGAAATGCAGGAGCTGTTTCAAACTGCATGTAGAAAGCCATAAGGAGGGGTGGAAGACAGAACAGAGCAAGATATGGGAGGGAGGGATGGGAGGCAGCCCCAAGGGCATCAGGACAGAACTGCCACCCCAGAGAACAGGCCTGAGGCACACAGGCTTTGCTCGTGCCAACAGCGACAGGCTGGTCACATCTCAATGTGTAGGGGACAGAAAGTAGGCCAGGGGATCAACTGGGGATAAGAGAACACCTGGAAGATAGGCCTGGCAATAGAAAAGTGGGACAAATTTGCCTAGTGTAAAACTCCAGAAAGCCAAGGTGTAAGAGATGGTCTTTGGAGGAGCCTCAACAAAGTCAGGATCTGCCCTTGTTCTCAGCCAGGAACACCTTGCTAACCCACATACCGGCAGAAGCTGTGGTATCACAGTAAGATTAGCACAAGGGCAATTTTAAGAAATAACAGTTTCCAAGCAAATTCTGCCACTCAGAAGCAGACCAAAGGCTGAAGCATAGGTGGACTCCTCGAAGCTACCTGCACTCCAGGCTACCTGCACACCTGCTGTGGTTTAACCTGGCAGCAGCTCAGAGCCACACAGCTGCTCCCCTGCTCTCCCCACGTGGGATGCAGGAGAGAATCTGTACAGCCAAAAAGCAAGAACTCACAGGTTCAAATAAGGACAGTTTGTGAGGAAAGCAGAAGCTGCACACGCAAGCAAAGCAAAGCAAGGAATTCATTCTCCACTTCCCACCAGCAGGCAGACATGCAACTACTTCCAGGAAAGCAGGGCCCATCAAATATGACAGTTTCTTGAGAAGACGAATGCCATCACAGCAAGCATCCCCCCCTCCTCTTTAACCAGATTCTCTTGCTGAACACGACATCGTGTTGCATGGAACACTCCTTTGGTCACTCTGGTCAGCTGTTCTGACAGTGCCCCCTCCCAGCTCCTCACACATTCCCAGATGTGTCACTGAATTCCTCCATGCAGAAAAAAATGGCACCTGTGGACATTCATCAGCACTTGCTGAGCACTGGAGGAGACCAAGCAATGGACGTGAGCACAGTGAGGGGTGCATGGTGCAGTTCAGCAGTGGTGACACGGACACTGGGTTATCTCCACTGGTGCAGGTTTTTACGAGCACAGCATGGGGGCTGTTGACCACTGCTGGCAAAAATGCACAGCTAATGGTAGTAACTACACTGAAAAAAAAATAGTGTTTTATAGCTGAGAATTTGCTCTGCCAAAGAGTGCTTTTATGCTCTTTGTATCTGTTGTGGTTTCCAAGGAAATAAAGAGGAGGCATTACTTCTGGAGCAACCTACACACTACTAGAGCCAAGCCAGCTGAGGAAGCAAGGCTAAACTCCACGTGGGAGATTAGAAAAATACTATATACTATATTCCCTGCTCTGTTCATTGGATGTGGAACTTCGTGCAATGACCTGGCAAACCTCTGAACGTTCCAGCAAGTTGCAGCACTGCAAGCTGGCTGTGGGGCCACACTGCAATCACAGCAAATTTGGGAGGGGGAGGGACAACACAGATACCATCTCCTGAACTGCCCCTTCCTGCAGCAGCCTGAGGTTCTTCAGAAGAACTTTCTCAGATCTGAGAAAGGGTACAAACAAACACAGGGGTACAGTTGTGCTCAGAATGGAAGCTGAGCAATACAAACTCCGCCATCGCAAACTGCAACAGCACGCTTAGGCAAGAGGCAAACTTCTCTCCATCACAGCACCGTGACTGCAGAGAACACAGCAGGGTCTGACCACTGCCTCCTGACGAGAGGAAGGCCACGCACCACACAGTCACCAAGTAAGTGACATTTATTAAGTGGCTCTTACAGAACAGAAAAGGCCGCTTTCAGCGCGCATAACCACATTCACGAACCGCCTGAAGCAGCGATGCTTTCAGCACAGGGCTCCACTTGGAAAGAAAGGAAACACAGGGAAGGATTGCAGCAGAGCAGTGCTGTAAGGCCAGGCCACCCTTGGGAAGCAGGGCAGGGTTGAAGGCACGCAGCTCTGCTGCATACATCCCATGGAGCATGCAGGTGCCAGGGCACAGACACAGCGGGTCAGATTTTTCTCTGAAGTGAAGAACAAGCCAAAAGAAATAAACGTGGCAAAGAGCGAGGGACACAGCAGGGTCCCACCGAGCCTTCGGGCAGTGGGCAAAGGGTGGTTCTGATGGCAAGAATGCCAACATAGCACATCTGCTGTCAGGTCAGGTGCTAAATGGGGTCACCTGGAAACCAGGAGTGCAAAATGAGCAGGTAGTGCACGTGCACAACGCATTTCTCTTCTCCATCTCACAATAAAAATCAGAAGCAACCACAACCACCGCTATATTTTTAAATTAAGGCAAAGACCTAAAGCTCCCCCAGCACAGGCCCACAGCTCTCAGCACGGTTACATCAGGGACAAATCTGCCCCAGAACCTCAGAAATAAATTCAGCGTTTCTCAGCCTTCAAGCCAAACGTAGCTGTTAGCAGAGCACAGCACACAAGACTGACGACGGCAAATTCCTCAGCATCATAATAAACCCAATGTCAGGAAGAAAGGCTCAGTGAGGAGCAGCCCCCCAGCACGCAGCCAAGGAGGCAGGCAGGGATGCTCCTGCCTGTCGGCAGAGAGAGCCCACTTGGGCTGATGCTTGCTTGGCCTGCGCCCTCCAACGTGCTGTCATTCTGTGGGAGGCAAAATAATGTCATCTGTTTGGTCACTGATCAACTCTTATTAAGATTTCACAGCAAACAAAAATAGAATAAGTAAAAACCAAGAGCTAGGTGAAGAGAAAATATTGATTTTTATCCCCCCCCCTCTTTTCATACTGGTGTAACCTACCCTCCTGCTAACCTAGAGGGGGAAAGCAGAGTGCCCACAAAGCTGTGACGCATGCCTGGCTGGAGGCTCGCTGCCCTGGAACTCTTTGCAGCTTGCAGGTCTTGAATAATTAAGTGCTGTTTCTTCCAACCTTCCCCCCCGCCCTCCCTTCTATGCATGACACAGTGCTGCAGAGGGTTTACTTTTACACAGGCAATGGGTTTTCCCCTGCCCTGCAATGCTCCTGGCAGCACACGAGCCCACTCACATCATGCTTTGCCCTGCTGATCCCCAGATGTGACACCGCACTGAAAGCCTGCCACAGACCCCTGATTTATAAGACTACCCCAGACATAAGCAAAGGCTACTTTGGCTCCTCCTGGGTCTGCTGAGTTTGTTATGGAGATGTTCAACCACTCACAGCCCAGAATCTGACTCAGTGCTCAACGCCTGGTAAAGCTGAGCATTAGGCGCTTCGTTTGGCTTAAGTCTGTCCCTTTTAGTGCCCATGTTACAGCTGCCAGAGATCTGAGTGCCAAGCACTGTCTGCTAGCAGAGCAAACAGGGCTCTGCATTCCCAGCTCTCCCTGTATTGTACTGCAGAGGAAACGTTCAGCAGTCACAACAAAGATATTATTACTTTAAAAGTTAATAGGTAGGAGAACTCAAGTACAATATTTCTGATTTAGCTAAAACAAAACCTGTGAGAGCTTTATACATCTTTTAGACTGCCATCCAAAGAGACCTAGGCAGGCTGAGCAGTGGGCCCTCATGAGGTTCAACAAAGGCAAGTGCAAAGTCTGCACCCGGGTCATGGCAACTCCTGCTGCCAATACAAGCAGGGGGACTAAAGGATGGAGCATGGCCCTGGTGAAAAGCACTTGGGGGTGCTGGTGGGTGGCAGCTGGACAGGAGCCAGCAGTGCACACTCACAGCCCAGAGAGCCCATCGTACCCCGGGCAGCATCCAAAGAGGGCAGGAAGCTGATCCTGCCTCTCTACTCTGCACTGTGACACCTCATCTGGAGTTCTGTGTCCAGATGGGGAGTCCTCAGGACAGCACAGGAGAGATACGAACCTATTGAATTCCATCCAGAGGAGGGCCATGAAAATGATCCAAGGAATGGAGCACCTCCCTGTGAGGACAGGCTGAGAGCTGGGGCTGTGCAGGTGGAGAAGAGAAGGCTGCGGGGAGAGCTGAGAGCAGCCATTCGGTACCCAAAGGGGCTGTAAGAAAGAGGGGGACAGACTCTTCAGTTGGGTCTGTTGTGACAGGAAAAGGGGAAATGGTTTCAAGCTAAATGAAGAGAGATATAGACTGGATATAAGGAAGAAGTGTTGTACAGCCGTAAGGGTGTGAGGCAGTGGCACAGCTGCCCAGAGAGGTGGTGGTGCTGCATCCCTGCAGACAGCCAAGGTCAGGCTGGAGGGGCTCTGAGCACTGATGGAGCTGTGGTGTCCCTGCTCAGCACAGGGAGTTGGGATGGATGGCCCTTAAGGGTCCCTTCTGACTCGTGTAAATCTATGATGGCATGACAAAGTAGCTTACACAAGCTCTGAATAGTATTTACAACTATGTACCTCATTTGGGTTTCTTATTTGGAGGATGGATGAACTCTGACACAAGATTTTTCTGGACAGCAGAAAGCTCAGCACCCATTGGAGAGGAGCTTGTCAACTTGCTGCAAGAGGATAGCCGTGGGACCCAGGCCTGTTAGGAGCTGAAAGGTATTTATAAAAATCATGTCCTCCTCTGTCACTTCAGAGGCCACTCGATGCTCTTTCCCAACTTGCTCCACCCATTTAACAGTTCAGGGTGCGACTTTGCACTGGGAAGGCCAAGAGCCTCAGCAATTGTGAGACTGTCACCTTCTCTGTCCTTGTGTCTGTCCTTGTTTTTGGCCTCCCATCCTTCCTCCTTCCCCCTCCCCCCTTCTTCAAAGCATCCCTTGATTTCTAACACTGCACAGGATTTGCTCCAGTGCACAGCATGATCTAATTTGCACTTCATTGCTCTGCACACCTCATCATTTGCACACCCAAACAGCAGCCTCTGCCCCTCCACCTGTTTCCTATTTCTTCCTTCTCCTCCACCCCCCACTGCACCTTCTGAGCAGAACTCCACTCCAGGAAGCTGCAGCGAGGAGGCTCACATTACCAGGACTTCATTGCTTTTACAAAATTTACTAGCTTGCTGTGAAGCCTCATAAATAATTCAAGATAGACAACCTTTGTCAGGTAAATGAACGTGTCTTTTGTAATCCATCACTCTTCTATCAGCGATAGCATACGCACTGTAGGCACTGTTGATACCGCCTCAAATATTCCCTACGTGTCAGTGTGGGACAGGGCAGCACTCAGGGAACCCAAAGTCTGCTACTGGATCCAGTAGATCCATTACAATACCTGCTGGGGCAAGAGTAGCTCATGCTGTCCTTGGGGAAGGCAGCTCCGCTGCCAGTCTTATGGAGCAGTGACACATAGACCTGGGGCAGGAGGCTCGTAGGAGCAAAGACTGACACAAGCTAGGGCTAAAAAAGCACACTGCATCCCATCTTTCTCAGAACACACTGTTGGTGCTACTGAACAGAGCAAGCACTTGGCTCACACAGCATGGAAACCCAACTTCAGCTTTGGCAGCTGCACCCGCAGCTTTACCAGTATCAGAGCTATTCCAGAGCTATATCAGAGCCAAATGGTGCATGCCCCCATTCACCCCCACCTGACAGCTACCTGCAATTAGCTCCTTCAGAGCACCCAGCCCCAAGCAGCAGCACTGGGATGAGGCCTGGCCCTGTGGAAGGGGCACTGCAACACAGTCACTCTGCATCAGCACCAGCGGCCCAACTGTAGGCAAGAACAACAGCTACACACAAATGGTGGATGGACATGGAGCCACAGAGTGTGCAGCCTGTCCAGCCAGGTCACAACAGCCCTCTCCCTGCAGCCTTCCACCTGCCTTGAGCTGATCTGCCAGAGCAGCCCAATCCCTTGCATCCATCAGTGCATGATGCTCTTCTTCATGGCTGATGAATTAATTCTTCGCTCTGGATAATTTTATTTTTTCCTGGAATTTATGACCTAGAGATAATGGCTAAGACTGAAAGATTTGTAGGACCACTGTCAAAGCTGCACCGAGAATCCAGCATGCATTTTCTGCAACCTCAATTCATGCAGACTGAAGAAAGCCACTCCAACATCTCGTGGATCCAGTGCAACAATAAGCTGTACAACCCCTCTCCCTCTGCTACGCAGCAACAGCAGACCTGGAGATGAAGGCCAGATCACAGGAATGACATCCAAGTCCTACCAACACCAGCAGAGAGGAAAAAGGATTCTGCACACATTCTGCTTTCAAGTGGCTCCTGAGGAAGTAAATATGGAAGCATTCAGAAAATGCCCTTTCTTCCTGAATATTTCACTCAAGTATTCTGCTTGGTAATGACTTTCCCTTTTATTTCATGCCACTTGAATGTCTCATTGCTGGAAAAGAAACAATGTGTAAATCCTACAGTTTGTGCACATGTACAATGTTACTGTGCACAGATGTCCCAGCACTTAAACCCTCCAGAGCCTTTCCAATGGCTTTTGAAGCCAAACACCAGGTCTGCTCAAGGATAAATTCAGGTTTCCATTCAGGGCCTCCAGAATCACAGTGGGTTTGTACTGCATGCCTATCAAGCACCAAGCACTGGCTGTACAGATGAAGCAGGTCCCCTACACCTACCTGAGAGTTACTGCTACGAGGGATTGAGGATAAAAGTGGAAAGAAAAGGAATGAGGAAGATATGGGAGAGCCTTGAGGACCACAGAAATAAGTTGCTAGGCCTTGGTAGCTGTTTATCCCAAAATATGCTTAATAACTGAGCCAGGCTGGTGACAGCATGTGCAAGCCTGACATGCTGTGCTCTATCTGCCCACTCCTCCTCAAGGAAGCTGTCCCGGTTTCCTTCCCTACTTCCAGACACAGGTTCATAAACAGCTGTTCCCAGTGTGAGAGCTGAGTAGGAAGCATCCAGGGATAAAACACCAATAATGTCAAAGAAATACTGCAAATGACTGCTGTCCCTACTGCTGTCCAGGCTTCCCCACACACCCAAAGAGCAGTGCCAGTGCTGCAGAGCAGGGCCACTGCTGCCTGTGCCTGCAGCAGCACAAGCTCTCCTCGCCCTCCCAGAGGGAGCAATGCAACGTCAAGCACTGGGGCACGACTGCCCTCCCAGCGGGCTGGCTGCTCAGCCATGTGCAACAGAAGACAAGCAGGACCGTCGTCATGCTTCCTCCCTGCTCTTTTCCCAACAAGGTCCTTTCCCAGGCATCAAAACCACAATTGGAAGAGATTTTCTGACTGCACAGCAGGCAAGCGGCAGAACAAGAGAAGGGAATCCCGCTACACAGCATCCTGCAAACCCTCAAACATCCAATCCTAATAGAGTTATTTATTTCAAGCCCTGCTAGCCCAGATGTGCCAACACTACCAGCATCGTTAACCTCATTTAGGACGAAATGACACGAGCACAAATCAAAGCCTGCTGAAAGGAAGCAATTAATTAGGTGGAGGCAACCTCAAGCCCACCCTCCAGTGGTGATGGGCACCCATCAGCCTCATGGCTCTCAGCAGGAGCTTCGTGCATGTGGCACAACAAACACCTCAAGGCCCGGTGCAGATTGTGACGCCGTGCTGGAGGGGCAGGACGGACCAGCTCAGGTCCCCGGGCCTCTCCCTGCAGGCATCTCTGCCCGTGCCTCGCCAGCAGGCACGCAGCTCCCTGCACACCTGCTTCCTCGCAGGAAGCAAACGGCTCGCCACCTCAGCAGATGGCAATTTCCCTTCAAGCCCAAACGACACAGCCCTGCTGCAAAGCAAGGAGGGGGCTGCTCCCTCCTCAGACAGCCACGTCCCCCAGCGCTCCTAACGGGAGGAGATGGCACTGCAGGCGCAGGGCTGACCCGGTGACCAGGCTTCGGCCACCCACTGCCACATCTCCCAGCAATTCACACAGCTCCGTGCTGCCACAGCGATCCCTCCCTGCAGTATTGAACAGAAGAATTAGCAGCAGCCAACAGCTTCCTTTCCGACAGCTGCTAATCCCGCTGGCTGCACAGACACACACTTGTACACGAGTGCTTTGAGAGGAGCCCAGTCAGCCAGCAGGCATCACCTAACATACCCACCCCGATGGGTTCGTTCCAATCTGGGATTTTGCTCTTTAAATCTCAATGAGCAATTCCCCTTTGCACAACTGGCTGAGCCGAGCCTTCCGTAGCTCTGCGTAAGATGATTAAAGCCATGCGACCCAGGAGGAGAAAGATAATGTGCAGCACCAGAGATTTATCAGGGACAGAACCAAGCGTCAACACACAGAAATCACTGATGACAATTAATAAAATTGTGGTAAAGGAAAAAGAAAAATTAATCTCCATTTTTTTCTTCTCCCCTTCGCTCCCAGCAAAATGCCCTCATCACTCCTCCTGCTCCAGGCAGCACAGGACAGCTCTGTGCTGCTGAACACCGCAAGCCCGACAGCCCAACGTGACTTCGGCAATTTGCAGAGAAACCCCCACAAACAAGGTTTCTCATCAAGGCTCTGTATCATTTGCTCTTGTTGCAAGGGTGCGTTGTCCGAAGGAGGAGAAAAGCTAGTGGCTGGGAGAGCTCAGCAGGCTGCTCCAGCAGCACGGCCCAGCTGCTGACCGACACACCTTTCAGAAACGATTCCCATTATATCCAACACCTTCAGAAAGCAGAAGGGCGCAGACAGGGAGCCACTCAGAGGGAACAGTCGACGGAGGCATTATCTGAGCGTTGGTGCCAGCTGCCATCACACTTCTCATTCCCATCAAACACATCTCTCCTTACAGACAAGCACAGAGGCCCTGGGGCACAGTGCAGCGTTCCAGCCCGCACGCGACAGGCATTGCTTACTGCCCAGCAACTGCATCATCATCAGATCTCCATCCATGACTCTTCTTTTCTCCAAGCTCACCAAGCAGGTCACAAGGAGAACGACATGAGTATGGAGGCAGCAGGTCAGGCTGAGGTCTCGCATCCTTTCCATGCCTCCTCTTGCACACCAGTGCTGCTCCCCACCGTGGCACGCACTCAGCCTGCGGCCTTTTCAGGACCATGCCTTCAGCTATGAACGGCACATCGCTGCCAGCAGTGTGCTGCTTCACATGTATTGCCTCTGTTAGTGCAGGTCAGGCCTGTTTGGTAATGCCACTGCAAGCAGGAGAGCACAGAGCTAACAGCATGTGGCCCGTAAACCCCAACAAGTGAACTGGAATAAAGCTGCTTTGGTCAAAAAGCTGGCGCAGTTTATTGGGACATCATAGATAGTGACCGGGCTGGGTGAGGGGGGAGGCTGGTGCATTATCCACAAATTACACATCTCCTAAGGATGTCTGCCCCAGCACAAGAACCTTCTCTATGAAAAAGAAAAAACTTTCTGCAGTTATGAGGAAAGCACAACTCCGCTTGCCCAGAGAGGATTTACGGCACAAAACAGAAGAAAAAGCAACAGCTGACACACAACCCCTGGACAAGCAGCCGAAATACTGGAAGCGCCCCACAAACTTCAGCAGTGCTTCACACATCTGTAACTCCCGGGACTCAGATAGGGATTCTCCCAGCAGAAGGAGCAGCATGCAGAGGCACAGGATGGGGCCGCCAGGCCCCGGTACTCAGCGAGCGTGGCACGTTCCCTTCCTGCTTCTCCCCCTGTAGGTAGACGTTTCTCAGGGTTTTATTCAGAAGGATTTCTGCACGTACGTGGTGGCAAGGCACGGGATCCCACCAGCTCTCAAAGGTCAGAGAGATTTAGAAACACGGATGCGAGACCCAAAAGAATTCAGGAGGGACGTGTCTGAACGGGAGCTGTTCCTGATGAAATAAGGAGCGCAAACAGCCGTGCCTCCATCGAAGCAGATATTAGCAGGGTAAGCTGCAGCTCTCCCGAATAAACAACACCGTTCCTCCTGCCGATAAGCCTTCTTTTCAGAAGGCCTGAATGCACGCCTGGAAAAACGCACTCAGAGATCAAAGACGCTCATCTGAAAGGCTTTCAAAAATACTTTGTATGACATATGTATATATATTCCTATTCTTAAGCAAATCAGAAATGGCAGAGGATTGTGGCACGGAGCAGTGCCTATGCACCGGGGCAGAGCAAAGTTAAGGGCAGTGCTGCTATTATTAACTCCGTGTCATTGAAATCTTCCCCCACCTCCAGAATCACCGCCTGTAAGGACACGGTGGCAGCCTCTACTTTGAATCGTCGGGATGTATTCACCCTCCCCCCTCCACACACACAATTTTTGTGTCAACAAGCAGCATTTCATAACGGAGACGACGGGCTCTTAAAATACATCTCGGCTAAGATCCCGCCTGCCCGTGCGCAGGGGTCCGACGGTACCGAGCCCAGCGCCGCCCGGCACGGCCCCCAGCGGCTCCCTGCCCCCAGCCCACCTCCCTACTCACAGCCCCCGGCCCCGCCGCCAGGTGAGGGGGCGGACGCGAGGCCGTCCATCCGCGACCGGCCGGCCGACTAGAGGAAGGGGCGGAAGGGAAGGGGGGGAACGCACGGCGCTGCGCGCTCGGGACTACGACGCGAAAGCCGTCGCCCCCGGCGGGGGATGCGGCGGCCGCCCGGGGAAGTTTGCGCTCCGCGGCAACTTCGGGACCGCCGTTCGCCCCCGCCCGCGGCGGCGCCCCCCGCCCGCCCGAGGAGCGGCTCCGCCCGCGGCCCCCGCGCAGGCCCCGCAGCACCGGGCGGGGGTCCCGGGCCGGCGGCGGCACTTACGTGTGCTGCTGGGGGAAGCTGTAGCCGTGCGCGGCGGGGGCGGCGAGTAGCAGCAGCAGGGCCAGGTGGCCGCAGAGCGCCGGGGCGACGGGCGCAGCGCTGCCGGTCGGAGCCGCCATCGCCATGTTTCCATTAAAAGCGCGGCGGGGAAGGGGCAGAGGCGGCCCCGCGGGGCGGCTCCCCCCGCCGCCACCACCCGTGCGACGAACGCGGCGGTTCTGGGCAGGGGCGGGGGGGAAGGGAGGGGGGAGAAGGAAAAAAAGGCACCGACCGGCGGCCGCTCGCCCCGCTGCCTCCCGGCGGCGGCCAGCACTGAGCGCCCGCGCCCCGCTACTTTCCCTCAAATAGGCGGGCGGCGGGCGGCCCGGCCCGGCCCCGCTCCGCCCCGCCGCCGCCTCCCCGCCCCGCTCCGGCCCCTCTCCCCGCCGCCCCGCCGCGCATGCGCCGCTCCCCGCGGGCCCCCTCCGCTCGGGGGTCGGCCGGGCGCGCGGGGTCCCGGCTCGGCGCCTCCGGGGGGTTCGGCTCGGCGCTCCCCGGGGGCTGTCGGTGTGTGGTTGCGGTTAGCAGGCCGCTGCCGACGAGCGAGAGGCGTCGGGGTGGCCCGAAGGCACGCCGGCTGTTGGGAGGCTGTTTTGGGGTGGGCGCGCTGTAACGTCAGCCCTAGGCTCGCCGCTCGGCTCCGTGCGGCCGGGCACGAGGTTAGGGACACCGGTCCCGCCCCGGCCCGGCTAACTCGAGGCCAGCACCGCAGTGCCCTGTAGCTTCCGAAAAGGTGCGTTGGCCCGTTGGCTCTTGAGCAGGAGCCGACCCGAAGGCTCCGTGGCCCCGCGCCAGCAGCAGCGCTTCCAGCTGCAGCAGCTGCGAGCCACCCCTCTTGGCCAGGGATGGCGAATCTCCGCGAGGAGCTCCATCTCCGAAGCGCTGCTGCGGGCTTTGGTTCTGCTGGTGGAATTGCCTCCCTCCCTCGTTTGTGGTGGGACAAAAACACATTTTGGACCGATGGCATCCTGGGAGCACTGAGTGCTGCTGAAGCTCATGTGGTCCCGTCCAGCCGCACTATAGATTTCATGCAGAGAGAAGCACCAATATAAAAATGGGACAGGGAGGATCTGGTGTGCTGACTGCAGCCTGAGCTGGTTCACAGAGCCAATTCCTTTTTAATGAGGTAGAGAAACTGTCGTTTTCCCAAGTCACATTGGAAGTTGTCGGTAAAACCCATGCTTGAATCCAGAAAATTAAAGTCTCAGAACCACCAGACACTGACCTGATGTGCTCAGTGCAGAGACAGATACGTGCAGTAACTTAACGATTCAATAAAATATTAGCAAATATTTTATATATTAGCAAATGCATTTGTATGTATTTCCTCCCCAGCTCCAGCACCATGTGCAGGCAGTGGCAGTTTTCTGCACCCTCTCCAGGACACGGTCTGGTTTCTCGTCCTGCTTTTCTCCTGCACCAACTACGTGGAGTTTAAAGCAGGCTCACGTGGGTCGTTACAACTGCAACCTCAGTTACTGTCATACGAAGTGCCCGATTTACAGCCCCCAAATCTGTTTCAGCTGTGGCAAGTGGATCATCTTTAGTACATACATGGGAAACAGAGCAACACGATGAGAAACAGTTTGTCCATTGCTGACAGGGCTGGCAGCAGTGAGTAAACGCACTTCAAAGTCTGGAATCGGGCTTTCCAAACTCTTGGAAAATAAATCCTGCTGTCCTCCATGCCCGTGTTTTCTTTGTGTGAGTTGGAATCTGCCCCAGACTTAAAAGTATCTCAAGGTGTGGGCCCACAGGTTGTGGGTTTCAGCTTCCTTTTCCAACAGCAAACACGCCCAAAGTCTTTATGACATGGGATTTTTTGCACAGTGCAATTTGCTCCTTTGTCCTGCTGGAAAAGCTCAGGGACACAATTGCATATTGCAGTGGCTATCAGCTGCCTTTCCAAATGCCTGCTGCTCGGCACTTGGCTGCTCTATGGCTGCAAATGCATTGCATGCGTGCACAGCGCCGGCTCTGGATGCTGCAGCCTGTTGTGCTGTAGTGTGCGTGTGCACAGCAGCTCTCTCACCGCTGCAGTAATCCGACACACTCACAGCTGCGTGGGTGATTTATTCTTTGGGACGTGGCTCTCCGAAATCCTTACAATTGTTTTGTTTTAATCCACGTATCGGTATCCTTCAGAGCAAGGTTTGACCTTGGAGTCTTGCAGTAGCAATAGAGCTCTAGATGTCGAGTATTTACTTCCAAACGTTGCTGCTTGGGTTTGTTAACACAAAGTGTTGCCTGAAATGTCTCTTATTATTTTTTTTTTTCAAACAAAAATAGTCCCACACTGCTGAGATGGATGTTTGGTTTTATTTTTGTTGCAGTTGTTATTTCAAGTGCTTTTTACCACACTGTACTTGTTGCTGTGATCTCTGCAGTCCATATGAGGCCAGGCTGGTTCATAGCAAGCTGCTTGGAAATAGTTCTGAATGTGAGGGGCAAATTGGAGGAGGCAGCTAGGACTCGTGGCAGGATAAGGTGTTGATCTGCCCCTTCCTGTGCACCCAAGAGAAGAACACCTGAGACCTCCATAAAACCCAGCACATTATAAAGTCCTTATACCAACAGCCTTCAAAATCAAGGCTGCGCTGAAATGGAGGGAGCAAATCATGGAGTTCTCTTTCCTGCAGGTAGGACAGAAGTACTGCTTTACCCTTCACATTGTTTGCAGCTCACATTGCAGGGCTGTGGGCTCTGAAGCACTGTCCAACCTGCAGCATCCTCCAAAGCACCACTGCAACGCACCCACCAGGGCCAGTGCTGCCACTCACACCTGGAGCAGCTCTTAATATGTCAGTGCAGGCTCTCAGAGCAAGTGTGAATCAGCCTGAGGTTGCAATGAAAGCACTGTAATCCATACAAGATCCTGAGAAATTCAGTGTGATACCTGGATACTGGCAGAGCTGTGGAAAGGCAGGCAGCACCACTGCCATTCTCCCACGTCTTTCAGTGGAGAAACCATGTAGGAGGAGGCTGTCTAAGTTGTTCTTACGGCTGATTTATTTGCAAATGCAGGTGAACGCTTGAGAAGGTGTGAGTTTAACTCTACCCTGACTGATGTTTTAATGTGAGGCAAAATGTGAGCATTTGGAGTCAGTAACTTCTGCATGGACACATTAGTATGGCTGTTTGTGAGGGTGGATAGTGATAGGACAGGGGGGAATGGCCTTATACTGAGACAGGGAAGGTTTAGGTTGGATATTAGGAGGAAGTTTTTCACCCAGAGGGTGGCGAGGTACTGGAACTGGTTGCCCAAGGAGGCTGTGGATGCCCCATCCCTGCAGGCATTCAAGGCCAGGCTGGATGTGGCTCTGGGCAGCCTGGGCTGCTGGTTGGTGACCTGCACACAGCAGGGGGTTGGAAGTGGATGAGCACTGTGCTCCTTTGCAACCCGGGCCATTCTGTGATTTGATGATTCTCTGGGTAAGCCAGGTGTGGAGAAACCCTGGACCTTCCCTGTCTGTGCTTTCATGCAATATCTTGGTGAGAAGGGAGCATCATGCGTGCACACCCCCTGTGCAGACCAAAAGACTCTGAGAGGAATGAGACATCAAGCGAGCCGCTCCCTTTCCCTCTCAGTAAATAAGAGTGAAATGATGCTGCTGTATTTCTGATGGGCACCTGCAGGAGAGATGCTGGCATGCCGAGGGTTAGCACCATTCTGCACAGGATCCTCCCATGAGGGTGGTTCAGCATCCCAGGCTTCAGCTTCAGGTGGTTTGGCACAAGCGCCCACCTGGGTGCAGCGAGGGTAATTTGGCAGACAAACGGATCAGCTGAAACCTGAAGCGTTTTTGTGGAATTAATCCAGATCCACGGTTGTGTAACTGCTAGCACAGCTCTGCCCATGGCTAAACACATGTCTGCAACAGGAGCAAATGTGTACCCACCTTCCTGGCAAATCAGTCGCTGAGTGAGGGGTTGGAAAATGCTGGTTGACATACCATTAAAGGGAGACAAATAAAGGGAATGGGTAATTAGGAGTGAGCAGTAGCTAATAGCAAATATACATCCTGACTTTAGAGGTTTGTCCTTATCACTCCGGGTTCTCAAACCCGAACTACTCAGCTGAGGTATGGTGTTGCTTGGTGCCAGCCCTTCGTGTTTCATAAAGAGGAGGAAAGAATGCACTTTGTGTTGATAAAAAACAAGCAATTGCCATTGCTTTAATGTCAGACACAGCAACCGTGATCGGCACTTGTTGTAGAGCTCAGTACAGGAGATATTCAACCTCGATCTATATCCAACATGCAGATGGTGCTTTTTTCGGTTAGTTAGACAATGATTAAGGATTGCCATTTGTTAAGTGCTTCTACAGTGCTCAGCTCAGTGACTAACATTGCTCCCTCTGCACTTGACAGTTGTAACATGTGTATTCCGAGGAGCAAACCTTGGAATTCCCATCCTGCTGGAGAGTAGCCAAGAAGCAAAGAGGCTGAGTGATGTGCCCAAGGGCACACCAAAAATCCCTGACAGAGAAGAGGAGCGGGCTCCAGGTTCCTGAAAACTGAGCCCTGAAAAGCGTCCATCCCTCGGGACCTCTCTCTGTGACTGGGGCCTCTAAGTGCTGCTACAAAATAAATAGATTTTTCTTTTTATTAAATCCAGCAGACGGCCTGACGGTGATTTGATTAGGTCGTATAAGTACCTTTATCATGAGGATGTAGCAGTTTTAAAGGGCTCCTTAATCTAGTGGAAAAAGACGATTATGAAAACCAATGGCTGGAGTTTGAAGCCCAAAAATTCAAATTAGAAACAAGATGCAGAATTGAGACCTTATCACAGAATCATAGAATCATAGAATCACAAGGTTGGAAACGACCTGTAAGATCATCTAGTCCAACCGTCTCCTCATCACCACTGCCACCACAAGCATTAACCCACATCTCGCAGCACGTCGTCCAGACGCCTCTTGAACACTGCCAGGGATGGCGACTGCACCACCTCCCTGCGCAGCCATTGCAGTGCCTGACCGCTCTCTGAGAGAAACAGTTCTTCCTTATGTCTAACCACTGCTTTCTAACAGTAAGGATGATTAAATACTGGAAGAACTACCCAGGAATTGTTTGTCTTTTGAAATCCTCACGCCAAGAGTGGATGTCTCTCCGGAAGACCCAATTTTGTCAGGCACAAGTTCCGAGGCTCAACGGAGGAGTAACGGGACGGAATGGCTGGCCGTGCTACGCAGGAGGTCGGATTAGATCATCTCATCATCCTTTACAATCATAAATTCTATGAATCTATGAATAACAATGAGCACCGTTGTAAGTTACAGTGTGTAAAACAGCAAAGAGCACGCGGAGACATAGCTGGGAGACAGAATAAAGCCTGCTGGAAACAAAAAGCCCTTTGGTCTGGAACTAAGCATGTGACCAGCAATTATTTAATATCCATCCCCATGGCTCAGCGTTCTTGCCCAAAACAATTGCTTAATTAGGTTTCAGCTATAGGGGAAGAAAATAATCACCCGTGAATTAAATAGGGATTACCACACCCAGAACGATACGGTCAACATTTCTGCATCGTGTTTAAATGTCCAACTGGTACAGAAACTGCTGCTGGACTGAAGGAATTACATACAGAAAGTATCCAAACATGTGTTCTGTAGAAGGTTTTATAGGCCTGAGCCTGGGATTCCTCTATTATGTTTCAGTAGCTATAAAAACTTTTGCACTCGATCATAACATTCTGTAGTTGTGAATGCAACAGATTTTACAGAAAATCTGTTTTAGAAATGTCTTGGGGAGTTTTTCAAATAAAGACATTGGCACCATTTTGTGCTTTCTTAATTCCCTTAATCATGCTGCAGCCTTCTACATCGTCTTGAAGCCCACCCAGCTTGAGGTTGTGAACATGATGCCTGTTGGCTAGGGGGCTGAGTAAAACCCATGGTGAGGGATCTGCTTGGTGTTCTGTTTGCATGTGTGCCTAACATTCATCTCCACGTCGCAGCCTGTGAGCATCTCGCAGTCTTTAACAGATTTCTCTTCCCATCACTTCCGAAACAAGAAGAGTAATTCCCATGTTACCACCGGGAAGCTGAGAAACGGGGCATGCAGGGTATCCTGGCATCCAACTAGACATTTGTAGCACAACAAGGGGTTGAATAAAGGTCTTCCAAGGCCATGGATGTGTGCCTCGTATTTTAGATTGTCTTCCCCCTTCTGTCTTTCGCTATAATGCAAGTGAGAGAAAGAGAAGTGGCATAAAAAATCAAGTTACACAAGCAAATTCTTCCTACAAAGTGCTGCATGTTCGATGGGAGCGTGGGGTGAGTAAGAGGGATGTTATGCTTCACAAGCTTCTGAAAATTGCTACAAATGTCTTTGTTAAAAATTTCAGTCATTGATTTCACGTATGAATTTTGGAAGGAAGCTCACGCACACAGACACAGAAGTCCCTCTCTTGGAACAGGAGCTAAACCTATAAAAGCAAGAAAATGTGGAAAGCAGGCCTGCAGCAGTGTGGGTTGATATTCTGTCTTTAAATCATTCTGGCACTTGTTTTTCCCCCTCGAGGTGGAAGTGGTAAGCATCAAGGCAGAACTGCAGTAGCCCTAAATCAGAGCATGCCTCTGTTTCTAGGTTTACAAACCAGAGTCTTTGCATTTCCAAATAGTTGTCTTGGTGGTTCTCTACAGTGTTAAGAAGATCGTTTCTGCACAGCTGTTCCCTACATAGAAGCCAGCTTCCTTTTTTTCTCACCATGCATATTTGAGTACCATCGGCATTTTCTGATTTTACCACTGCTTTCTTTTCCGGACACATCCAGGCAGCCCCTGCAGCCCTGGGATTTGCAGTCTGAATCTACTGCACAACTTCCGAGAGAAATGAGAACCGTACCACCTTCCTGATTTTATGATCGAAGCTAACCTTTGTGAATTCTTTGCTATTCTAAGAGATTTTTACCCTTCCTTTTTCCTAAAATGGCATTCTGTCCTCCTGCATCCTCCCCCCTGTTTCTCATCCTTCCTTCCCCTTTCTTACCTGCCCTATTGCTGAGCTCTTTAATCCGAAGATGAGGTGACTGTGCTGTCTTCCCTCAGATCCCCTGGCTCTTTTCCTGCAGTCTCCCTGGCTCTACCAAGCCAAATTCTCTCTCCCTTTTTTCTCTCTCCTCCCCAGTGTTACATCTTCACTTCTCTCTGTTCCCACATCTGAAATACTCCCTTAAAGCAAGACTCCGTGTCTTCTTGTGTCATTTTGATCTTCTCCATGCAGCCTATCAGGCTATTCCAAAATGACAGAAAAATATCTCTGGCCTGTTCATCCCAGTGAGCGTAACAGCAAGAGCGGGCAGCTACAACAAGTGTTGGAAAATCAAAGAGAGAAGGATGGGTGCAAAGTGCGTCCCTACTTCCAAGCCAAAAGATGGTGAATCACAGAGCACGTGTGTTGTCATGATGCCGGGCGTCAGCATTCCATGGTGAGCACCAAAAACTGGTCGGATGGCCCTGTAGCAGCTGTTGTCATGTGGACTAAGTAGGGAGCCCACAGCGAGGTGCTTCCTGCTGGTTTTGTGCCATCCCATGATGGCTGCAGCTGCCGGAGATGCACGGTGCACGTCTCCGGGGTGACAGCACGCCTCTCTCAAGGTTAATTCCTCTGTGAGAGGTGGGTGGCTGCAGCGTTTTTCCAGAAGACAGACATCTGCCACAGCTCCCTGAATGCATGGCCAAGGTAGCTCATGATTCATGCATGCCCAGTGGCTCAATGCGTAACAGGTGCTTGGCAGAGCTGACAGCCCAAGGGCAGCAAAAAGCCCTGTGAGAGAAGCATCAGGTCAGGCCCTGCCGTGTCTATGGATAGAAGCAAGGCAAGAAGGGCACGCAAAAAGATAAAGCCAAACACAAGTTACCAACACACAGCAGTTGCATGCACCCCACACGTAGCCTTCCCAGTCGGTGCTCTTGGCACTGGGCAGACGGTGCCTGGCTCTGGGTGTCACCTTCTCACTGCAAGCAATGCACTCCAGAAGCGATGGGCGCTGAGAAAGGACTGCAGTCCAGTCCCAATTCCAGGCCTCCCTCAGCCATGCCCGGCAGTCTGTGCACCAAGAGACTGAGCGTGCCTGTGTGCTGGGCACGAGCAAAGTCATACAGTGGTATCTGCAATGGTAATAAAGGGCAGTAAAGGCTGTGCAAAATTTCAGACAAATAAACATTCAGGTGAGAACTGGACTAGATGGTCTCCAGAGGTCTCTTCCAACCTCAACGACTCTGTGACTGTGGTTCTGTAATGTATCCGTTACTTGTCTTTAGACAGCTTATTATTTTCTGTCTTGATATCTTCCACCTTGCTGATGGCTCCCATTGCTCTGTATAATCCTTGAAGGCCTGGGTTTCACGAGGTTTTCTGTTCAGGTGACAATCTTCTTCACAGAATCCAGCCCCTCTTCCTGTGACATGCGCCAAACCAGCCTGCAATATCCTGTCCTGCTCAGAGCTCAGGGAAGCAGCATGGAGTTATCAGCATGATTTGTGTATTTTTGCACTCAAACCATGTAACTGGCTGGCTTCTTGTGCAAGAAATGGGAAAAATAGAAGGATTTGAAATAGAGTAGGGATCTAAATTTTTATTTTGTCCTCAAAACTGCAGAGAAAAAAACTGGAAAAGACTCTCTAGATGGGTGCAGAAAGGGATTATTCTCTGGCACTGCTCTTTCAGGAAGAAAGAGTGCAGCAATTCTGCCTTGCAAATTTCTCTACGTTGTGCTATAAAAGATAATAGGTCTAATGGTTAAGCTAAGAGTATCAGGAGACCTTATTTCTAGCCCTAATTATATCAGAAATTATCTGCCTTTCCTTAGGCAAATCCCTTGATTATGTAGCGCCGCAATTTCCCAGTCAGTAAAATGTTTAGACACCTCTACAGTACTGAGATTCCAGGAAGAGAAACATTCCTGTCGTCACGTGGCATGATGAGCTCACAAAGATTCATGTGTATCGAAGTTCAGACCAAAGTTGATGGCCAAACAAAGTTTGCAATGCTTTATTGCATTCTGAACTGCCTCTTTATTAGTTCAACAACAATACCTGTGAGCACTCTATTTTATAAGCCCTTTATAAGCCCTATAAGATACTTTCTGTTGGTATTGGCTTACGGTTTCTCAAGTCTATCTAAGTTTGTAACTATGTTTATTGCAAAATGAAAATCAATAGCAGGGGCTTTAAAAAAAAAAGAAAAGAAGAAAAGAAAAAACAGATAGCATTATGTGTTGAAATAGAAGGGCAAGGAATCCCACGCATCTGTGCTGCTTTTCAAACAGCCTGACAGTGAAGTCTCATCTTTGGCATAGAAATCAAGCAGCTCCATGGCTGCATTGTTTGGGCTGCACACAGGGTGAGCCTGTTTCCCCAATCAACCCTCACTCCAGGTTTGCTCGCTGACTCTGGCTACTGCCATACTGTGACAAAGAAAAGAGGCATCCAGACACCAATGTGGTTCAGGGGCCTGGGAGACATCAAGGGAGAATAAGGGTATTTTCTGAATCAGTTCCCCATGAAATCACTGGAACTGGAGTTGTCCTGGGGGATAATAGAATGGATCATTAGGTGCCTTAAAAAGTTCATATTGGATTTTGAAGCCACCCTGCAAGACAAAAAATCAGTAGTTTAGGCAAATAAATAAAAGTCAGTGAATCCTCTGTAAGCTGTGAATACAGGGGCAAAAGGGTCATAAGAAGAAAGAGATTCCATTCTTCGCAAATGATACAGTTTACAAGTCTCTCTCTTCCATTTCAGATCCTTCTTTTTCTTCCCTGGTGGTTTAGTCACATAAGGTACTGTAAATCAGGCTGCTTCTTTTTCTCCTCAGGTATGAGTTAGCTCTTAATTAGGCTATTGGAAACAATGAAAAGCATCCTACCAGTAGCTTGGGATATCCCTTACGATAAAAAAAACCCTGTGTCTTACACCAGCATTCCAGGCGTGTGCGTCCTGCCTTACAGGCAGATTCTTCACCTATTGCTGAATTCATCGGAAAGCTTCCTGAATTATGGGCTCTTTTCACGTACATGAAAGAGTAATGAAGTCCACCATATTGAATTTTTCTATGTCAACTTTTTGTTTGGGTAAGAGCACTGGGTATATGGAAGTGAATGCCAAGCTGAGCAATTGGATTGTTTGGGCTAGGTTATTTTCTTTCTGTGCTTCCCTGATGCACATCACAGCGCATAATCTAAAATCTATTTCCAGCTGAGTCACAAACCTGGTGGGAGGATCCAGTACCTTTTTGGAGACCGCAGGACGTTCTCCAGAGATACTGCTCATCACACTAAGCAGGCGTCGTTCCTCTACGTGATGAATCCATGCCGTCGCGCTGTGATGGCACCAAGGGATGTGCATTGTGTTGCGTTGCGTTGCAGGGGCATATCCCCACTAGGAGAAGCTGCTCTGCTACGTACTTACGTGTGCTACCAGTCAGAGGAAGGGAGCAGACCGTGGTTTCCAGTTGCCATCACAACAGTGGCATCTTGCTTGGCTGCACGCAGTGTTGGATGGAACCCTTGGCACACCTGCAAGGCAGATGTGGAACTGTTTGTCTGAGTGGAACGTTCCCTAGGTTGGCCTGGGATAATAGCAGTGTATGTCTTTGTTTGACAGCTGATGAAATAAATGCACAGAATTGTTGTCAACATCTGGAAATATAACCTAAGAATTCTGGTGCCTCTAGGCAGTGCTGACTAATATTTACTGCTAAGCTGCTTCTTTTTGGGGAGATATTTACCAAGACTCCTATAAGCCTCAGTTATGAGAGCCTCTTCCTAGTCAGGATTTTTCATAGGATGACTGAAAACGTCCAGGGGAAAGGTGTAAACTTTGCAGACTCCTTTTGCAGCCCAGATTTCGATTGCTTCGTGTCTTCCACCCTGCTTTAAATCAGTCTCTGCAATTTAGGACGGCTGTTGGAATGAAAAGTAAATCCCTATCCAAGGTGCTGCATCACTCCAAACTCCCAGCAGAGCAAAGCATGCCTAACGTTTGTGCTCAGAAACAGGCCCTTCTCCACTGCTAGCTATTTTTCATGTGAGCAGCACAAAGCAAAATGGAAATGATTCCTGCACTAGCTAGTGTGACTTGGCTTATAACATCAAACAGGAACGCAGGGAACAAAACATTAGTTTCATGCTAGCTACGGTAAACAACATGAGACTGCCTGAGAGCTGCAGCCAGGTCCCAGGCAAAACAAGGTCTTTGCTCAACAACATCAACGCAGTAACTAAAATGTGAATAGCTAAACCACGCGCTGTGCAAACGGAACCGCCAAACGAAAGTAAAACACTGAATTATTTGAATGTTCTTCAAACCCAATTTAAATTTCACCCACTACTGAGACCTCCATTTACTGGCATCATAACTAATAATGGGAATGCTGCTGAAACGTCAGTTTTAGCGAGAAGCCCATTAAGAGACTGAGGGGGGAAAAAAAAGAGACATCATACAAGAAAACCAGCCATTTACAACATGGCATATAAGCTCCTTGCATAGAAATACAAAATAGCTGGAAATAAAAGCCAGGCAGTAAACTGTCCTTTTTCCAGCACATTCAGTAATCACATCCATCCAGAGCTTCACACAGGAAGCCCTGAATATAAATATTCTACAGCAGATGCTGTACTGGCATTAAAGTTCCCTGTTGGGGGACTGGATGATTCAAAGGGTATTAGAAAATCTGTACGCCTTCGAGATACTGGTCTGAAATCGGCCCAGGTTAATTTTGGTGTGAAAGTCATTTCCATCTGAGAGGATTTTTTGGCCAGCTGGAAATGAACTGGAGCTCTACTACGTCCCAGTCTCAGCTGGCAACTCTACAGAGATGCTGATATATCAGGGAGACTGATCTGTTCCTAAATCCTTCTGAAATTTCTGGCTTGTGTAAGCATGGAGCTGCTTAGGAGGCAGGCGTTCCCGTGCAATGCTGTGCGTGCACGCATTTACTCCAAATTAAAGGTTGTAGAGACTGAACAAATCCCTGTGTGTCAGCTGAGCTGTGTGCACATTCCTGTCCCCCACCTCCAGCTGCAAGGCAAAGTACGGCAGCGTAAGCCATCAGCAAGCAAAGCCTGGTGCCATGGGACAGGTGGCACACGTACCTTCTTGCCAAGCAGGAACTACCCCCTGCGGCACCTGCGCCCAAGTCTGCTTCATGATTTAACCAAAGTGAGCATGAAAGGTTGCACACGGGGTTAAGATGAAGCTTCACAACTTGCTGAACATTTATAGAAGCAAGTTTTCCTCTCTTCTTGCTCTGCTCTAGTTACTGCCAGCAAGGATTCCAAAGCCCTGGAGAGTGCTAGAACATTCTGCGTCTTCTCTAAACACTGCCAGCTGTGTGATCTTGGGATTTTCAAGTGCTTCATTGCACATTTTCCCATGTTGCATCCCATCACCCATTTTCCAGCCCATTCCTCTGGCGTATTTTGTACTCTTTGAAGGAACTGTCTAGCAGATTCTTTGAAATCAACAATATTTGCTATGTAAGTGTCGTAAGAAGCGCTGTTACTCTGCATGCAGCCTTGCTCTTAGTCACTGGGGAGATGGGAAACAAAGTTGAAGGCCTTTCCAAGCGACCGACCCCCACGACAACCTGGTGGCCCCCAGAATGATTTCTTCATTGCTCATCGTTGTTCTGCAGTCAGCACACAGGGCGGCCCCACGCAGTTTGAGCCTGAGAATCCGATCCTGATACAAATTAGCTTAGTTAGGAATGGGTTGTTTTATATAGAGTTCTCTTGGTGTTATTTTATTTATGAATCTTGCTATTTCAGCCCATTCGGTCATACTGACTTTTATAAGAGGTTCCACGGGGCTCAGATCTGCTGTCGCAGATGGGTGGGTCAGGAACGTTTGTACGCAGTGAATGCTGCCACTCTGATTTGAAATCAGGGTCCTAATGATTAGAGTCAGTCCTCATAATTCCATCAAAGATTGAAGCTAAACGGAATGAGTGATATTTTCACGGCTGATAACTTTTTTAAGCTGGGTTAACATGAGATATCTTCTAACACGAACAAATTGTTAGCAACACGAAACATTACACTCACACTGGCTGGTCTGCTACCCCTCGTCTACTGTGTCCCTAAAATATCCCAAGGCAGATATGCCACATTGCACACAATATGCTTATTAGCACAGTTAGGAGCCATTAGGGAGAGCTAGCAGAAGTGTTGTTAAAAGGCCTGATGATAAGGAAAAAAGTCTGGTGCCACTCAAGAAATGCAAATATGATATTGTAGATAGCATGAGCGGGCTGGGCTCGTGCCCATTACTGACACTACAGAAAGGAAGATTCTGGTGCTAAATCAGTCCCCTAAGGGCTTTGGAAACCCCCTTGACTCCATGCAATGCAAATTATTTAAACCTGGTAATTTGTTAGGTCCACACTTTTAAAACAGTCAACATGAATCTGTTTTCTGAGGTTGTAAAGTCATCAGGCAGAGTACAGCCTGCAGAGTTGAATTCAGGAGATCCTGATCCCAACTGGAGCTACTGAACAGCAGCAACGAAAAGACAGTGACACCTTCCTCCATGGTGCACACTTGCAGCTTGTTTATCTGCTCACCATCACCACCTTCCTTAAGACGACTTGTCTCAGCTCCTACTTCTCACAGATGGATCCTTATTGCACCAGCAAACTTCTTTTGAAGATTCCCTCCAAAGAGGGGATGACATCTCCTCTGATATTCTCAGTTATTGTGTCTTCACTGCTT
Source organism: Lagopus muta (assembly GCF_023343835.1). Taxonomy (NCBI): domain Eukaryota; kingdom Metazoa; phylum Chordata; class Aves; order Galliformes; family Phasianidae; genus Lagopus; species Lagopus muta. The sequence goes on along the minus strand of NC_064443.1, from coordinate 824,594 downwards.
GGCTGTACTTTCACAATTCTACGTTTCTGAGTTGATGGGAGTAGGGCTGCACATCGCTCCACCACAGCTGTCTAAGGAGCATGGCTGGAGACGAACAGAGAGGTTTTCTGACAGCTTGCAGGAAAATGCATTCTGAAAAGGGCACAGCTCCTTCTACATGGCTTCTACCTGGATCGGACTTTGCTTTATGCACAGTGGTGGCAATTTTGTTATATTCTGAGTACCACCTGGAGATCCCATCAGAAAGTTTCCTAGCCCTCAGGGTTCCCAGGAAACAGCTTCAACTAGACAGGTTTGCAACCCAGAAGGCAAAACTGAACAGCTATGAAATCATCATTTTTAAGATAAATTGTCAATATTCAGAGATAAACTCTTCTTCTTCTTTTTTTAACAAATAGCAAGGCTTAATGATTTTACACTGAGATTCACATTTAGAAAAAAGTAAATATTATTCACTGCAGTAGGAACTCAAGAAGAACCTCATTGGAAAGTCAGTGATTTTATTATTTTATATATATTATATATACGTATATAATATAAATATTACTTATTTATTAGTCTTGGAAAACAAGACTGGAAGAGATCTTGAGAGAGCATCTAGCACATCTTGGTCTCAGCAGAAGAATAATTATATTTAAGCCTCTATGGTCACTAGCTCTAACTGGGACTTATTCAGTGGTAACTTGGACACATCAGCTTTGGAAAGGAGTTTTCTGATGCAGAAGCCAGTATTTATGATCAGCAGGTAGTTTTGACATGTATAAGATCAGCTACGAAGTGTTCAGTGGTTAATAGGATCCACGCTGCTCAGCTACTAATGTCTCAACTTGGCCCTAGACCATGCCTAATCTTTATCTTATATAATAGTTTCTCTTCTTAGCACATGTATTCCTCTTTTACTGTTCTTGGAGATGGTGGTGGTTTGACCCGGCAGGGGGCTGAACACCATGACAAATGCATATATACATGAATGCATGTAGCAAGTGACACACAAGGAAGTGCTCACAACCCCCTGACCATTGTCCTGCTGCCTCACCCCCTTCAAAACTCCTTCCATGTGATGTCACACAGTATGGAATATCCCTTTGGCCAGTTTCAGTCCTAATTCCGTTCCCTCCCCGCTCCTTGTGCCCTTTGCTGTGAATGCCCATGGCTCTTTACAGCATCTATAGGCACCAGTGTTACCAACATTGTTTTCCTCCTAGAACTAAACCACAGCATCGTACCAGATGCTCTAAAGAAACCAATTCCATCCCAGCTGAAACCAAGACAGAGATGCGGGAGCCTTCTTCTATTAGTAGTGTGCATTACCAGTGCTGGGAAGAAGTCTACTCTTTCCTGAAGTGGGAACCAACCTAAATTTATCCCAACACTTGCCCCGTACTCTGACTGCTGCAATTAAATGTCAAATATTATCTTGAAGCAAGAAAAAATAGATAAATGTTGGACAGACCCACCTGCAAACAATTTAATTGGAAATTGCACTGCATTTGGAGGTTTTGGGTGACAGCATTATGTGCCCTGCATGCTGTAGTTCATGCAGCAATCAGAAATTCCCTTTGATCTGGTGTCCTTACTGGCTTTCCTGCAGGAAATTAAGCTAAGTACACAGACTACCTGTGCTCTCTGAGGTCTCTCTAGCATTATATACACAGTTCTTGCAAAGTTTGTTCTTCGTACCCATTCAGTGGACCACTCAGAAATGTAAGACTCACATTTGTCATCAGTATAAAATCAGTTACGACTTCAGTCCAAAAAAAAAAAGCACCAAAGAAACCCACAAAATCCAAGTATCACCGGCCTGGTGGTTTGTCTTCTCCCACTAACAGCAAGCTTTTAACGCAGTCCTTGCTCCTGCAGTCCTAAGAACAAGAGGCTTCAGGGAGCCCAGGAATCTGGCTCAGTGGTTACAGCACTGGCTTGAGACACATGAGAGCTACAGTCTGCATTTGGCTTTGCTATCATCTCCTCTCTGACACTTTTTGTCGCTGGAACCAGTTCAGCTGTGCCTTGTGTTCTGTCTGGTCACCAAGGCTCTAATGTCGTAGTCCTAATAAAAGCAACACAGTAGGTGCAGGCAGGGCAGACTCATCTTTGCTCAGCAGTGCAATAGCTTCTTGGAAGCAAGCGGAGGTGCAAAAAATAACTAACTGCATCTTTATCAAAATCAGCAGGAGAAGTCAAAGCTGTAGCTTTGACACACTTAGCATGAGTGAGTCCTGGTGCAAAACCCTTTTGCAGTGGTTTGATCAGTTCTGATATCTCTGTCTTAGGAAATTGAAGAAGCTGAAGATGTTGAAGCTAGGTGAGTAGCCCAGGATGCAGGGACTCCACTTCAGAGCGAGGTCAAAATAGAGTTCCCAGAACTCCTTTGGTGAGATCACATCTCATTCTCCTTCAATCTCTGCTGCAGAACACCGACAGAAAAAAATAACCTCCCAAAATCTCTGACCAGAAGTCACAACCAAAGCAATTAGAAGCAAGAAGGAGATCAGCAGAGGACTGGTAGCATTGGAGCCGTCAGACACAGTAGCACAGGGAATGGTAATAGTGGGCAGCAGAGTTACAGTGGCAGCTAGAATGGCACAAAGAGGTGGCAGAGAAAGAGCCCCAGGGCCGGATGGACGTGAAGAAGGAGGATGTCTGCTTGTAGGCCATGTGGGCGGCACCAGATGTTGTGTGCAGGACCAAAGGAAAGCTCAGAGGAAAAGCAAGCACAGGGTAAGTATGGATTAAAAGTAAGGGAGAGTGAAATCCAGACACTGAGTTAGAACTGATGGAACTGTACTTGATAGGATGATAAATGCTGGGGGAGAGCAGTAAGCAACAGAGGAGAGAGAACTGACTGAGAGCAAGGGAAGTAAAACACAGGTCTGAAACCAAACCCATTCGTCCTGCTTCTTCTGTTGTCAGCCAGGGCTGTGACATTCCCTGATTATTTCTTTACTCTGCATCCTTTAATAGCAGGATCGCATGATGTACAGCAGTATAATGGCGTGCTTTGCTAGATCAAGTGACAGAAGGCTACTAGAGATATGAAAAAAAGGTTAAACTTTTGATGGAAGAATCGCTACAAGCCTTGATCCATCATGGATCTGTACATCAAAACCATTTCTTAACTCTAATCAAAACAGATACACTATACAGATTTTAAAGTTTGCTAATGCAGCAATAACAGTGATCAAGAAGATGCATGTGCCAGATTGCAAAGATCAAAAGTGGGCAAAAGTTTGTTCAACAGACTTGCAGGTAGGATTGAATGTGTGCATACATAAAACTAGAGGCATGGGTGCTCTTGTTAAGTCTGCCAAAAGGACTGTATGATCCCAGGCAACCTATTAACCTCTCCACTCCTCAACTTCTCCATCCATACCCAAGAATGAGGAGGATGTATTTTGTACTTGTCAGGTTTGTAGATCACTGAGGCCTATGAGATACACCCAAGGGCAGCTCACATTGGCCGCTCAGTCATGCATGGCTACGTGGCAGACTCGTTGTTTCCATTTTATGCACCATCCAGTGCAGTCAGAATTACAGTCAGAATCCAGCTCTGGCAGTCCATTAATACACAACCTGGCATCTCTCAATGCTGCATCCGAGAACTAATCTGCCTCCAGTCTCAGCTAATTGGAAAAGGTTTTTTTCTCAATGTTATGTGGATTTCCAAAGTTAAATCTTGAGTGATAGACAGTGCTGTCACAGCAGCATTAAGTGTTTAGAGGGTGATTATTCTTGAAAGACTTTCATTTTTCAAACTTCTGCCTTTAGAAAAACCTGTGGAAATAAATGAGACCACCAAGAGCCAAACGATCCTTGGAGCTTCACAACCATGATCTCCACAAAGAGGATGCAATAGCCCCGAGCTTTGCCCACTGCATTTACAATTACAAGAACCTGCAGTTTCCTCATGGCACAGCTGGCATTTGGGGGCTCGGCATCGCACAGAATCCTATTCATAACAGCCAATGAGCTCCTGAGAGAAATCGCTCTCAAAATGTCGATATACTTCTGGTAACCTTTCTATTTAATAAAAAAAGAGACAGCTTCAATTAGTGAGGAGTATTTGATATAAATTAGATTATTTTACAAGTTCCAGCAACGTTAGAAGATATTTTTAGTAAATGAACAGCTGTCATTTCGGCAGCATTTATAGCCTTCGACTTACTGTTTTTTAATTTTTATAGCTGGTCACTTATTCTGTATGAGTCAAAACACACCCATAATTTCTCACTATAACCAATCAGAACTATGCCTGCTAAGAAGATGAATAAGGAACATTCAGTATTTATGAGCCCACTGCAGTGAGCAGCTAAGCTTTTAGCTAAGTAGAAGATGAGACTTGCCTCATAAAGTCTATAGGCTCTCAATCCATGGGTGGGTGTAAATGGGATGGACTCTATGGAAAGGCAGAAATGGGCCCAGCTGAGAACAGCAATCCACTTAGTTTTCCTGCCAAAGGAAACCAGCATATCATGCTTGGGTGATGCATGGGCAGCCTGGGCTGCAAGCAGCGGCAGGGCAGCTCTTCTGACTTGCCTCCCTAGATAAACATGAACTGTTCTGTGGTTAAATCCCAAACTTTGCTGTCAGCAGAGGCACAAAAGCAAGTTATTTCCTAGCAGCATGGATTTGACATATCTTCTTCCCCTTCCATTCTCCTGGCCTTCCATCAGTACCAGGGCTTGAGCACTTCCTTTCCTCTTATTCCCTGAAGGAATATTTAACTTGCATTTTAGCAAAAACCTTTTATTATTAATATTATTATTATTATATACAGATTTATCAGTAGAATTCTTCAGGGGGAAAGCTTTTGTCATCCGTGAAAGTGCAGCACAAAGAAACCTGGCCTTATCTTACTAATTACTCCAGTGCTTCCTCAAATCCTATCAAGCTACTTGTTATTAATCAGTTAGAACAGTGTTGCCTGTATGGCAGTTTAACACACGCCAGGATGAGGTCTGTTTGCAGAACTCCATCTTTGGCAATGAGCAGGGAGATGCTGGTGCCAGCAAGAGCGGTCCTGCCGCAGCCTTTCAGCTGGGTCAGGGGCCAGCAGGCACATCAGCTCTCAGGTGTTAGGCCGGGGGGCTGTGGATGCTGGGCCCACACCTACCTTCCCCATGTTGTCCCCAAAATAACAGCGTATTTTTTGTTAGCCTTGAGCCCAGAAGCAAATTTACTGGGATGGGTGATATGGATGTAAGTGTTACAAACATGATAGTGCACATCTAATGCCCGTGAAAACAAAGCTTGTATGGCTCTTTTCCTCTTCTACCTGCCCAAAGACTTCACATCTGCATCCCAGACATAAAAAGCTTTATCGCAGAGATGTTTGACTGTTATCCCCCAAAGTTTCCCTCTGATAATGTATGGATTAAGTATGGGACTGAAATTATTCTTGTAGTTCTTTCCAACCAGCATCTTCTTCAGGCAAGCTGGAAACTGCTGAGAAATACACTAGCAAACAAATGTATCCAAGCCTCAAGGTGATAAATCCTTCTGTGAATACTGCCATGCTCTTTCTTCTGAGAGGAGTCTGCAAGCTCCTTCCAGATGAGTTAGTGCTGGAGTTCTGACTTCATTCCTTAAGCAGATTCCTGCTTCAGGCAAGCGAGAATTTTGCTCCAAGAAAAGCTGCTGCAATGATGGCAGAGAACAAAGCAAATCTTCAACGTCCCTTTAGAAGACAAGATGAACCTATGCTGAGGAAAGTGCTGCACAGGATGGGAAAGAGAGTTGGGCAATAGGGTTTCACTAGAAAGTGATGGAGATTTGTGCCAAAAGTGGATGAAAGGTCTCAAACAGAACTGCTTGTCTGGGGATGCAAGAAAGGAAGTATCAAAGGAACGAGATAAAAATCATGTGATCTTTCTCTTGAGGCCCTCCTCCACTTTCTGGCAATCAGCAGCTCACGGTGGAGATGCAGCCCAACCACCCCTCTTCCACTTAGGAATGTCAGAACATTTTTCTAGCAGCGGTGGGTTGAGTTTCACAGCCAGGCTGAAAATAGGCAGACTATTACAATCGTTATTTACAGGTCAGAAAACAGATTCACAGAGAGATTTTAATCTTAAACTTAATTTTGAGAAAAGAATCCAGGGAATCTTGTGGCTGAGCATCTCCATGTGCAATGTGCTGTTTGAGGGAGAATGAAATGCTGTTCAAGCATTAGCACACAGCAAACTCACCAAGATGTTTTTCCATATTTTCTTCAGTGACCAACATATAAGAAATATGCCCTCTTTCATTTTACATACTGCTCCTTTCCCACTTTGGGTTCATTATTTCCACAGTCTGGAATTATTAAATATACTGTTTTTTTGTCAGAAAACGTAGAAGTCATTCTGACTTCAAATGCAAGCTTTTTTGACTCTTTTTAAGGAAGGAAGAACCACTGGCTAGACACATAGGGCTGTCCTCTCTTCAAGATGTGCTGTGGGATCATAAATATCTGTCTGGACAGGACATGGAGAGAGCAGATGGGGCTTCAGTTCAACGTCTGTGTGAGGAGCAGCAGTAGGAATTCAATGAGGCAATGCATTTCTCTGAGTCCTGTCCATAGTTCAGTGAAACCTAAGTTGACTTTCTAGCCAAGGAGTCAGAGTACTGAGTCAGCTGCACCACAGTTCAGAGGGAGATGGGGATGGCTCAAACACTTGTTCTGTGTTTTAGCATGCCATTAACCTACTCATAATTAGGACAAAGCGTGGGATGAAGCCTGGGCAGGCGCTGATGCTGCCCTTGCTGCCTGTGGATTGATTCTCCTCTCACCCGTGCCAGTGTTACACCAGCAATTTGTCGGTGTTCCCGTGGTCTACTTTGCTGCAGTAGGGGTACAGGCAGTGAGCCCAGCCCAGAGCTCTAATATCTGTTCTAATTTAATTTGTGTCTCGCTCTCCGCATGGGAATTCTCATCTAGACGTGGCCTCTTTTGGGCCTTGTGCTACTTCCAAATATAGGACCTTCCCATTAGTGCCGGATTTGGTGGGAAGACCAACTAGCTCGAGTTCATTCACATGACTGGCTCTGTGTTTTAAGGTTTGATTTAAGACGTTTCTTTCCTTCTGCCTACAGCCCCTTTTAAGCAGGTTGTATGTTTTATTGTTTGGCTTCGTTTTTTTGCACATAAATCAATATGTAATGAAGCTAAGCACTCTTACACTTGCCAAGACACTGTGCAGACATTAATTCTCCAAACCACCTGGGAGGTAAGTAAAATAAAGAGCGTGATTAGCCTCTCTATCTAGGTCTTTCCAGCGTGTTCAGCAGCAAAGTAGGGACACGTCAGAATCTACAAACTGACAAAATGAGGCTGGGAGATTAAGGAGTGAATTGCGCTAGGACAAGGAGGAACATGACCCTGAGAAATCAGCATGTGCTGACTGCAACTGGAAGGTGCTGAGAAGCCACCCCCAGCGTCTACGAAGCTGTGCTCCAAGCAGTGGCTTTGGGATGCAGGTTGGATGCTATGCTGAGGCCAGCAAATTGCCACAGACACAGTGATCACTTTCTAATCCTACTCCATAAGGGATGTGCCTTTGGAAAGCAGACAGCTCCCAAAATTTATGGCGCTGATTGCTTTTCTGTGGGCCCTCTAAAAGGGTTTTCAGCTGAAGATGTATCTGCGATGAGTTGCCCAAGGTCATCCAACAGAAAGGGCCAAAGAACTGGAGTTTCCGAGAACCTGGCTCTTAGTTCCAAGTGCAGCCCAGCACAGCATTATTATATCAGTGATTTTCTCTTCTCCTGCGTGGATGGACAGATTCACATTAAATACGTGTACTTTCTTATACAGTTGAGTGGACAAATCTGTAAAGTGAATCGTTTTCCTATTTCAGCAAACCCAAACATCACAGTGCAACACCTTTCCATGAGGAAACACACAGAAGAATGCAATGAGCAAACCTTAGGGGAAGGGAGAGGGGGAAGGGAAATTTGTTACAAGACCCCTCTGTGCTGAACCAGAGAATGCTGGCTTGCTGGAGCCTGGAGCTCACACAGCAGCAGCACAATGGTGTTAATTCTGGAGAACTGAGCTCAAAACCTGCTGCGTTGGCCAAGGTGAAAGCCAATCACAATAAGAAGCAAATCCTTTTAATATATTGCATGTCACTGCAGTAATCCAAGACAAATCTCGGAAAAGAATATGACTTTTGCGAGAGTATCTTCGTCACTGTGAAAATTATTCCAGCAAAGTGATCTCAGCATCATTCAAGTTGCCCATCAGCCTTTGAACAAGAATCCCCAGTAAGGAGCCTGAGGAGGCCACAGCACCAGGAGGGCATGGGAAACGCTGCAGTCCCTGCTGACCTCTCAGCACAAAGGGAAGAACACTGACACACACTGAGGCAGAGAACACAGCCGCATCATACATCATCTTCGGGGTGGATCAACTCTGTTGTAAAATTGCTGCATGCACGTGTGCACACCTCATAGCTTCTCTGTGGTTGGTCCTGACTTCCCAGGTCTAATGGTGCATGTTGAACTCATTTGCCTGCTTCCCATTTTGCAGCCATCAAGTTTAGAAATATATTCCCTCAAAAAAAAAAACAACCACACAATAAAAAGCTAAGCTTCCAATGACTCCAGACTGTACAAATTTAAGAAAAACACTGACTATTCCCAGCCTTATAATAACATTATTATAAGTGGCAATACCGATCACTGCTAAGAAACTTCATTCAAATCCTGCCTCAGTTGCCAAGAAAGCATTGCAGATCGAATCAGGATCATGCCAGGAAAATGAGCCCTTTTTCACCTGCAGAAATCCACACTGGTTAACGTTGCCATTGCTGTTCAGATGGAAGAGGTCGGTTCTGGCTCCTTTCATAGAATCATAGAATGGCCTGGGTTGAAGAGGACCGCAGTGACCGTCTCATTTCAACCCCCTGCTGCGTTCAGGGTCACCAACCACCAGACCAGGCTGCCCAGAGCCACGTCCAGCCTGGCCTTTGTTTCAGAGAATAAAAATTCAAAAGCTGCAAAAGGTTATTTTTTAAATGACAAAGTAATGCTGATTGTGAAGGTCTCTGAATTACAAGAACGTCTTACACAACAAAAAGGTGCTGAAGAAATCTATAATGAACAAAAAAACTTAATTTAAGACTGTTCTCCAAGGAAAACAACCCAAAGCATATCTCCCCAAAGCAGTGAGAAATTCACTGTAACAAAAATTTGCCTTTTTTTGTTCAAAAAGTCACTCCGATTCACGTGATGCAGACACGCCATCAGAATACCCTACTTTGTAAATCATTCTGAGGAAAAAACCCACAGTGCTTGATATAGCATCTGTAGTTAGAGGCATGGTTTAATTTCTGATTTCTATACTCCTTTGTCTTTTTTCTTTGATTCTGAGTGCAATTCCTGAACACCGTAGGTAACACCAAAGCCTTCCGCAAGCCCTTCCCTCAGTCTGTCTCAAAATGCCTCGTGGAGACTAGAGATATCACAGAGATATTGCTCCCATTTTACAGAAAGCCAAAGAAGCGTGGAAGGCCAGTTTTGCCCAGAGCAGCCAACAGACTGGGAGCTGACCCAGAGCCACAAGCACATCCTCCTGCGTGCTCCTGTCTTGAGGAAAGCAGCGTTCCCTGTCACTGCATTTTCATTTCCCTTCGGTGGGCACTTAGAAATATTTGGAACTTTAGAAGCAATATTTAGAAGAGCTTTTGGGGAAAAAGGAAGATTTTAGTCACTCATTACGTGACTAAGTGGAAAAACTGATGAATATAAAACACGGCACATGCTCCACTCGCTGTGCTGTTTAGTATTTGTTCTGAAACTCTGAGTCAGATCTAATCCCCCTACTCAGTTTTGTTTACAATTTGTTTCAGCTCCAATTGATGACACTGCACAGAGGATGTCTTCAGTTCATGAGTGGCCACACTGTGGCAACGCTCAGCCAGCTTCTTTGGCATCCTCTGCCAAATTGTGCTCCATTCTGAATATTGATCCCTATCAGTCTCTGCTCTGCAAAGAGGCACGAATCAGTTCTTCTGTGTGGTTTGAGATATCTTTAGCACTTAATTTCTGAGTTTCCTTATCATCCTAGCTCTACCTCAACCTTAATTCAGTGACTCAATAGACAAAGTCTATTGATTATTTGGTTAAAAAGTCACTTTCCATATATTCCAACATGCAGATATTTAGCTACAAATCAACTTCACAAACATTTCTAGGCTCAGAAGTAACATCCTCACAAGCCAGAGACATGATTTAGTGGTGGGTTGTTAGAGTCAGGGTAGTACAGTCAAGTTGCATTTGGACTTGATATCTTTGAGATCTTTTCCAAGCTGAGCAATTCTATGATTCTATAATCCTGATGAGACAGCGCTGAAGCAGGAGACGCTTGCTGTGCATGTTTCAATAGCCAGCATCCAACTGACCCACCTTTGGTCCACAGACAGAGGGATAGGAAACACACGCGCCCTCAAACTTACCCAGCTCGAGTGCTGCACTGCAATCATGGGGAACAGCTGATATTCCCAGTTGGTCCCTGGGATAAGAAATACGGATTTTATTAAATGAAGCTGATGGGAAAGCCTGAGGAGGAAGATGAGGTGTCACACTCACCAGAGTTTGGCCAGAATTGGGTCAAATTCATCCAACAGCTGCTCTAAAACCTGAAATGGTGAAGGATAGCTCAGCTGTCTGCCCTGCCCAAAAGGCAGCACATTGTCTATACGCCCAGTCAGGTGGGGAGCACCGCGACCAGGATGGAAAAGAATAAGGCAGGTTGTGGTCAGCAGGATGCAGAGCGTTCTGAGCAAAATGATCTCCAGGGTTACAATGGTGTCTCTAGGGAAGCTTTACTGAGATGGCAAAGAAGTCTGGGGTTTGTGCCAAAGCGATTATGATCAAAGTCTCTTCAAAATGATGGGTTTTGTGGTGCAGGCGTTGGGCTGTGGCCTGGAAGGCTGTGGTTACAAACGTACAGCCCCAGCACAGCAGTGAGGATTTGGCATTCTGAATGGGTTCCCCAGGCTAAAAAATGTTTGAGGAGAGTCACTTGACAACTAATGGCCTTGTTTAACTGTGAGGGCTTATCATGTAAAAGACCAAGGGGAGAAAATGGAAAAAAATACTGATATTGATAGATGCTTTAAATTGAATGATCCCCAAAATCTTTTACCAGGGAGCAGGAGATATTTAAAGGGCAGTGTTGAGTAATATTAAAAATAGTTTCAATACTCGTTTCTTGCAGAAATCTCTCATGACCCTGCAAATGATTTCTCTCCGTACTGATTTTGTCCTTTTCCCATTCACTGAGCAATGATTATTTCCCATGCTTTTAAATGAAGCTGAAATTAGCTTGGTTATTTTTGTTTAACAACAACAACCTCGGTGCACGTTGTGCTTTTATCCTGCAAAAAGAGCTTTGTTTGTTCCCTGGCATTGGAGATGATGTCAGCAAAGCTCCCGGAAGAGCAACTGCTGTTAGTTAATTGTTGGCTGCTTCACAACCAGCAAAAGCAGGAATGAAATCAAGGTATGTTGGTAGGCCCCACAGAACGTAATCTGTGCTTGCATTCAGTGGCACAACATTTTCATCACGATGTGGTAGCACGGAATAGACATGAAGTAGTTAATACATAACTGCTATGTGTTCAGACAGCCTTCAGTATTTCACTGTTCTACTGGGTAAAGCAGTAGTAATGTGCAGTCAGTTTCTACTTCTTGCATTTAGGAGTGTGGACTTTGAATAAATTGTATGAGATTGAAATATCTGAAAGGATAAGGCCATTTATGCAATCTGGCAGGAGTTTGCAGGCGGGGTTGATTTTGTCACTTCGCATAAGAACAAGGAGCCATGCATTTTTCTTTGTGTGTGTGTGTGTCGTTGGGAGCGTCATTCATCCATCTAGGACATTTTCCATCTAGCACATGCATCCTGCTCCCACTAAAATCAGCGAGACAGAGCCTGAGAAATAAGGACAGATGATGAATACTGCACAGATAGAAGAAAATGTCTTCCTTAATTCCTGCTGGCAGCAGTTCATCGTGTCATGCGGAGTGCTAAGGTCTAATTGCACAGAGATGGCCGGCCCTCTTACAGGAGTTGATCTCTTTTGGCAGACTGGTAACCAGGAGAGTGGTGACTCTGCAACCCTGCAGCCTCATGAGCCAAAGGGTTAATTTTCATCCCTGCTGTGGCTTCTCGGACTTTCTCCTTTGATGGAATCCGTATTCAGATTCTCCAGCAGTGAAGAAGAGGGCAGGTTTTTCCCTTCCAGGCTTTCATTATGTTGCAGTTTTCATGATTTTCCAGGGCTGCTGGGTTCATGAAAATTAATGCAATTCTGCCAGACTGTTTCCTTCGCTTCTGATGTGCCCTGATGCATTATGAAACCATTCAAGGGACTGAAATTTCACTTCCACTGAGTTCAAACCAACAGGGCTTGATTTGTGCTGATTCCAAAGATGACTTTGACTCTGGTCAAAGCAGCATTGTGTGCTTGGGCCCCTTACCTCCAAAGCTTTTCCTCATCTGATGGCATCAGCTCACTTTGCTGGGAAGCATTACATCTACTCAAGAGACAGATTTTGCAATTGTCTGTTCTGTAGAATTTGCAAAACATTTGTTGTCTTTCTGTTCTTAATTCCAGGGCAAGGAGAGGGAAACAGACAGTGGATAGGAAACATTTAGCAGACTGAAATTTTCAAAGGCGATGGGGGACTGATGCAACTGGTGTAATGATACCCAAATTCTTTCTTTGATGCACAGTCTGTAGCTCTGCAGTGATGGCACCTTAGCTGATGGTAAGCCTAACTTCAGCTAGGGCAATTTCCACTCCGGGCTTGGTTTTACTCTAGTGCGTTATTGATTGCTATAAAGCAGTTTGGTATTTCAGAGAAAACCTTCTGTCAGGCACTTTTCTTTTGGATTTCTTGATCGTCATGCCTGCCTCCGTGGCGGGAGAGAGAAACCTTGAAAAAGAAAAGTTCATTTGGAATGCGAGAATGTGAGAAATCAGGACTGATTTTGATCACGTGCACTGGAGAGTAGAGAAGGTTTCTCTAAGAGCTGCCAAGCAAGCCCACGTGAGGAGATGTTCACACCGAGGGTAAGGATGCTTGGGATCCAGAAGCTATGCTCACAGTGAGCCACTATATACATACGTGCATGCCACAGGGGCGCATCCTGAAGGACCAAACGAACGTGAAAAGATTTTATTTTTATTTTTTCCTATCTTTGCTGTGAATGTATGGATCCCATACAGAATCTTCTCCCTGCCTGTTGACAGTGATGCATAGCTCTTCAACCAGACGGCAGTCAAAATGGAGGCACAATGCAGGCTTCTCACTGAAGGCTCCTGTTTTAATAAATAAGAAATGCTGTTCTTCCATGTCTGCATTCCTGTTGCTATGTGTGATGTCTAAATGTGAACTAGCTGAGGGATGCCAGTATGTGCTGCAATCACATTGCTGATTGTGCTGCAGCCATACCTGCAGAGAGGAACCAGCTCAAGAGTCTGCCAGCCCCATCATTCACACAGCGACATCAAATGGACATAGGGCTCTTCCAGCAAGCTCTCCCCTGCCTTACTGTTCCATACAACTGCATTTCTGTGCAGTGGTTCACCTGCAAAAATTGGGCAAGGGGTAACTTACCTGCCTTCCACTCTCCTATTCTCTCCCAGCCTTGTGCTGAAAGCACAGAGAGATATTCATAGAATCATCAAATCACAGAATGGCCTGGATTGCAAAGGAGCACAGTGCTCATCCAGTTCCAACCCCCTGCTGTGTGCAGGTCGCCAACCAGCAGCCCAGGCTGCCCAGAGCCACATCCAGCCTGGCCTTGAATGCCTGCAGGGACGGGGCATCCACAGCCTTCTTTGGCAAGACAAGCAATCCCTCGCAGCACACAAAGATGACACTGGATAACGAACCTTGCTCATTTCTTAGTGCATCCTCAACAGCCCCAAGAACATTCTTGTGGATTTTTTCAAGAATGCAAATGAGCCAATTCCTATTTCTTCAGGTATTTCCAAGTAGGATCAGGCAAGAGCCACCTATTCCCATGATTGTATGCCTATTGTACTGTGATCCCTTTCTCATTCCACTGGGACACCTCATGTAGTTTAACAGTGTGTGAATAGCAGGGTGCTGATGACATGCTGACATCTACTTACATCCTGCCTCTGAAAATCCTGATTCTACAGAGAAAATTGCTGTAATTTCAGGTATAAAGGCATGAAAATCCTTGGTGTCAATACTGTGCTGTCTTTATAATGGTACCTGACGCTTTTTCTGGAGGAGTGGGGTAAAAATGTGTAAGTAGGAAGTTGAAGGGGTTATTTGGTGGTTGAATAAAATACCCTTTGGGTAAATGGCAGGGAAAGCATCTAGAACATTAGCTGCATGCACAAATAAAGGGATCTCAGTACAGCAGGCAGAAAATTAATGGCTGGATAAAACTGCAATTGTAATGTATAGCCTGAGCCTTCTCCCCACCGTGGGACGAAGAGGCTGTGTCACAGTGGGCTGCTGCAACAATGAGCTATGCCTCCATCAGCTGCTCTGCTGAATCTATGGAAGAACACTGCCTATGGCAGAGCATTGCAGCCTGCTGGTAGACTGCAGGCCAGACACCAGCGAGTGCAGCTGCCTGTTGCTCCACCTCAGTGATGTAACGTTGGCATCCTGGTATGGCAGCACATCATCTTGACGGCAGAGTTTGAACAGCAGCATCCCTTCCTTCCTCTTCCTCCCTCTTCTTGCACTCTCTGCCACGTGATATTGTTTTGACTCTCTTTGCAGCTTGAAGGTATGAGTAGGGAACCATCAAAGAAGCGGCGTAAAAATGCGTTCGTTTACAAACTCTTTTTTTGTCATCGCTAATTGGATTGTTCAGAGCCAGTGGGTTTTTAATCTGCTTAGCTGCCCTCTCGGCAGGAGAATGAGAGGAAAGGAGAAAGTATTTTAAATGCCATAAATCACAGAGAGATGCAGAATGATTTATAATCAATAAAACAAACAATTATCCTGTCATTGCCCAATACACTGTCATGATGGCTTCAAGCACTGGCAGGAAAAATATTAATAAGAATAGTGTGCATTAAAAGGAAGAAATCGGAAGCCTTACCAGTGCCTGTTAAGAGTGCAGTCCAGCAAAGTAGGGCTCCAAGCTTAGAGTGTGCCTGAAGTGACAGACAGAACTCACCTGCAATTACTTAATACAGGTTTTATTTATGTTCTAACAGCACTTTCAAGTCAAAGCTGAGGTCAAGGCTTTTCTTACACTCATCACTGTGCAAATTGAGACAATCCCTGCTCTGCAGTGTTTCAGTTTCAGCAGAAGCAACAACAGGGAGTGTATTTTCCTCTGTGTTTTCGCCAGTATGGGAGGCACTGGTGATTGAGAACTACAGTTAGCATCTGTTTCCACTGAATGCGCAAGATTGGGGTGAGATGCTCCTCTTTTTTGGCTCAGGAAAGAGAATCCATGGATGTCTTTTGGAGTTGAAGTATCTATACCAAATTCAAGTTGGTAGCAAAACTTTCAGTGCTTTCACATAGAGCAGATCTAATTTGCTATTTCATAGACACTGCTTGAACCAATGTATCCAAAATAGAAACGCAGAACCTTTTTGATACAGGCTTCACTGGAAACATGGGGACTGCCAAGCAACAGCTCTGTCCCAGGGCAAGCTCTCCCAAATCACAGAGTGGCCTGGGTTGAAAAGGACTTCAAAGATCATCTAGTTTCAACCCCCCTGCCTGGCAGTGCAGAGCTCCTCCCTCTTCCCCAGCCCTTACCTCCTGCTTCAGTGGAGACTTGCCCGCTTCCAG
Organism: Lagopus muta; assembly: GCF_023343835.1. Lineage (NCBI taxonomy): Eukaryota > Metazoa > Chordata > Aves > Galliformes > Phasianidae > Lagopus > Lagopus muta. Next base: position 808,802 of record NC_064443.1, on the reverse strand, counting down.
CTGCCCAACTAGCTGACTAAAGGAAATATCCCCAATGGGACAAAATGCATCGATGAGAAGTTTAATTGGGCGTTGAGGTGGAGTCATAGCCAGTTGTCACAGCACCAGTCCTTACACCTGCAATTAGGCTGCAGCTACACCAGCAACAACAGCATCCCACCTTACAGCACTCAGATGGATTCAGTCCTCACAGATCCGTGGCCAACGACCCTGGATCCAACCAGTTTGCACCTGCCGTGTAGGCAAGAGGCCAGATGCATCCTTTTAGTAGAAGTTCACTGCCACTGGACATCTCTCATGGCAAAATAGATGTTTTTGTACCAACACACGGCCTGTGTGCATCCCGAATGTTCCCCTGCTTTCCATGGAAGTCTGCCAGCCCAGCGGTGGGCCCGGGAGGCCAGCAGGGAAAAAGTTAATGCAATTGAATGCAGAGAAGAAAAAGCACTGAAGTTTTCAGTGGTATTTTTGTTTCATTTTTTAAATGCGGGCGGTTAAAACGATATATTTATAACAGCTGGAGGAGTTTTATAGCACTGTAAAATGCAGAGTTTTACAGACTTATAATCTGTTGTGTAAAGGGTGTAGAGGGGGTGTTGCTATGGAACAAAAATAATGATGTCACATTATTAGTGCTTTTGCCTCCAATGTACCTGGCTGCTAGAAAATTACAGTGCTTGCAATAGACATCACAAAGATAAACACCCAAAATTTGGAGCAAGAACCACATGGTAACTTGTTAAAAAATTAAGCCCACCCACAGAAGCCATTTCTTTGTTCTTGCATCTCCCATGGCAGAGGAATAAAGAGGGCTTGATGCTTATGATCAACCCTGTACTCACACAAGATGTGTTTCAAGCTTCGGTTCCTTTCTTTTCATGCAGCCCATCGTAATGAAGTGGGTGGGCCCAATTTTCTTGGATGCTCTGTGCAGACAGGGCTCCTTTCTCCACCATGGTCCTTAGCAAACACATCTTTCTTGAACATCGTTCCCAACTCCTGCTTAAAGAGAGGGGTCTGGAAAGGAGTCTGCTGAAGAGAGAAGGGGGGTGAGAACAGGGCATATGGCTGATGTCTGACTCCACACTGCCATACTTTGACATATCCTGGGTATCCTGGTTGGGATCAGGGCTAGCAGTCTGCGTAGAGGGGATCACATCTGTGTTGTGAGGAGAGAGAGAGGGCTGGAACACTCCAGACATCTGAAAATCCTTAAATAATACTTTTGCTTCCAGATATTAGCTGGCTTTCACAGAGCTGGCACCAGCATTGCTCCACCGTGCTCTCAAGTGCATCTGTATCAAGGGGGTTCCATTTAGCCATGCAAAGCTCTATGCAAAGATACAGGAAAAATCTGCTGCTGAAATGTCTTAATACAAAGCTGTGCCTCAGCTACTGAGCCTATGGCTGGGTCCATGAGACCTTGTTGAGCTGTGCTCAGTGCATGTGGCAATTCTGGGCCCAAGCTAGATTGTTTACAAAAGATAAGATATTCTGCACTTATAATACAGTTTTCTGCAATTCAGAGAAAGATTTCATGTCTGCGGTAGAGTTGTCAACAATAAGTGGAAGCCTCAGCCTCTGGGGGCTTACACTTTAAACAGAAAGCAAGGGCAAAGAAATGATTATTCATTCTCAGTTTGCAGATGAGCAGCTGATGTATACGGGAACTAAATGTCTCCCCCAACATCACTCAGTAAATCTGTGGGTGAGCTGAGAACTTAACTCGGGCTCCCAGTGCCCAGCCTGGCATTGTCTTCCCACTGTTTACTACTTGCAACTTGGTGTTTTACTTCCTTGGTACAACTACCTGCTCAGGTTTGAAACTGCCAGTGTCTGAGATCTTCCTTATATTAGAAGCTGCATTATGGGAAGGGCAAAGTGTGAGTGAGACATCCAAGAGCAGCCATTCCTTTGCCACGTGGACAATGATGACCCCAGCAGGGTGTTAAGCACGCTGACTGCTGAAATCCTGCAGTCTGTGCAGGTCTGTCCGTTGGTTTAACCAGATGCTGAGTAAAGCCACCCTTACAAGCCTGGCAGTCCCGCAGTCTGCATGTCTGCAATGTATCATTTCCTTTGGCTGCCGAAGAGATGTCAGTTTTTATGTTCTGGGTGATACAGGAATATGACTCCTCTGACACATCACTGCATAATTCTGCTCTCGCGCCATGTAGATGTGAGTTGTCGTACATGTCACGTGGCCATTTTCCTGTGACGCTGGTTGTGACAACTTGAGGATGGTTATCGAGATCTGGGGACAGCACAAAGGGTAATCACATCCAAGACTGGGCCAGAAGAGCTCCCCATTGGGAGTCAGAAAGAAAAAGCAAGCTGAGAGTCATTGGCAGTGAAGGAAACATTGTGACAAAATCTATCCCAACGAAAGCATTTCATGCTGGACCTTTTAACTCCATAAAGCAGGATACAAATAAATCCCTGTGTTCTTGGACACTTGAAAGCTCTGAAGACTCTGTATCCCATGAACTGTGGAGCGGCGTTACAAATGAAGCTCTCTCCTGCAGCTGCACAAGCTTGGGGTCCAGGCTGTACAGCACCTCTTGGCACACAGCTCATCATTCAGTTTTATCCAATATGGGGGGATATTGTATCCTAACCTGGTGCTGGTATTTGCTCTTAGGTGGTAATGGATGATAGAAAGTTCCCATTCTGTTTTCTCTTTGTGGCATTCCAAAGCAACTGATAGCTTTTTTGGCATAGGTCTCATGGTGACATCACTGTGCTGGTTATTTGGAGAGGTAACATGCTGTTGATGTTGATTACTAGTGCTGCCTACAGTGATTGTATCCCTTTCACCTGTAAATCCCAGATGACCTGGAAAATGGTCTGGAGCATGCAAAGATAACTGGGATAAGCTGGGATAACTGGAGGTGATAATGTAGGATCAGTCATATGCCAGAGTGATTCGGTGTTGTACTGAAGAGAAGCCAAATCAGATCTGTAGAGAGTGATCTATTACTGGGTAGATGTCTTACAGCTAAGAAATAAATCATCTGTAATCATCCTCATAGCAGTGTATACATGGGTATGCTCTGAATATTTATATCTGCCTACTTAGATTCATACTGTGGTCTTGATCTGGTGGCTCATTTCTTCTTTCTATTCCTAAACTCTTCTGTCCTTCTCCAGTGTACTGCAGAACAGATGTCGTGTTCCACTACAGCATCATATCAGTTCTAGGTAATGTTTTTCATGTTTGCATATTGTTTCTAAATAAAATCTGCAGAAGTGCTGTGGTCTGAAAGCAAGGATGTACAGCTACTGTTGTTCTTTGGTTTTAGAGCTTCCTGAGCATCACTACTGACTGAATGCAGTGCGCTGAGACCTGAGGAGAAGGAAGGGCTTGCTTATGCCATGCTATAAGCAGAAGGAACTGAAGATCATCTACCATCACTCAGCAAAAAATAAATGTACCTTGACCCATGCTCATGAGAAGTCAGCAAGAATAGCACATACCCTTGGACTTTTAATGTGAATTGAGTCAGATTGGCAAAGGGAAGAAGCACCTTTGAATGTAACAGGTTGGTCTCTTCATCTGACTGTACTTCAGGTCACGAGCTCTATGCATTGCCTTCCAACAGGACCCAACCACAGGCACTTCTGCAATTTCTTGTGTTTTCCACCATCTATTGGTCTCAAAAGAATTCCAAAGAAGAGGAGCAGAAGCCAGGATCTAAAAAATGGTCTTTGTGCAAGTATTGATTAAACTGAGAGGGACAGATTCTGGTGTGATTTGGCAAAGTAGATCAGGAATGACTCTCCTGCAGTAAAAGGAGTCAGACTAAATTATGCCCTTGAAGCCACGTGCAAATGGAACCAGCAGAGATTTTCTGCTAGCAGCAGGCAGTGAGTGAGTGCAGGATGATAATGCCCAGCAATAAACCTGTTTTGGGCACTTTATGAATGTACCTGGAGAAGAGTCAGGAAATCAACCTCCATTTTCACTCTAGTTTTCATTCTTGTTCTTTCCATAGAAGGGAGCTGAAGAAAAATGAGTAAAGCTGCAACTTAGAACAAGTAAAACAGAGCTGTAGCACTTGGAGAATCCCACTTCCTCCTGAGATCCAAAGTCATTCCTTGAAACTCGATTAAAAGGGCTTTGGGTTCAGTCTGTTGGCAGTGAGCTCAATTCTGATTCAAGCTCAGGCCAGGGCCGTGACAACGCGTCTTGCTGTGCCTTGGCTTATCCTGGTGCAAAATAGGGATTAACGCTGCCCAAGTGAGAGAGGCACATAACAGCCCCTTGCCGTTCATTAGTGTTTCTAAGACATCTGTTGGTGACTTGGAAGAAAAGGGAAAAGTATAATGCCATTACGTGCATGGGTCTATTGACACAGATGGGAGTGCTGCCATGGAAGGCACAGAATCAGAGCTTTAGAGGCCAACGTATTTTGGCAACTTGTAACCCAAAGAGGGGGCTGGTTTTTGTGTGATAATTGGACCTATCTCTGAAGCTTTGTCACAAGATGAAACACTGCTTTATAATACACAGATGGAAATACCTTACCCCCTTACAGATTTCTTCTCTTGCCTGCAACATCATGTGCTATACAGTATAGTAAATCTCTCCTCCATCAGACAGACAGATACAAAACAGAAAGTAATTTATTATTCTGTCCTATTATGCCTGTTTTCATAGAAACTAATTATTCTGCATTGTTGTATTAGATACTTTAAGAAAGATTACATTTTCTTACTTTCGGCTGATAAAAAAATTAAATCCATCAGTTTTCCTAAACACATTAGAGTAAAGACAGAATTTCTGGTTCTAATTATTAATCAGTCGGATTTGAGGACACAGAATATTTGACTTAAGCTCAATATATTCACGAACAATGTCCCAATATCACATTTTGTATTGAAACAATTTTTCACTTTATTAAAGTCTTTAGTAGAGGAACCCAAGCTGCAGCTCTCACTCAAGGTCGTGGAGGCTTAATGCAGCCTCGTCGGTGTAACAAAGCTTAAACATTATCTTCAACTTTACAGGCACTACAGGCATCTTCTTCCCTCCCCTCCAAGCCCCACGTTATGTCTTAGTGTTGTAGGAATAAGATAAGGGAGTGGGGAGCCATCCATCATGCCTGCAGTCGGGGTGGGAATACTTCTATGGATGGAAGAGAGACCAGGGGCATAAGGCTGAGCCGAGGCAGGTCCTGGAAGTTTTAATACAGCTTTTTCTGATAATTTTGTACATTAATTCCTGAATTCAGCCATGATTTGGCAAGTTTCTACCTAAGCACCTAAACCATCTGCACGTACAGGAATGGGCAAAGCAGAGCATGGTCCAAATATATTCCTAAATCTGATGTGCTGTGGTTACCACAACCACCTCAGCGCATCCTGATGGAGTGCAGCAGAGCTACCAGGGTGTGAGACAGCACCTCAGGGCTGGTGGAGCCCTCCCACCTGCATTCTGCACTGCCTTCCTGCGCAGCTGTGAGGGCACAGCTCTGCACACTACAGCTGTAGTTCTCCTTCATGCAACAGCAGTGCATCAGGTTTGTTGTTGCCTTTTGCTGCATAAGCAACACTTGTGGTGGGGAAAGGAAGAAAGAAAGGCTGGATTTGGTCTTTGTTTAAGCCCTTGCTGTGGGTTTCTTGGTTGTTGTTTTTTTTTTTGTTTTTGAAGAGTAAGATTTTGTCAGCAGTGTAAGACTGGAAGATACGGCGATTTCGGGAAAATTAGAAATAGCTTCAGTGTTTTCTAGTCCTCATTCTGGACTATGGTTCTGCAGGAAGATAAAGGATATTTGACTTTCCAAGACAGATCAGGGAAAGACTTTAGTCTAAGTCAGAATGAGTTCCAGATACTCTGGTTTAGCAGCGGATGACAGATAACCTCCTCACTAAAGAATTGCTAAGCTTTTAAAATATCTGTCCCTCTGCAGACGATATTTTTTATGATGTTGTCACAGGAAAGGGACTTTCAACCGCGTTCAGTGAGGAAGCAGACCAGAGAAGAGAGGATCTGCCCTTGGCTTGCTCTTGGGGCTTAGCTTTAAGTCAGTGGGTGTGCACTGTCAAAAAGGCTCACGTCATTGGCGTTGCATTCCCCAGGCACCCAAAGATGCTTAACGTGAGTCAGGGCTTGGAACAACGCTCTATTTAATGCGTACCTTCTGAAGATGAACTCCTCCTGTCAGCCACTCCATTGAAGTTAGGAAGGATCACATCTCTCTCAAGTCTCAGATTCTAATTAACCGTGCCATGTTTGTGAACATCATTTGTGCAAACAATTACGGTACAGCCAGTAGCAGCGTAAGGTAGGTACATGATTTGTAGGCACCCGCATCAAATATTTGAATAAACTCACGATAGCGTCACATCGAGTTTCCATAAAAACGTCCTGCACACACACACGGCTGTGGAAGTGCTTTGTGAAGGCTCTCAGTGTCCCATGAGTGGCAGTACAAAGATCTAGTCTTCTCCCTGAGATAGGAAGATCCTTGTAATTCACTGCGTTACATTTGTGCTCAGGAACACATTTCTGTCTATAATAAGTGTAGAAAACCCCCCACCACCCTGTGTCCCTTCAGACTCCCCCCGCAGGAGCCCACTGTCAAAGTGGAACGCAGGGCATCAAGATTAATGGCAGAGTAATGCACACAGGATGTCATTTCCATTTTAATTCTAATCAGCATTTAGCACAGCAAGTGTCACTTTCATACAGCCCATGGAAGCTGACACTTTGTCACGGCTGTCACGCGCAGGGGGCTGTGGGTAATAGTCCCAAAGCTGGGGCCTTGCTCTGTTATTTTCTACTGGTAAAATATCACATTGCAGCAAATTAACTTTCATTTCAGTGTCACATGTTCTTCTCTAGCTGCTTGCTTAGTGCTGCTGACTCTGCAAGCCTCAGTGAGTAAGTGCTGGCGGTGGGGGGTGGTCGCAGCCTCCTTCAGCTTGCCAATGGCACAGAGATGTGTGTCACAGGCAAGCCAGAGAATGGAGCAGAAGAAGCTGAAACAGAGCTGAGACATGTTTACTACCTCTTCATCTCCACGTTTGAGCAAAATATTTTGCTGTTTCTCCTTTCCCTTGCTTCAGCATCTCGGTGACTCAGAGACTCACTGTGAAGCAGCTAGACGCCGTGCCTGGTTGTTTTATTTCCATGCTGAGCGCCTCAGCCTGCACCAGGCTCCTCCAGGAGTTTGTGATGCACTCATCCCACTGAGGCTCCTTAGGCTGAACCCACCTGTCTGTTGTCTCGTTAAAGCTCTGTGCCGAACAAAGGCAAGTGGAACACGGTGTGTGTGCGATTCGCTTGGCCTCGCCGTGATGCTGCTGCCATCAAACCTGCATTTCCTCACACTTGCAGCACACTGCCTCTGTGGGTCTGCTGCTTGGTGGCAAGTCTGTGACTTGCCATAGAGCTCAAGCTTTTCACTCAAGTCTCCAAGCAGGAGAGAGGATTGGGCATTGCGCTGATTTTGGGGTGCACATTTGAATGGCGCTCTGTTTTCCAAACCCCCCTGCTGTAATCCCTCATCTCAGCTGAGGCTCGGGGTGAAGACTTCTTGCAGCACTGCTTTTCTGGGTCCTCCTGTCCTTCAGTGTTCAGGACTTTGTTTATTCCCGTGACTTCAAGCAATTGCAGAAGAGAGAGAGATGATTGTATCTCTCATTTTCCCCTTTTCTGCAGGCTCCCAGTTTTGACTAACTGTTCTTTTAAAAAGAATAAATAGCCCTTGGGAACATGTGGACTGGAAACCAGGATCTCACGGCAGTGAAATGTGCCTGTGTAGCTTATATACACTTCCTTGAAAATCCTTGTCTTGACTGCTGTTCTTCAGGGCAGATAATGATTTTATCTGCAGATGTCACCCCTAGAATGTTCACAAATTGTGTTCTTGGGTGAATTTCCAAAACAATCCCACGAGCTCATTTCGCTCTGCAAAATACTTGACCTTGGTCTGTCATTTCATGCTTTCAGAGTGGAAAGGGAAGAGGTATCCACCAATCTCCTGGCAGGATTGCCAGAATGGGGGAAGGCTCCACAGTAACCTTTCTTCTATAGCCCCGTAGGACTTCTCTGTCAAATTCATACTGGGACTGCTTCAGCAGAATGGCTGTCCGTCGGGCTCGCTCTGTTCTCCATCGGGAGCCTGAGCCGCAGCACTAAGTTGTGATGAGTCCCCATCACCATGTACCCACCCATGCCTGCTTCTTGTCACACACCCCACGTGCATCCTGTGGTTCTCACAGGCCCAGGAAAGAGGCAGGAAGGTCAAATGCAGTGTCTGATATGTGGACAGACTGCACGATTTGCCCTCTTTTTCTATTTTCTTATTCCAGAGGAGGCAGCCTAATCTTTCTGGTTAAAAAAACAAAACTACAACAGAATCCTCTCCCAGCCGCAAAGCAGAATATCCAGGAGATTATTTTTTCCACTTTGTCATCGCTGTTGTAAAAAGCTTATCAACTGGATGTTTGCACTACACTTAGATTACGGGCAGTGTGTTCTGACGGATAGAACTCGCACTTAGGACGCTTGAATTTTAACTCCATCTCTGCTACTGGCTTGCTGTGTGCTCTTGCAAAAACCACTGTGCAGCTGTTTCCCTTCCATTATTCAGCCATTAAGGTTATGCCTTTCTAGAGAAAAGCCCAGTCTTGTAGATACAAAATCCAGTACACCAGGGCAGCCCGGTCTTCATTAAAAACTGCTCAGCAAACTGCACATGCAAGCTCTTTCCAGATCTTGCCACCCAACCTATGGCAGGGGGGTTGGAAGCAGATGATCTCTAAGGTCCCCTTCCAACCTGAGCCATTCTATAGTTCTGTGATATCACAGCTGTCTTCTGGTGTATGGGAGGTTGTCCCAGGCCTGAAGGCAGTCAACAAGGAAGTTTTCCTGAGGGCTGTGACAGAATTGTGTTGCTAGATTAAGATCAGACAATTCTAAGTGGTTATCTCCTAAGGCTTTCCTCCATTCTTCTGACACTGCTGCCTCCAAGGCATGGATGCTTGATTTGTTTGTGAATCAGCTTCTGAGCCAGTGCAGCTTTCAGCACAATGTGTCAAGGTAGGGTGACTGCAGCCAGGTGAGGATGATAACCAGCACAGTAACCTGATTTAAATTTGTCACTAAAAGCAGTCATTTGATGGCCAAGGGAAGAGCTCCCAGAATGAATGTGTACCATATAGCATCACATCTATTTTTCTGATGTTGAGTATTGCTTCTAATACTGCCATTCTTCAAAGCCTTAGTTGCCAGGTCCAGCAGAACTGCATTTATGTTGCTCTATTGGCATAAAGCAGTTATCAACAAGCTTTGACATCACAAAATCTTAAAAAAAAAAGAAAGTGAATTCTCAACATGAGCTGAACAAGCCTGTTCCATGCCACTTCTAAGTCCAGAACTGCCTTGATATTCGGACCAGCTTATGAAGATCATTTCTTTGAATCTATCTCCAGCTCCCTTTAGTGTGATGAGGCTTTGCCAAAGTAACCTTTGGTTTCTGTGGCTTGCTTCAATGGCTGGCACATCAATGTCAGCTGATACAAAAATAAACCATGCCTTTGAGTCTTGTATGTAGAGACCTAATTGAAAGATACAGAGATGAGTTTTAAGCTGAGGATGGAGTATTTTATATATGAGCTTTCAGACTTTTTCTTGTTTTTCTTGACAAGGATAGAAGAGCACCGTCAAAGGCTTCTGAGAAACATTTCTACAGCACACATCTATCTATCTTCTTTCTTTCTTTTACTCTGTTTCCCCCATACATGCCTGTGTACTATATATAGACTCATTGCTCTCATGATTTATATTGCTACTTGACATCTTCAGTAGAAGTGCAGACGTGTAGCATGCACAGCTTGAGATGTGCTTTAGAAAGACTGAATTTGCAAGCAAGGATAGAGCAGAGGCTTCCATTCTTGCAGCTCTCCTGAGCTCCCTGTCTCCTCTATATTTGAATACAGGCTGGTGGGAATTTCGGATAGAGCTGACCCTACTGGGACGGGTTTCTATCACTCTGTGTCACCCCCCAGCAGAAAGGATGCACAGGGGAGACAGAAGAGAGCTGAATCTTCATGGCTGAGGTGCCCAGTGGGAACGGGGCTGAGGCTGGCAGCAAGGAAGCTGTGCTGACTTGGCTGGGACTATTCAGAATTCTGATACACCTCATTGGAAGGCTGCTGCCTTGGCCAGTGTCCTGAGCCTGCATGTTAGAGCCCTTTCTTCAGCTCCCTGCTTGGCCACTTCTCTTCTCAGAGACTCCTGCAAACAGGGAGAGCTGTCTAAATATTGGGAGTCTGGAAAAAGATAAAAGACAGACAGAAGGGCAACAGGAAAAGAGAATTGCAACCTGCAGGAAGGAGCGGAGCTCGTTTCCAGAGGGAAGCACAGATCACTCTTCAGGGATGGGACCAGGAAAGGCTGTAGGAAGAGAAGTAAAGAGTAAATAGGAGAGGTCTGGAACCATGGAGGTGGAAGAGTAATGCAAATCTCGGAGATATCCAGAAGAGTACAAGTGTAACAATGGCTGAAGCACTGCAGTGAGGCAGCAGAAGGGATTATGCTCACCTGTATCATGGAGAGTGGAAGGAATGTGCGCTGCAATGCTGAAATAGCAAAACATTGCTTCCCCATTGCAGGAAAGAGACCAAGGCAGCAGCCTCACCAGCACACCCCGCTTAAAACCATTGGTACAAAACATTCTCCACTTAGCACCGTTCTAAAGAACCTGCAGAAGATATTTGTCTTCAATTCTTGTCAATCTCTTCAGCTCTTACTGATCCCTACGGAAGGAAAAAAAAACCTAGCTCTAAAAGCAAAAACAAAAAATAACCCCCAGCAGACATCACAGGACTGGGATCAAGAGATAACAGCAGAGAATTCCTCTCCTGCATGCAGGTTAATTAAATGACACAGATAACCTTGTGCATGCCCAGGGAAAGTGTGTTTTCTTTCTGAAATCATATCAATCATTTAATTATCCCTCTTCTCACGCTACCATTATCTAGAGCTAAAGGCTGCACAATTATTTCTTGATTTAAATTTTTAAACTCACCTTTTTTCTTTCCAAGTCTGAGTTATCACTCAGTTAAATATACTCCTATGGCTACACGTAGGCACTCCAGCCCAGGTCCAACCTCCCAGCTTATTTTTCCCAAGTTCTTGCATTCCATTTCTCATCACATTATATGCTAACAACTTAGTGGCGTATGCAGCAAATTAATTGGTATTTGTCACGCATGGCAAAGTAAGATGCTCAAAGTCATGGAGTAGGTCAGTGTCGGAGCCAGGGTTTGTTCCCAAGCTAATGATCTTTTCTTACTGCCTGCTTCTGTCTCACCTTGTTGGCCTCGAGAAACAAAATGGTCTTTAGGAGAGAATGACAGAAAGCTTGGAATGCACTCGATATCTGTACAAAATAAGTTTAATTAGTATCTCAAACCAAAGGGAGAATAAAATCTCATCCTCTCTGCTCATAAATGCGCTGCAAATGCATTGGTGTGACTGTGCAGCAAACAGCGTACCACAGAGTTTGGCCATAGTGGACTGACTTTTATCAACATAAAGAGACTTCCAGAACATCTGAGGCTGTGCAGAAAGAACTAGATTTGTGTCATCTGTGTGGTGCAGGACCGAAAAGCAGGAAAGCTCGGGGCAGGGCTGGCTGAAGTCAGCTGAGCTCCGTTGGATCACGAGAGGTTCCCGTGAGGTGGCAGGTGGAGCTGTGTATGTGTGAAGTGTATTAATGAGCTGGCTGGGAGCCTGCAGCTGCCGTGGCAGTATAGGTCTGCAGGACAGGACCACCCACAGTTCTCTGCTCTGTGGGCTGGTTTCTCAGGATACAAGTTCCTAAATTCCAAAACTTGCATGAGGCACCAAGTTTGAAAACTTGCAACACATGACAGAGCCCGCTGATGTCTCCTCAGCCCATTCCAGAGCAAGGGACAGAATGTCTCCCAAGATCTCAGTGCCAAAGGTGTATAATTTTGCAACACCAAAAGCAGAATGGTAGGAAGCCACGAAGAAGCACTGAGGGAAGCTGGAGTGATGGAGAGAACTTCCTGAGAATTAGGAGGAAATTCTAATTGGCTTTGACTGCAATTTGTGCCTTGACAGCCTGGGTCCCTCGCCAGCTGTTTTTCCTGCACTGAGTGCTCCGCTTGCTCTTGTTCACATTGCATTCCCCAGGACTGTATTATTTTTTTTCTTAACCAAAGAGCCGCCAGCTGGTGTTGTTGATCACACCCCCAGCAGCAGGCACAAAGGCCTGCTCAGGCTTCACACAGCACTCCTCCTTCCCATTCTTTCTTAGGGCTAATGAAAACATTGTCGTTTGAAACAAGCAGCTGGGAGTGGCGGTGCTTTCAGCCTTTTCATTAAGGTGGTCAGGCAGATCTTCCTCTCCGCAGCTATTCTTGCCCCATAGCCGTGGCTCCATGCAACAGGGTGTAACTCAGGCCTGTCCGTGCTGCAGTGAAACACAGTGGCAGCTCTGTGCTCCACTCCTGAGCTTCCTCATGTGGTCTGCTACTGCCAAGTGTCCCCAGCCACTGCAGGCATGCAGCTGAGCTTTGGGATGCTTCCTCCCACCATTTGCTGTCCCTGCAGCAAGGGCACAAGTCCGTAAGCTACCCACTCTTCCCCACGCAGTTATTCGACAGCAGTGACCCTTTCAAGCAAGCTAACCTACCTCAGAACCTGTCTGTGTTTTAGAAAAGAAGGAACATGATGGAAAACTGCCATGTGCCTTTTGGGATGCTTATGGAGAACCGCTCCCGAGGTTAAGTAACTTGCTTGTATACACAGTGAATGAGCAGTGGGCTCGGATCCTGTGGGCTAACCACAGGGGAGAAACTGCCTGAGGTGATGGGGAGAGGGCAAACCGTATGTAGAGATCAGGGGATGCTGATCTAGATTTGTTCTACCCAACGTTAAGTACTTGAGACACTTCAACTGGAAATGTCATTGCCCTAAGTTCCTTGTGAGGCCCACAGAAAGCAAGTGGCTGTCATGGAATGCTCTGGTGGTGTTTCTTTCTGCGCTTACCGTAGAGGGAGCCTAGCATGGTAAGGTTTCTATTTCAGACGCTGAATTTAAGTGGGTGAAATTGAGTGTGCTGAATCTGGGCTTTGGAAATCTGCCACTGCTTTCAGTGGGTGGCTTATGGGCCTCCTCTGTCTTGCAGAAGCATCTGATTTCCATACAGTGCGTGTGTCTAAGGCAAAGAAGCTGAGTGTGTGACTGGTGCTAGGAGGAGACCACACCGACCTCATGAAGCGCTGAGGTCTGAATATCCACAGTAAGCACAACTGCAATCCGCTCCTTCAAAGTACAAACGCACCCTGCTTCACTTGACTTCTCCTCTCTCTGATGGATACGCTTTTCCTACTCTTTCCATTTCCATTATATCTATATCAGCATGCATGAGAGAGAGAAAGTGTAAATAGAGTCAGGGCACATGATAAAGAGGAGGGTAATACATTTTTTATTCCCACCAGTTAGGGATGACAGCATCACATATTTACTCTCAGTGAGTTGTGGATGTTTGCTTCTAACAAATGTAAATCAGTGGTGTGGTACTGCTCCATCCATCACTCAATATTTTCAGACCATTCTGGAGTTGCTGAGGTTGTACCTGAAGTCACCGATGTTATTAATAGGGATGGCAGTGATAACAAGATGCTGTGATGCCTTATTTCCCAGTGGGGCTCCGTCCTACACGGTGTCTGCATTTTTCCATCCTTAACTTGTCTTTTTGCCCCTCTGGTGTTTGTGACATGACAACCTTCATTGTAAACATCTGAAGAGAAACAGTGGTCATTTTCGTCTCCTCCACTCGGAGCTGCCCACTTCGTCCTTCAGCCTTCAGGAGGGACCTGGCAGCCTCCCCTTCTCTTCAGTCTTCTCCTTCAGAGGGCAGGGGTAACAGACGTTGGGGCAGTCAGCCCCTCACAGTATTCTTGTGCTTAAGCACAAGAAAAGAAGGTGGAATATCTCCATTTATGCTCATATTTTAAAACAACGCTAGAAAAACCCCACCCTAAACAATTACCGGTCTCTCCACCTATTCTCCCACTCTCCTTTGTTCCTGCACAGAACTTGTCAGCCTTCCATCCCTGGGAGAGAGAGAGCTGCAGCAGGGAGGAGGGGTGAGGGAAGGCTGGGGGCTGGAGACATTTAAGCTGTCACCAACTCTATCAGTGCATTTAAATCACTGACAGAATCACAATGCCACATATTGCAGTTCAAAAAACAACCAGCCCCAGAATTCCCATCAATGCAGCGTCCTTCCTCCAGGATAATGTGGCTTCTAACTTTAGTGTACTGGTATACAAAGAGCAGGGCAGACTCGTGGGCTAGATAGCGTAGCAAGGATCTGCACGTGGAACTTTTTTTCTGCTGCTGGGTAAATCAAATTCAAACAGCACAAGTCATTTATGCTCTGCTCTTTCTTTCTATTTAAATGGTTACTGCTGGTAAGCACCATAATAGTTAAGGATCTGTCAGCAATTCCAATACAAAGAAGAGCAATCACATCTTTAAGCAGACTCCCAGTGATGGGCTATAGACTATCAAAGTTAAATAGATTCTTAAAATCCTAGCCGTTAGGGCAGGAAAATCTTTCAGCACTAATAGTGCATGACTGTTCCCAGCAGTGAAGCCATCATGATAAGTGGTTTAGCCAGGCTCCTCATCATGTCCTTGTGGCCACCCCCTTCAGGTCAGGTATCCCATCATCTCATCTGTGCCACTTTCAGAACTTGTCCCTTCAAGGCGACTCTGGTCAGGGACCTGTGGTCTGAGGACACGTGCTGATGTCTGTCTGTCTGAATAGTTGGTTTTGCCTTACCAGTGCTCTGTCTTTGCCTGCGATCACAGAGGCTGATCCTTGCAGAAGACAAGGCACTGTGGTTAGTGCCGGCTAGTAGAGGTCTCCTTTAACTGTGATTTATAGAGTAATTGCCTGTCTGCAGCACATGGACACACTGTTGGGCATGCCTTTGTTCCCCTTCAGCTCCTCCTGAATGCACTATATACTAACCATTATCCTCTCTCCCTGGGTTGCCCTTCTCAGAGACACATTCTTCCATTCCCTGGGAGTCAGATCAAAGCCAGTAGCTCTGATTTTTTTGCACTGACTTAGGCTGTACCTTTACTGGATTCCCTGCAATTTATTTACATCCCTCTCGTTCTCTGATGCGACTTCTGCATGCGCATGATACTGGCTCTTCTTGGACAGCCTGCAGCAAATCTCCAGGGAATCATGCAATAAACAGGGCACGTGCTGAGTGATCTTTGTATTGCTATATTTCCCTGGTTGTTAAAAGTCCGTGGTGAAAGGAATTCTTGAGATGGAGTTTGGAATGGGGACAGTAAGACGAGGGAAAGTAACTCCCTCATCTTTGTTGTTCTGACAGCCATTGTCAAGGCGGGACAGATCGTAGTTTCGTGCTGATCATTTGGTGAGATGTGTAAGGGCTGCCTGACCTGTGCAGAGCCCCAAGCTTTGCTCCAGAGTACCCTGACCAGCTTTCACAGGTCATTCCACCCGATCTGCCACAAACCTGGCATCCCTTGGCAGAGGGATGCTGACAGGCAGCTCGAGAGGAGGAGCCCTTTGACATGGCTGCCATCATTTCTGGGTGAGCACGTGTCGTGCAAACCACCCTGATGCTGCACTGTGATGTCACTCCATTTGGTCTCATCCTATGAAGGAATCACTCTTGGTACTCTCCACTACTGGTGGGACAACTGTTGCTGCAGCAGCAGATTACATGTCTTTATGCTTGCAGAAAGTAAGGAATACGTCCTGCCCTTTTTCTCTATAGTCTTTTGTTTCCAGCTGCTTTGCTTATTGCTTCTCACTTGACACTTGACACATTCTGGTCATTTTTATTTAGCGAAGGTAATTGTCCTCCAACAAAGCCATAGCAAGCAGGGCATGACAGAGTTCAAGGGAGAACATTCCAGAAAGAAATGCATCACTGCCATGGCAAATCCAGATTCCTTTCACCAAGACTGAAAGCTCTGCACAGTCAGTAAGAGCCCCACACACACACCCGTGTGTTTCAGGGACATCTTAAAGCAGGAGTTTGTTGCTCTGTTCATCTAGGTCCTAGAGCAGTGCTTTTGTTCCCTTTAAGTCAGAGGTGCTACGTAGCAGTGATCTCCTGAGCGTGGAAATACAGCAGGAAGCCCCTTTGGTATTATTGCTCTGCTGGGCGTAGCAATTACTCAGCAGACAGAGCCGTGAATTCAGCCTGCTGCATCAGTTCCCAGCAAGGCAGAACCTCAGTGCAGCCACAGAACGGGGCTGGAAGTGGCCTTGCATCTTGTAGGTACCTTTTCTGAACATAAAGGACACATAGAAATGCAGTATGGTCTATGTTGCACCCATCCTGCATTTCCCAGATGGGGAATCTTCGTTTCCTATTCCTTATTTCCCAAGGGGTGGTTCAACTTGAAGCCACATCCTTCCGAGCAAAGAGAGGCATAGATTTTCCTCCTTTAAAATACTAAGCTGTGCTCGTGAGAAAAGGCATTTGCTGTTCCTTGAGCAGGATTGTAATTCTTCTGTGGAGCATGAGGGCCGTGATTAGGAAGCCAGGATTGCTCTGCTCGCAGGGATCCTGCCATTGTCTTTGATTGCATGGTATTAACTGTAAATTATACCCTTTTGGAGACCGCATGTAAAAATAAAATTAAAAAAAAGTGTCAAAAGGCAGAGAAAATATTGATTCCAGAGGTAGCGGAAACTATGGCTTGGTTAAATTAGAACCTGAAAATTAAAAACAAATGAGCGTTTGTGAGGGTGAAATGGGGACTATGCAAAGAGGCCTGTATTCTTCCCCATATTGATGACAATTCCAAGTAGCCCCACTGCAGGCAATGAAATGGCACCAGTTTGAGTAAGAATCCATCTTAAGTTATAGAGAAGAAGACACAGAGCATGGATAACAGGATTATTACTGAGGTGCTGGTGAACCAGCAGCCTGATTAATTGAAAGCACAATATAGGAATGAAAATAGAAGAAGCTAAAGAGAAGACTGCCGTTAAGACCTCCCAGATTTCCAACGCCATTTCTGCTGAGCAGTGCCACCAGTTCCCAGCTCGTTCTCAAGACCCAGTTCTGTCTGTTGTTCTGTGCTGATGACGGATACCGCTGCAGTCAGCCTGCCTATAGCTTAACTGGTGAACTGGAATGACAGCTGGACTTTGTTTCTCTGCTGTCTCAGGAGGCCTCCCTGAAAAGTTTTGGAGGTGCAAAATGGCAGAATGGTAATCACTGAGACTCTTTAAGCTTGAGGATGCTGAAAGCTGAGTATAGATAGCCTGGAGAGATAACAGGCTTGCAGAAAAAAAAAACAAAAACAAAGCATAAAACAGATGGCTTTTTTTTCATGGATTCTTAGATTTTGAAGCCAGAAGTGTCAATAACATCACTGAGTCTGGCTTGTCACATGGCATAGGCCAAAGAATTTCACCCAGAAATTCCTGTTTCAAGCCCATAACTTCTAGCTGAGCTAAAAAGTATATCTTTAGAGCACACATGCTGTGGATGCAACTCAGACCCAACAATTCTATGAATCTATTTATCTTTACCAGTTAGGGGATATATGCCTGACTGTCCCAGCCATGCCTGTTAAAGAGGCTAAACGAAGGTCACTGGGCAAAGACTGAGAAGGAAAAGAGCTTAGCAAAGCTTTGAACAAATATCCAGGACAATGACTGCAATTTAATACTTATTGGTGGACTGTTTCGTCTGCTGCATGGTGCACTGAAAGATCACAACACCCATTCCCTTGGTTTATTCTCTGTCATCCCTCCTGGAGCATGGTTTTATTGGAAGCTCAGCACACAAACGCAACAAAAAACCTTACCCTTCCTTAATCTTAATCTTCCTCTCCCAGACTTCACTGTTCATAAGAGCTTACCTCTAAGATTCTCAGAATCCCACCTCTCTGACCGAAACAACCATTTTTCTGCTCTTATACAGTTGCCTGGAAGCTCTTTTCCGCTTAAACTAACTTAGTTCACCTCTGTGGTGTCAGAATTGTGATGTGACATTCTATGAGAGAGCATTCCTTTCTTGTGTGCAGCATGAGCTACCACTCCAGTCCAAGGCAGATTGGCACTTGCATCCTCTTGCCTTGCGGATCTGTGAATGAATCTGTGTGCCTCCCACTGCTTTTTGTGCCCCCAGCACACACTCATTCCATGAAGATTATTTTTGTTTTACTTTTCTGAGTTCTACTGTACCACTACAATGCCCAGACTAGCCATCCCATTGTTATGAATTGTTTGTTGTGATTCTTGTTGATATTTGAAGAAAGGGCCAGTACAGAGATGAGGAGGAGTGGAAACAGGTCCACCTCTGCATCACAGCACCCAGCTTGGCACCTATGATGTTGCCTAGGGCAAGGCAGTCGACTCCAGCCTCAAGACTACCTCTGCCAAGAAGGACAGAAGGGTGGCTGTTGCAGGCAGCTCCCTTCTGAGGGGAACAGAGGGTCCTTTATGTCAGATAGACCCTACCTGTAAGGAAGCGTGCTGCCTCCCTGGGGCCCAGTCTGGGACATTGCCAGAAAACTTCCTGGCCTGCTTCACCCCTCTGGTTATTATCTATTACTGACAGTTTGTGCTGGCAGTGATGAAATTGCTGAGAGAAGCCTGAGGGCTGTCAAAAGGGACTTCAGGGCACTGGAGTGGTTAATTGATGGAGCAGGAGTACAGACGGTGTTTCCCTCTATCCCTCTACCCCTGCAGTGGCAGTAAGAGATACTGAGAGGACCAGGAAAATCCATCTCATAAATATATGGATGAGAGGCTGGTACAATCACAGCAATTTTGGTTCTTTTGACCATGAGGTGGTTTACTCAGCACTGGGCTTGATGGTTGCAGATGGGTCTCATCTGTCTCAAAAGGGAAAGTGGATCCCTAGCCCAGGAGCTGGCAGGGCTCATTGAGAGGGCTTTAAACTAGGTATGAAGGGGGAAGGGATGAAAGGAGGTTTGCTAGATGAGCTAGAGGGAGCAATGATGGGTTTGGGGGGGAGGCCAATGGCTCAGCTGAAGTGCATCTACACCAATGCATGCAGCATGGGCAACAGCACAACAGCAGGACGAGCTGTAAGCCATCATGTGACAGGCAAACTGTGACTTAGCCGCTATTAGTGAGACATGGTGGGACAATTCTCATGGCTGTATTGCTGCAGTGGAGGGCTATAAACTCTTCAGAAGGGATAGGCAAGGAAGGAGGGGCATAGGAGCTTTCTAAGAGTATGTTGCAGAGCTCGGGGCTGAGAATGATAAGGTTGAGTCCCTATGGGCAATGAGGTTTCTAGAGTGTGTGGAAGATAGCCTCTGATGCAACCGGTAAGAGAGCCTACCAAGGAGGTGCCCCGCTAGAGCTGCTGTTCACAAGCAGAGGAGGACTGCTGTGAGATGTGGAGGTTGGGAGCTGTCTAGGACAGAGTGACCACCAGATGGTAGAGTTCTCTATTCTTGATGTCAGGAGGGGGCGGGGGGATCACAAAGCTGCTGCCCTGGGCTTCTGGAGGGCAGGCTTTGAATTATTCAGAACACTGGTAGGGAGGGTCCTTGGGATTCAGCCCTGAAGAGCAACAGAGTCCAGGAAGGCTGGTCGCTCCTCAAGAAGGAAGTCCTAGAGGCACAGCAGCAGGCTGTTTCCCTGTGCTGGAGGTGTTCAAGAAATGTTTAGATGTTGTACTAAGGGACGTAGTTTACTGGGGAAAAATTGGTGATAGGTGGATGGTTGGACTGGATGACCTGGGAGGTCTTTTCCAACCTGGGTGATTCTACAATTCTATGAGATCATAAAAGGGGGAAAAAAAGATTTCAGAAGTAGTAGCTAAAGGATTTTGTGATGTGAGGAAATTGATTTCATGACATAGGAGGTCCTTACTCTCTTTGTATCATCCCCCCACACAGGTGGTATTTTTGTTTTTGTTTTTGTGAGAATTAGGCTAGAGAACTTTACAAACATTCTCTCCCTTGTTTCAGTGGTGTTCTTCCCTTTTCCTGAACCTCTGGAAATCATCATGTGTGCATGGAAGGCAGACTGGACCTTTCTATTGTATTTAATCCCAGTACTCCTTGAAAAGCAGGAGGCTACCTGTAGAGCAGAGGGAGCAAGACTTATTATCTAGTGCCTCTCTGATCTAGAGGACAAACCAAACCCTCCTTGTCTTAGGAATAGAAAATGCTTTTTATGTGACCATTTATCCAAATTACCTGGTTATCAGCAGTTATCCACTATATGATTCTGTTAATAGATATTCTCATGGAAAGATTATGATAAAACAGTTGGGAAAGAAGGGAAGGAATTACAGCAGGTGGTGAGAAGGAAGGAAGCACAAGCAATCTGGGCATGACACGTTCTTTTGAAGCCTGTCTTTTATTTCCTATGTTTAGAGAAAACAGTTCTCACTTTATGGCTTTTGTTCAATCAGAGAGAAAATGAGCTATAAAAGCAGAGATAGGAAGGAGTTAACCAGTTTCCAATTCAGTGTGCCACAATTTGCTTCAGTAATAATAATAAAAAAAGAACAATCCTAGGAAACATAATTTTTAAAATGAAGACTACTAAATCAATAAGCACTACATGACTAATCATTTTCTATTTTCTTGGTGGAGGACGGTAGAGCTGTGATCAGAAATCAAAAGCAAGGCCCCCAACTTCTCTGCAGTTCTGACAAATTCTGCTTTACTGTAATCCACGAGAAAGGAGATGTCCACAAAGAGTGTAAACTAATGCTGGTAAATGGCATTAGAATCTCTGCCCACTACCATCATCTCATTTTGTGGAAAGATAATGAAATCCATTTGATGCTAGATGAGTTAATTCCTAAAAAAGCTGTATTTTCTGGCAACAGAGTGTTTCAGCCTGAGATGCAGAGGTGGGGGTGACTTCAGCACTGACACAGTCTCCAGCTGTGGTGGGACTTCAGCTAAGTAAGCATGCATTTGACTTGAGGCCCGTGAGCAGTCCTGTGGGCTTCAGTAAGAAAAGCAGGAGCTGCCGTGCTTCTTGACCTGCCACTCCAGCAGTAATTTGGAAAATCCCATTTGCACAAACAGCACGCAGCGTAACAAACAAAGGTGAGCACATACTTCCTCTAGACACTGAAGCACCAGCATCAGCAGCAGGCTGGTAGGAGGCATTGGAGAACAAGGTTGCATCGTGCATTGCTGTTCCTCCAACTACTTCAGAAACGTCGAGCCAGATTTCACATCTACCCACAGCCTTCATAGCACTCCAGCACTTAATTGCCCCTTTGCTCCTCTTGGATTTGATCGTAGATGTCTTTCATACTGTACCTTCTTAGAAACAAATGAAAGCGTGCTGGGTAAAGGTTGCAGCATTTTTCTGTGCAGTGTCTGACACCCTGAAGGACTTGGCACAGCCTTCATAGTTGAATGCATCCCAACATCAGGTAGAGTGCCATTACTGTTTAACAGGACAAAGCAGTTGACCTCCAAGTTTTAACCATTTAACAGTTTTAACCTTGCATCCTCCCCACTTGCACTGACCACTTGGTATAGTGACAGTGCACTACATGGGCAGGGGGGACATTATGCTCTGTTGACTCACTGGGTCATTGCTGCTGGGGCCTGGGGAAAGAAGGGACATCAGGGACATCACCTCCAACTGAAGTGTCCACAGCACCGTGGATTTTCTACTCCAATTCCCACTGCTGTGTTGGACAAGGTAAAGGCCATTCCCATCTGGAACCACCATGTTCCCAGCTGGCTCCACTTGCACGGCTCCTGTCTTGTTGCCACGTTCAGGGTTCAGTTCCCCACCAACAGGACAATGTGGATGCTTCTCTCTCTTCCACCTGGGAATCATTCTGACCTGCATTTAAAGTGTGGCACCTCTTGGTAATATGCCTCTGAGTAGACAACCTGAAGAACCTGAAGGACTGAGCAACCAGATAACATTTAGCCAGCCCCACAGAAGGGCTGGTGAGTACACAGAAGCTTTCCCTGGAGGGCTCTTCTTCAGGGGCCTATTTTGCAAACGAACATTTTGAAGACTGCAGTAAGGAGGAAACCACCCTTCCCTGTGAAGCTTACTGCTGCTGCGGGGCTCGTTGAGGAACAGTTAGGGACAGACAGACAGAAATAACATATAAAGTTTCTCCTTTGTAAGCACCTGAGCATCTTAGCTGGTGTGGGGAGCAGCCTTTACTCCTGTTGCACAGATACTAAGAGGCAGGGGCTGTGTCTTCTCTTAGGGAGCAGAACCTGTTGTTCTTTCTCTTGCCTAGCTGTGGCTAAGATGATAGCTTTGTCAGCTCTCATATGCTGCAGTTCACAATCCCCCCTGCTTCACCAGAGCAGTTTTCCAAAGGTCCATAGTGCAAAACACATCACCCAAAAGATGCAGATTCACCTTTTTCAAGAGGTTTTTTTTTTCCACATGGTCCCATTTGCGACATGGGTCCCCATGTGACAGAGGGCTGAGCAGTGCTTACCATATGAGTGATGCTATCTAAGCACATCCAAACCTATGACTGCTTCCGAGCAGAGATGGAGAAATGCGCATCAACAAAAGGAACTCTGATTTGCCAGGAAGTTCTGGTTTCTAACACGTACCACCTGAAAGTTACTGCACAGCAGGCAGGAGAAAACAAACTCTGGTTTAGCTGAATTCCTTCTGCAGTCCAACCTGTGTTTTTGAATGTGCCTGCTTCAGAATACAAGTGTTCATGGGAGATTAGTCCCTATTAACTAATAACCTTTGATTATGTTTATTCCCACAGCTGATTTGCTCAGGTGTTTGTCACATGAAAGCAGAAATATGCTTCAGTTTGTCACATGAAAGCAGAAATATGCTTCAGTGACAAAGCTTGTACATGGTTCAGCCTGCAGTTCTGTGATTTCTTGGCAACTGAGTGATGGATTACTATTTTCTGAAAGAATCTCTTCTCTGAAAGGCCTTCCATGCAAGGACTCTGGGGTAATTACAAAAACAATAACCTTGGCATACCCTCTTGATTTGTTTTTAATGAAATTAGGTGTGGGGAGAGTAGATGCTTTGTCCACAAGTCAAACAGTGAATAAGTGGCAGAACTGACAGTCCTTGTTTGTGCTCCATGCCTCCAGCGAGCAGTCAGCTTCCCCTGCCCACCAGGCTTGGTGGTTAAAGGCTACCTGTCTGTTTGGTTTTTCATACACGATTGAAAAAAAACCAACATCTTGTATGGGGAAGCCTTGCACTGACACAAAGTGGATCGGATTAATTAACAGAATGTACACTGGGTCCTCAGCCAGTGCTCAGCAACTCAGTTATAGTAAACTGAGCACATCCCAGCCATGCATGGATGTTACCTTTAAAACAGCCTTGTGATGATACTGTGAAGTAACATCTCCATAGGGACCCGGAAATATGAGCAGAGTGGATGAAGTTATTTGCCCAAATCCATAGAGGTAATCTTGGACAAAGCTGTGGTGTCCTCTCTATTAGACTGTATTGATTCTAGAGTTAGTGCATCTGCCTGGGCACTAAACCCAAATGGAGTTCCTGGACAATGGAGTGAGGAGCTTCCAGGAACTCAGCCTTGATTTTGAAGGATTCAGGTTTCTAAAGCTATTGCTAACAAATGCCAAAGGCTGCCAGTCTGCCGGCAGTCCTTTGGAAAGTTAACATCACCTCTTGACAACTTGATGTGAGTTGCAGCGCCTCCGCAAAATTGTGCTGTCCATGTAAACGTGCACCAGGATATGTGAGCAAAGAGAGGTAATGTGGTGACAGAAATGCTGCACCAGCACACCTGTGTCTCTATAGAAGGGGCTTTTCTGGAGAAGGCTGCAAAAGATGCCCTTGTCAAAGGACAAGAAGCTCCATGTAATAGGATGAGCAGCCATTGGATTGCCTTTGCCTTAGCTGCAGGGGTTTGCCTTTAAAAAGGGGCTGGGAGGAATTCTGAAGCTCTTAAAAAACAGCCCTAGATCTTCATTCCTACTCTTCATTTCTAAATCCCCTAAACCTCTGATTTTTTTATTTCCTGGGCTATAACTGTAAGCTGCCCGAATTGCCGGTTTTCAATCCGCTTCCCACCAGTCTTGTCACAAAATCTGATGGACTAAATACCCTTTTCTCAAGAGAGCTGGCGCTGGGTTGAAAGTGGTGAAGGCTGAAGTCCTGCCTGGATGCTTTGAGGTGGTGTTCCTCAGGTGACAGTGCTGCAAGCTTTCCAAGCTTTACAGCACCATATTGCCACAGGAGTCACATCCAGGATCTGCTCCTTGTGGCACATTTGTGGCGACACTCCCACGCCAGTTCATCTGAAGGGAGTGAAACTAGAACCTCTTGTCTGAAAACAGAAGGCTTTGCTGGAACTGAAGACCAGATAATGTCCTGACAGACTCACATCCCCATACAGGACCTGACTTCGCAGAACATTTAATATAAGTTTAATGGATAGGTATCTCTGTTAGTAGTTGAACTGCTTCTGCCAGTTCTTTGAATCATAAACCAGGTGCAGTAATCACTGTCACGCTGCTCTGTGCTGATTTTCTACCAAAGAGTATAAGACTTCATCCCGTTCCTACTTCCATCCCATTCATCTCAGATCAGATCAATGTGGGTAACTTTGCTTCTTTCCTGCAGGAAAAACGTGCCTTCGTAGATAGCTCAGGTGCCATCTGTCAGAGGTAAATGAGAATGCCCACCTTTATATCTGCGAGTGAAATAGTATTCGGGACGTTGGAGAGACGTGTAATGTTACTGGGTAATGAAGTGAGGAGACTGCTATTATACCTCCATATATTAAGGTAATTGTGGCTGAAACAGGGAGGAGCAAATCTGCTCTAGGCTGAACAACTAAGCTCTCATGTGTCACCATCATGAGATGCAGCAGCTCCTATGCATCTCCACGTGTATGCCTGTTACAGCAAGATGCAGATGTGTGCAAGGCCACGCAATCGAGCACAAACAATGTGACACAGCAGAAAGTGCCTGCAAGAAGAGAGCACTAAAAAAGGCTGATGGAATGATAGCAGCATCCAAACTTCCTGCCAGGTTGTGCCGTGGGTGGCAGGATAAATCTATTTCTTCTCCTCTGGGAACAGCTGCCTGCTGCAGGGAACTAGGCAATGTACTAGCTTAGCATTGCAGTTTATTAGAGAAGGGATTCTGGAGTGAGGAGGGATTCTCACTCTGACCAGTTTATTCTTAACATTCTTAATAAACTGGTCAGAGTGAGAAAACAGCCATTCCATTGCTGCAAGCTGAGGAGCTGCTGTACAGTTCCTGTGTGTACTGTACAGTGCTGTACAGTATGGAGATTTGGTAGAAGAGGAAGCAGCTGAGTGATTGACTTTAACTGTGGGAGGGAAAAGGACAGGGAGCTACATTCTAGTCCACAGGGAACATTTGTTGCCTGCAGGTAAAGGAATGTATTCATTATTTAATGTGTTGCAGCTTCAGGGAAGATGGGAAGGACCACTCTGCTGCTCGTCTGCCAGCATATCTCTAAGCTGGTGTTTCTTAGTAAGGAGAAGTTGATAGCATCCCTCTGGTACATTCAGACTAGAACTAGAAGTTGCTTGGACTGTGTTCCCAGCCAAACCTTGTCTCCTCAGTGCTCACCATTGCCTGGAGTCCTGAGTTTTCCACCTTACAGAGCTTTGGGCTGCCTTGGCCATAATGAAGATGTCTTCGCTTGGGCTGAAGTCTGTTACCACTCTGAGCAGCAGGTCTCTCTGAAGGTCTCGACACTCTGCCTGATATCCAGCTGCACATAATGGTCTACAGCACAACAAAACAAACTTCTGACTGCAAAAAACTTTTGCTCATAGAAGTCCCAACCCATTGGGGAAAGTCTAATGGCATCCAAAGGGTTGGAGGACTGAGTCAATGTCGGGAGCCTTCCTGTGCTCCAGTCCTGTAAGGCAGCTCAGCAAAGTCCAGAGTTTTGAAAGAGCCTGATAAGGATTAAGAATATCGATCAACGAGTGCTGGCCCATGGGTGAGGCCAAGTCAAGCTCTGACAATCACTCTCACAGTGATCGTATCGCAGCGGAGTGGGTCAAGAGTACCTCGAGCAAACCTCGAGCCTCCCACTCAAAATGGCATATTGGAAAAGAGAGTCCCTCTGCAAAACATTGGGTCCAGATTTCCTGAGCTTTCAGGTTCTTACGAGTGTTTCTATATCATTTCAGTTTTTAAAAATTAAAACGCTAACACAAATAATATCAAAATGATAATCGAGCATTTCCTGCACCAAGAATATCTCTTGGTAAATAAAACACTTTGTAACTTTAGGTATCCACTTTTATTTACTGCATATGTGGTTTTCAGCAAATAAAAGTTCAGCTGGGCTTTCAAGACAAAAAGAGGTAGAAAAATATCGACCAAAATGTCATGGGCTCCTGACAAAGAAGAAATGGGTCTATTTCAGACCCCGTGAAAATGGATGGAGAGTTGAAATGTCATTCAAGATGGGTTTATGTGCCCAAAAGCTTTTCTTGTTGTTTTTTTTCCCCAGCTATAATGATTGGTCTTTTAAAAGATATTAGCCTTATTGACATCCTTAGATAATCACAGCACAACAACCTTGCTGCCACAATCTCTTCTCTAAATTCCAGCCTTCCTCCTCCTGTTCTCCCTCCTCCTCTGTGCACTGTGCCTGAGGATGCTCAGTCCTGAGACTGACATCTGTTTGGGTAAATGCTGCCTCTGGTGTAAGGCAAATCGCTGCTCTCAGAATGCCCTATGCATGCAGACTTGGTGGCTTCCTTACTCTGTGCTAACATTTCTGGTGACCCTCAGAGTTTTACTTGGCAGATAACTGGGTTTTATACAAAGAGACGCGCATTTCTGTTTAATTTTCTCCCTTTTGTTACTAATCATATCACTGCAAAACATAGTTTACAGCAATATAAATAGGATCTGTTGCTGGAGGGGATTGTACAGCTTCTGTCAACTTTTCAGCACCCAAATGTGAAACAGAAGCAATTAAACTCCGAGGGGAAAAAAGTAACAGCGTGGAACACATCAGAAATCGGGTCATGAATTCACACAGATGGGAAAGCCAGGAAGCAGAGGGAAAGCAGGATTTTGATTGACTCACCGTCAACAGTAAATGAGCCATTGGCAGTTTACTGTCAATTTTTTGCCTTTTAATCTGCAAGTTCCAGAGGTGATGGCACCCCTCCAACCCACTGCTTGGGGGAGGGAAGGGAGGGGGAAGTGGGGCAGGAAAAGCTGTGGCCAGAGTTCAGGTGAGAGCAGGGGATGGGGTCAGCGTCACAGAGGGAGGAAGGCAGTTTTTTTCATTCTCTGAATCTAATAAGCAGAGCTAAAATTAAACGATATCCAGGCAATACAGTCATGAGCGTTAAAAATATGCCACCCGAAAGGGATTGTGAGGTCTCTGCTGATTAAATAATAATAACTTTGTGTTAGTAATTAGAGGCATTGGCCACTTCCGAACCCCACAGTGGGAACTGCACTACAAACATAGCTGAAAGGCCTTGCTCCAGGGAGGCAGGAAGGAGCAGGCACCCCCCAGCTGAAGGCAGGAGCCTCTGTTTGCTCTTACAGGGCATCTGCTGAACTGGTTGTGAGGAAGGGGATGCAATGCTCCAATCACTCCCCTCCTATGTCAGCCCAGTGTCCTCCAGTGCAAAACCAGCTGCAAGCCAGCAGGGCACAGCAGGGCACCGCACAGGAGAGCCGCCTGTCCTTGCTTGCTAGGCTGTGCCCAAGGGCTGGCTCAGTCACTGTGGGACCTGTGGGATTTTGCAAACCATGGGCGTTTTCAGCATGCAGAAGCTCAGTATAGATCTCCTTTCCGAGCAGCAGTGCAGCACTTCTGAGAATGAAACAATCAGTTATAAAAGTAACCTTGCAGCAAAGCTTCAAGGGGGAGTTACACACGCCAGCAAATTTTCGCTGTTTATTCATTCTAGACATACTTATAGACTAATTCTCCTCTCACTCTGATTTTATATCAATTATTCGCCATTGATTGAGTGCAGTTAATTTAAATTTACAGCAGCGTAAGTGAGGAAAAGCTGCTCATAATCAGTAGCAAGTTAATTCTGCCACCTTTACTCACCATGAATAGTACCTTACTCATTGAATAATCCTGTAAATTCCTCTCGGGGTTTCTTGCAGAATAGGATAATATGTGATCTGAGTAAGGATGGCAAATACTTTTCATACTTTTCAAATCAATTACTCCAGAAGACTGGACTTGGTGATATAGCACCAGATTCTATGTGTACACCCAAGATTTATAGAGGAAAAATGACCTGGTAATATTGTGTGTTCTGGAAAAAAGGAGCAAGGCCACGCCATGATTTATACCCTTGAGTCAGAGCTGACACAAAGAATTCAAACTTAATCTGAGAAGCTCAGATGTTCGGCTATGCATTCTTCATAATTTTCTTATGTGCATTTTTTAATGACATTTCCTGCCTACCATATGGCTTGGAGTTTGGGAGAGGTGTGATGTAAGAAAGGAGAAAAAGTGTTATCACAGCACTATTTAGGCAGACACCATTGGAACACTCTTTCTCATAAGAAGCCACCCATTTAAGTTGTGTATTTTCTCGTGCTTCTGAAGTGATTTCTTGATTTTCTCTTACTGGTAGAAAATGAATATGAAACTGTATTAGAGCAGGGTAATACTTGCTAAATTTTTCACTGAGAAACCACATTCACAATCGCAGTCCTTGTGCAGCCTATGCCCGTTGTAATGCTATAATGGAATGATGACAGCAGGGTAGCAAAGTCTTTGGCTAAAGCAAATGAGAACGAGTCCAAATGCAGCAGCCACAGATGCAGAAAGAAAGGAAAAGAGCTGCTTACCTTTGGAAAACCTCAGGTAGGCAGGGTTCTCCATCAAGAGATGCCTCCAGCTCTACTGTCAATCCTTAAATGAAGTCTGGGAAGGGGTGCATCCTGTCTGCACTCCTTCCAGTTCTCAACAGCATTGCACTGCATGCACTTGAGCTCCCCTGGGTTGGCCTTGCCTTCCATCAGGTGCTCCATCAGTGCTTCAGGCCATGACTGAGCATTGCCACTGCATGCAGAAGGAGTTTCCCTGAATGAGACCAGCTTTGGTAAGGGCTGATGAACTCAAAATTCCTCAGTAGTGGATCACCTCTACATTTCCTATGTTAAATAAAAGCTTAGAAACTTAAGAATTATGTTATATGTTTTTGTTTTTGCTTTTACCAAAGCCAAAACGATCTTGTTATCACTCAGGAGATATAGATAAACATATAAAATAATTAACTATGTACTTATTAATCTTTTGAATTCTTTATCTTGAAGACAAGCATGCAGTAAGCAAAAATTACATTAAATTCTTAATTAAACAAAATAGAGGCTTAGAAAGAAAGGCCTTCTGCAGGGTTATCTGTTGTGATCTATGCTAGGAGATAGGATTTGTGCCTCTGAAGAGGAATGTGTATTCCTTCTGTTGAGCCAGCCATTTTGATGGGGGAGAGGCCTAAAATTGCATGCTTTTCTTACTTTGCCAATCAAAAGGGAAACAAAGACTAGGAACAAGCTCAAGAGACATGCATTTCCTTGAGTGCAACTCCTCGGTCCAGGCAGGCTGCACCAAGCAGGATGGGCTGTCACTGTGCTGCAGAGTGGATGCGTGTCCATGCACTCAGGTACATCGCCACTTCTACTGCCTTGATTCAGACCCAGGAAGTTGTTACTGAGAGGTGGAGAGGGAATCTCCCCCGGTGCAGGTGGAAGGGTGGCAGCTGGATGTGGTGCACGCAGCCCTGGTGATGGCTGGGACCAGCGGCCGGATCGCACAGCCTGTGCCTGGCTCTGCATGCTGCACGACAAATGGAAATTGCTTGTCTCTACCTGACTGCATGCGTTTCCACTTGATGGGTTTTATATTTAAGCGTCTCCATTGGAGGAATGTGCAAGTATGGAAGTGCAGAAATTTTCAGGACATCTAAGCAACCTGGCTTCTTTGATTTCTTCCTTTAAAAATGATTTTATTTGTTTTATTTATTTCAGTTGTTTCTAACAGCAAAAATACATTATTTCACCAAAGGAAGGTCTCTTCATAAACAAGAGACACAAAGATGTTTTGATAGCTGAGATGGCTCCATATTGATGAAACTATCTCATGAGTCTCTTGGTGACACTGCTGACCACATACTTCTGGCATTGAGCTGCAGAGCCAACCTTAGCTCTGCATCAAACCCAGGTAGTCCCTGGGAATGGTAGGGCAATTTTAGTGTGTGCAAGGCAAAGCATGTGTTCTGTAGCATGGACAAGACAGTGGATGTATATGCACTGACAGATGATGTATATCCATACATGTTTGTGTGGTTTGTGGTGGGCAAGTTGGGAAAATGCAAATAGGAATTTGTTTACATTTGCTATTGATCTGTTAGACGATTTATTTGACCTTCTGCTTCAATTCATTGGCACTTACACCCTGCCTACTTCGACTGTAAACCTTTCAGGAAAAGGATTATTCCTAGCCTGGAGGCTTCTTGATATCGTGTGAATCCCTGGGTGATTCTGTGATAATAATAAAAGTCAAGAAGACAGAAATGTGGTTTTAAATGCACTGTGGTAAATGCTTGTGAGGGAAAATCCACGGAAACACCAGAAGAAATGGGGTTTAAGCTAGTAACAAAAAGAGTTGAAGAGAAAGACTGGGGAAGGACTGTATAACCAACAGGCAGACAACCTAACTATATTTTAGATGGTTGTTTTTAAAAGGAAGCTTATCAAAGGGAACTTTGCTCTAGTTATGGGCAAAACAGTGGGAACTGGACTCAAAAGGGCCAAATAATTCCCATCTCTGGTCTTGTGTCCAGCATACATAGGGAAAGGACACAAAGTCAGTGGCTTGTGTGATAAGAGCATCCCAAGTAATATAAAAATAACTCTGTGTTATTGCATTCTGCCTTAGTTGAGAAGGAAGAAGATTGTCTGAAGCAACAAGTGAAAGCAGCATTATAAATTTCATAGAGGAGTGCAGTTTGACAGAGATGGAACAACTTTACCATGCAAAGAAAAACTGTGCTTCACTAACCAGCAACATTTTGTTTTTCCTGTCTGCAAAAACGTGACAAGGGAAAACCAAGCAACAGAATTTACCGGTGTACTTAGAAAAAACTAAGTTGTAGGAAATTGAGGTTTCAGCATAAAATGCATACACATAGAAAGAGGTTTCCAGAAGCAGGGAGAGGCTGAACTGCATAATAGGTGCAACAGTATTCAGTGTTTCCTAGAGAGCCATAGGATAAAGGGTCCAAATCTGCAGAAAATGATTGAGAGTTGAAGAGACCACAGAAGATAAAAAGGAATGTGTAACCAAACAAACACACAAGCAGCTCAATGGTGGCTAAAATTTATGTAAAAAGATGTTTCAGGGCAGTGAGTGATTAAAGTTCCTGCCACATACTACTGTTTACCATACTGAATATATCACAGATTAACTGCAATACTGGATTATTACCAAATTCCATTGAGTAAGAGCTGTGTTGCATATAAATCATAGAATCACCAAGGTTGGAAAAGATCTCCAAGATCACTCAGCCCAATGGTCCACCTGTCACCAATAATTCCCATTAAACCATGTCCCCCAGAACAACATCTGCATGTTTCTTGAGGAGCCGAAGGTCTCTGCACCACCTCACTGGGCAGCCCGTTCCAAAACGTGACCCTTTCAGAGAAGAAATTTTTTCTGATATCCAACTTGAACCTCCCCTGTTGCAACCTGAGGCCATTCCCTCTTGTCCTATTGCCAGTTACACGGGACAAAAGGCTGACCTCCATCTCAACTTAACCTCCTTTCAGGCAATTGTAGAGAGATGAGGTCTCCGCTGAGAGCCTCCTGCGGACAAACAATCCCAGTTCCCTCACTGCTCTCCACAAGACCTGCATTACAGTTCCTTCACCAGCTTTGTTGCCCTTCTCTGGACACATTCCAGGGCATCAATTTCTTTCTTATAGTGAGGGGCCCAAAACTGAACACAGTACTTGAGATCTCACCAGAGCTGAGTACACGGGTCAATCACTTCCCTGCTCCTGCTGGCAACTCTGTTTCTGATGCAAGCCAGGATGCCATTGGCCTTCTTGGCCACCTGGGCACATTGCTGGCTCACGTTCAGCCTAGCATCAACCAACACCCCCAGGTCCATTTCTTCCACAGTCCTCCAGCCACTCTGCCCCAGTCCTGTAGCGTCGCCTGGGGTTGTTGTGGCCAAAGTGCAGGACCCGGCATTTGGCCTTGTTGAACCTCATCCCAATGGCTTCATCCCAGCCATCCAGCCTGCCCAGATCCCTCTGTAGCGCCTTCCTTCCCCCAGGCAGATCCACAATCCCTCCCAACTTGATGCCATCTACAGATGCACTGTGGATGCACTCAGTGCCCTTATCCAGGACATCAGTGAAGATATGAACAGGACAGGCCCCAGTACCGACCCCTGCAGACCTCCACTCATGACCAGTCAGATATAATTGATACATAACAGGTTTTAACCCATGTGCTTCACAACACAAGGCCAACCTATTTCTGCAAGATCAAGAGGAACCGGTGAATTTACTCTGCACATGCTTTGTCACACCTTGTTTTCCAGGGCACGAGAAAAGTTACTTCTTTCAGTTCCCTCAGAAAAGGCAATTTCTTCTGATACCTACAGCTTCATACAGAAAAGACTTCTGCTGCAGTCAGAACTTCCTTTTTAGGACCATTTACTTGTCCTGCCAACTGGTGCTTCAGCCTGGTTCACAGCACTCCCAGCTCTTTTTTGTTCAGTTCAGCAGAGTTTTAAAGTCAGCGTTTTATGTCTTTCTCTTGACAGAAAACATGGTAATTTCAGAGCCGATTAACATTTTTCAGGGAAATATTTTCACATCAGACAATTTGGTTTCACCTAAACTGAAATTTGCAATGAAAAAATGTCAGTTCTGACAAAAAAGAAAGAAAGAAAGAAAGAAAGAAAGAAAGAAAGAAAGAAAGAAAGAAAGAAAGAAAGAAAGAAAGAAAGAAAGAAAGAAAGAAAGAAAGAAAGAAAGAAAGAAAGAAAGAAAGAAAGAAAGAAAGAAAGAAAGAAAGAAAGAAAGAAAGAAAGAAAGAAAGAAAGAAAGAAAGAAAGAAAGAAAGAAAGGAGAGGAGAGGAGAGGAGAGGAGAGGAGAGGAGAGGAGAGGAGAAAAAATAAAAAATAAAAAAAAGAGGTTTTCAAGCTGGGAGAAACGTAACAAAATATTTTGTTTAGGGTTGACATTTCAACATAAAATGGCTTTTGGTTGCTATTGATTCAAAATTAAAAATTCCGTATCACACACTGGTTCATTCTGTTCTGTTATGAGATGCCTGAATCTTAACATTTCGATTTTATCCCTGATTTTTGACTTTCTGATCAAGTTTGAGATGAAGAATTATCTCGAAATTCCCATGGAAAGAAGGTTCCATTTCATCCTCTGCCCTCACACCAGGGGTAGAGACAGTTCTGAAGCTGGAGGAGCTGATGGGAAAGCTGGGCACTCTCACTTTGCACCCTGCTTTCTATCTCGTGACCGAGATGCATACAAGTGGCCAAGGCACTTCCTAAAGCCCCCGGCTGGTTGGGCAGTTATGGGTTTGTTTTCTTTAAAATCTATGCAGAACGCTTGACTACATCCCCAGCAATGCTTTGGAAAATCCTTAAATCCTGTTTGTAAATCAGGAATAACAGTACTTGCCTGTCTCACATGAGAGGGCTGTGAGTCTTAATTAATTGGTGCTTATAAAATTCTCTCCGATCCTTGAAAGGTGCTGCAGAAATCTCAAATCATGTTTACCAAAGTGAGTGATTCAGGTGACGTAGATGGAAGCTCTGAGCAAACCCAGCTGCCACTGGTAATAAGTGCCAATCATTTGGGTTGAACAGTTCCTCTAATCCTCTCTGCCAGGTTCTGAACTCCCTTCCGCGGGCTCTTTTTCTCCTCATTTCTATGCATAAATGTGAAGCTGTACTTTTCAGGAAGTTAACAGCATTGCTAATTAAAAAGATGGATTCTTCTGCCATTGGTGATGCGGAGTTTCACAGAGAGAGAGCTTCCACGGTGTTTCAGTCCCAGCCAGATAACCATGCTTCTATTTCTTCTCTTTGTGTGTTTTTTTTCTGTTTGCACCATTGATATCATCTCTAACTCACACACAGACACAGAGGGGTGAGAGTTTGTGATCAGGACAACAGATTCTGCAAAACGAAGTGTGTAAGTGAAGAGGATTTAACTAGGCACTATCTAGGGCTCCTTGGCCAAGGCTCTTCTTGCTCTGCTTGGTGTTCAGACATGTAGGATGTTTTTCCACAGAGTTAAAAGCGTAGACCATATCAACAATTCATGAGAAGGAAGATGGACCAGGGTTATTGACCGAACTGCATGCTAATTTCTTGATCTCTGCAGTTCTCTGATCGCTCCTCTCAGTGCATCTCTTCCTCACTCAGGTGAAAACAAACCTCTTGTCTCACATCTCCAGGCTCTTTCAGGCTGTTGTTTGTCAGGTAAGCTTCTGTCTGCCTGCTGTTTGTAGGTCTGTCTCACCCTCACCAGCTGCATCCTTATTCTCCATACTTTCCTGAGGCTTTGGGTCTCCTTGCTGCCAGGCCCAGAAGTTGAGCAGTGTGTTTTTTCTTGCACCATGGGCTTTAGCTCCTGTAGGAAAACCTGCAAAGACCACTGTGCCAGCACACACATGGTTACATGGACGCAGGCCAAGGAGTGCTTTTCCCAAGTCCTTTTAGCTCTCCCCCATGTGGAATGAACTATGTGAAAGAAGGCGCAAGATTTTTGTTGGCTTGTTGGTTTCATTTTACTTCATTTCTTGCTAGTTTAATGGCCTCCGTAGGTGAGCTTAAGCTCATATTGAAAAACAACAACAACAACTCACATCACTTACTAATATTATTCTACTAGTTTCTAGCATAGAAACCAGCAGTCCACAGTCTGAGTGGTCATCTGGCAATTGCATCTCCAGAAGGATGCTCACATTTCCACTGCTTCTCTCCCCAGCTGACCAGCGACTGTTCTATTTCTCACAGCTGCTCTGCTTTTCTCTGGTTGGACTGAGATGGTCTCCGCTCTTGATGACGGTGGCACTTCAGCCATGACTGCTGTTGCAAAAAAGATGGGGAGATGGGCTTACACAGATTGTTTTTTGGTGGGATCCATAGCTGGTGGCATACCTCATCCCTAACAACTCTATGTTAAGAATAAAGTGAAAGCTAGAGAGAGCAAAAAAAGGAAGGGGAAAACCCTTCAACGGCCAGCAGGAGAAGGCACAATGGGGTCTGAGGCTCTCATAGCAAGCAGGAGGCCACAAAAGAAACTGTATAAGAATAACAGTATGAGAGCAACAAGGAGGAGAAGTACAACAGTAGCAGCATGGGAACAATATTGGAAAAGACTGCCACTGGCATTCTGGAAAAGCACATTTCAACAGCTTAAGTGAAGGGTTACAGAGCTGCAAATTGCAAACCTTTGGCATTACTAAGACAAAAGCACTATGCATCAGCGGCCCGCAGGAGCACTGTGGGTGCTCTGCTTTGTTCTCCCACCCTCTTGACACCTAGTCTATAACCCACTTATTTTGTTTTCTTCATTGGAAATCCCCAAGTAAGAAGGGCAGCTTTCCTGGCAATGTGAGGCCTGGGCAGCTTCAGCCTTTTGGTAAGGGCTGCAGTTTGGCTGTACCAAAATAAAACCGGTTACTTGGTTATAAGCTGGTGCATTCCAGATTTAGCCAAGCCCCATCAGCAGCAGTTCTCTGCATTTCTGAAGTAGCAGCCAGTATGTCATGCCACATCGTTAATAATTGTTGCTGAACAACGGAATCCAGTCAGCTATTCATTTTCTTCATTACATTTCAGTGGGTTGGCCCTTCTATTGGCATTTACAGGGAAAATGTCCCTATTATACATTACATGCAGATGTGGGGGTGTAAAGATTCGTAGCCAGGTTTTTCAAAGGGAACTAAAGGGATTAGGTACTCAAATACCCTTGAATTTCTGTGGCTTAGGTACTTTTTAAAACTCAAGACAAAGCTACTGAGGAATGATTGGTGGATTCCGTAGGTAATCATATTTAATGTGACTCATTCTCATTATGTTTTTGTCTCTGAATCTACCAGACCTGGGAACTGTATTCTCCGCCCTAGCTCTGTCTGCATCTCCTTCCATACGGCTGCCTACAGCATCCTTGTGTCTGGTCACATTTGTCTCTGTGTGCTTGGCGCAGACTCTCCAGTGACTGACTCTCTCTGGCACTCTCCCTGCACCCCCACCTTTACGTAGGAAGGCCAGAAATGTTTCTCTGCACGTGGCACCAAGTGCTTCCTTTGCATTGCTACATCTTTGTTTCCCCACTGAGAAACATAATACCTTCCTTGCATCCAGGAGAGGAAGAAAAGCGAAACCCGTAAACAGATGCGGTAATTAGATCTGATGCCCAGGCTCCAGAGAGGAAATTGGGAGATAAATTAAAAGTTGGTCCCCTTGGAATGTTCCCCAGTGGATATTGATCAGGCTTAGGCGAACTAGAAACAGTCCAAGGAGAATTTATTCATTAGAAGCTGACAACCCATTGTTTCTTCCTCTCCCTGTTTCGAGGCTGCGGTTTTTGTTTGCCCGTTTCTCTGATCGAGGCAGCAGGTAAATTCCTTTAACTGCACTGCTTTGTCTGTGTCCGGGGGCAGCGGAGTGGAAGCAGGAGGGCTGGCAAGGCTCGTTAAAGTCAAGAGCTCAGAAGCAGAGCGCAGGTCTTGCCATCGCTTTCCCCAGAGATGCTTTGAACCGCCCTGAATTCCCTGCTGAGATCCTGACCTCTTGTCCTGCACATTACACAGCTGGTTAGCTAAAACCTCTCTGGCACAGACAGCATTCCCAAGGAACACGCACGGATCTCTGCTCAGGAGCACAGGGAGGCAGAGAGGTACAGAGAGCCCTTGGAGGCTTTCATCTGCCTTGTCAGCGAATCTGGCTATTTCTCCCTGGCTGCAGAAGCCAGCTATGATTTAAAGTGAGTTATCAGCTTGCCTCTAATCATATTTCAGTACTTTTCTACTGCTAATAGCTTCCAATATTGCTGATATCTAAAGGAATTCTGGACCCAGTTCTGGCTGTGATACTGCTCAGGATAACAGCTCCATGTAGACTATCGCTGCTAAACAAACATTCTCAAAACTGTAAAGGAAGCTTCATAACTTAGCAAACGTCAGATGCAAAGTTAGCAAGCATTAATCGGAGTCATCCCTTGGTCATCCAGTGTGGTCTTTAAACTCATGTGTTACACAGCATCTCTGTTTGGGACGGTGCACAGAATAGGTAGAGCTTCATGAACAAGCAGAGAGTCAGTATTTTATTTCCTTCTCATTGGTTGGTATATGGCTGCATGCTTTGTTTGCTGGACACAATTCAAACCATACTCTGGAGTGAAAATTATTAATTTTGCCATAGTGGGTTTTTTTTTTAGGGGGTACACATCATCATGGCAGCAAGCTGCCAACTAACTCAATTGCACAGCATCTCAGGTTGGTGCAGGCAGACAGTGGGTTTGGGTTTGTGTTTGGGAGGATGAGGCAGGGATATTACAGTGGGGAATTTCCTAGTTCTGTGCTATTCAATTTAAATCCCTTACGTCTAATTTTTAGATCTGACTTAGCGCTACGATGCATCTCTCATTTTAACAACAGCTCCCGTTAATTCTAGTTGGAGGTAGGTGTGCTCAGGACATCTGCAATTTGCAGCTCAGGCCTGCAGTCAGGGACCAAAACACGAGGCCAACCCAACGAGTGAGTGACCTCTCATGGTGCTTGGTTTAATCATTTTGCTTAGCACTGGGAAAATCCACCCCTCTAGACATTCAGGGGTGGATTGTAGACATTGAAAGTAGACATTCAGCTACATCAGACTTGAGACCCTCCTCTTTGCAGTTCCTGGCCGCATTTGCCTTCATCCCTGCAATAGGTGAGTGGAGATCCTACAGGAAACATTCACTTCCAGTCAAACTTCTTGCTTTTCTGAAGCATAGGTCTGCCATGTGCAATGTGTGAATCAGGCTTCCGCCAGCAAATAGTATGTGATAGAACAAGAAAGGACCAGATCGCCAGAAATATGTTCAAAGGAGCTGGATTTGCTAGGTCTTCATGTTACATTTGCACCTGCTATTTCCTGCCTTCTAAATACATGACATTTCAGTATCGGCAATTTTTTCAAGGCTTTGCTTCTCTTATGTACATTTCTGCATGTGTACATGCATAAATTCATTGTTTGTTTGTTTTTATAAACAAACTGAAACTTCAGAAACTCCATCGTGTGAGTTCAGCTCCATTCCTAGGTGATTCATCAGAACCATGGGAGCGTTTATACACGCTGTATAGACCTTTACCACCCGGGCTGTGGGAGTACCTGACAGCAGGAGTGCATGGTTATCTTCCTAGTAGATCAGCTTACAGAGGAGGAGGCAAATGCTTTACATTCAGGTTTTACAGATGCTCACCACCAACAAGGAATAGTGAGGTTCTTGAATCTCCAGTTGGCCTCTGGGCTCTGAAATAGAACTTGTCCATCTGGGCACAGACTTTTCTGCCTTTTCTCCTCACAAAGTCCCACAAGTCTTCAGCTCTGCCGTTTCTCTAGGTACTTAGTCTTTTCTAACTTGCCTAAGCCCTTAAGATGTGTGAATGCAAATTCAGACAATAACAAGGCTGCTACTGAAATGTCAAAATTCTGAATCAGTTTTACACTTTAACATAAGGGACATGATGATTTATTTGTGGTTTACTGAGGTAGGGAAAGGTGGATTGTATAAATAGATAATACTGATTATGATATCTGCTGCTGAGAGTGAAGAAAAAAAGCACATAAGTGGTTTTCCCATCCTTCTTTTCTCATAATGAAAATCTGCAGAACTCCAGGAAAGTTTTCCCTAGATTTATCTCCAGTGGGTTAGTAGCCGCTAGGCCAAGATGCTTCCCTATGTGATTTATATGTTTTTTCACTGGGCTTGGGATTTAATGCTTCCCCCTTAGGTGCTGGCCATTTGAAGCACAGCTTGGAAGAATGAAATAGTGTTTTAAACTCTCGTTTCCATCTCAAAGTTGGACTTTCAACTTTAAAAATGGATTAACGGTGGGTGAGAGGTCCTGGCTCGAAGGGTTCTGCAGAATGAGGTTCTTTATTTCATGAGAACTGGTGTGCCAGGGATGGGAACATGGGCACCTCCGATGGCCATCTCTTCTTCCAACGTGACCCGCTCCTGAATGAGGGGTATCAGCTGCTGGGGCACATCCATAGGTGTGCTATAAGGGCCTGGTCACCTCCCTGCACACTTACTTATCTTGCCAATTAGCAGTAGCTCAGATGGTGGCATTCAGTGGAATAGATCCTTGTTTCTAGGAAGAGCTGGATGGGAGCTGCTGACTCATTGCCCACAGGCCACTCTGCCCCTTTTTTGCATTTCATAGAGAAAAGCTGAGGTCACACTGGTGCACAAAGGCAGGATGGGATGGGCTTGTACCCCCATCCCAAGATCTATGGCAGATTGCTTCTCTTAGGGATTTGCTTTGCAGCTTGAAAAAAATATAAAGCTTGATGAAATGCAATTTTGAAGCATATGCATTTGGTAAATTAATGAACTAGCACTGACTAAATGAAATTATCAAGAGCAATCAAAACTCAGGAGAGATTTTTTTTTTCCAGGTGATTATAATGAGCTTCTCTCTACACACGGACAAAAAGTTCTGTGTGAAATCTTGTGTTTCATGCAGAAATGTTCACTTTTAGTCTCCACAGTAAGAAAACACTCTGTGAAAAAAAGTAAACAAGAAACTCCAAAGCGTTCTCTCCCATTTCATTGGTTTCAGGTTCGTTGTTCTTGGGTTGATAGTAGAAGAGGAGCAGGATCAAAGCAGAACGGTTTTATTGATGTTCCCACACTCCTTTTGCAGTCAGGGAGAGATCATCCTGTGGCTTCAAGTCATCTGCAACAACTTACTGTTCAGTGAAAAGCTTCCCTCCTGCGCACCTTGACACGCAGCAAGCAGCAGTTTCAGTCTGGCATTTGGCTGTATTTGGCGTTAGCAGGAGTGGCTGTAATCAAGGAGTTCTGGTGACTGGGACCCGGGGGTGCACACACGTGCTGGGTTTCCATAAGCTGGACTCTGACTTGTGGAAACTTGGCATCTGCTTTGGAAAACAGAGATCTATGGAAAACAGTTGTTGTCATGCACGCTGTTTATCTCACGTTTTCTCAAATGTCTTGTGCAAACGTAGACACGAGGAAGGTGTGTCCTCATCTTCCCCTGCTGACAGTTCTTGTTATGTTGGGGCTAGAGGTGAGCAGGCAGATGGGCTGACCCGAGGCACACAGCCATGGAAGGGTGGCAGAAGTTTGGCTTTGCTCCTGGTCACATCCTCATGTTTTCTGCATGTTCAGTGGGAATAGGTCTGAGAATCTGTCTGAGCTGCTGCTGTAAAGCTCAGTAAAACCAGAGTGCCAAATTTGTCTCTGATACAAGCCCTGTTTGATTTCAGCAAGCTCACTCCAGGGAGAGATATGTACCTGTGTATTTGATGTGTGCTAAATGGAAAAGTGAGCTTTTCTGCTAATGCTCTCTGCTATGGCCAGCCTAGAGAAGATGCTGTAGCACTGCTTTCCCAGTGAAACAAGAATACATATTTTGTGTTCATACCTCCACAGCTGTCTCTAGCTCCATTTATTTGTAAAATTAAAATCTTAGGTAACGAAAGAAACGTTAGACTCTTGGGCAGCAGGAAGTGAACTGGAAGCTGGCAGCCAGCTTTGTTTTCTTTCCCTGTGACGTCTCTGATCAGGAAGAAGTGAGGAGTGACGGAGGCCACCAGGGCCAGGCTTTGCCCTGCAGGCTGTGAGTTGCTTGGGTGCCCTCCCAGTGCTGTCCTGCATACGTTCAGCTCACAGAGCTGTGGGACTGCCCAGGCCACCCCTCCCCAAGGAAGACAGGAGTGAGATAGATATGGTTCCATCTCTTTCATTTGAGTTAGTGTGCTCCTGTCTGTGTGAAAGAATAGTGAGCCAGCAAGGGCTTCCATCAGTGACACCAGGGCTCCTGGGGAGTGGCAGCATCACTACCCTCCTGCACTTCTCTGCAAAGCCAGCCACTAAGATAAAGGGAGGAAAGGAAAAAACAAGGAAAGTTTACCCTTCTTTGTGTAGGATCTTGCAAGTCTGTATAATGACATTTACTAATGCTTTCCACATATTTTTGTCTCAAAGGAGGCTGGAGTAGAGGTTAAACTTTGTAGGTCAGCAATATAAAAAACCAAAACCCTGCTGCAGAGCTACCCACTGACTTGTGATACTGGGCAGAACCCCTCCTAACCCTGTGCCTCCTTCTGCCTGGAGATGCCCACTTGCTTCCAGGAAGTCTGGAGGGCTGAGAGCAATGCTCCTGTGGGACGAGGGCGTCTTGGATTCACTGAGTGGCAGCTCTGAGTGATCCCAGAGCGTCATGGGCGAAGCCGGGCTGAGTTCTCACTCCAGAATCCTCTCTGCCCATCATTTATCTCCCTCACGCTTGTGTGCTTCCTGGTAAAAACACAAGGTGGCACTGAGTCAGCAGGACCTTGGCTGACGGTTGCCTCTGCATTTCTTTCTGTTTATACGCAATTATGGCAATTTTCAAGATCTTCTGTGGGTAGGCTGTGTTCTCCCATCTTCTTGTGAGGGCTGCACTGCTGACCACCCCAACTCATGTGCTGCGGGAGTTACTGCAGAGCCTCCTCACGTAATGCACTGACAATTTTATTAGGAAATGTAGTGCCGGAGCAACCTAGAAAATTACCCATCTCAAGGACTAAGAAGAATTGTAAGAATTTAACTCAGAGTCTCTGTAAGAAAAAAGATAACAGTAAGAGGAAATCAAAGGGAACGGGAAGCAGGCTCCAGGAACACCAGGATCATCACCTGAATGGTGATCTACCATCAGGCCCAGGCTCCTCTTCACTGAAGACATTTCTGCTGGAGAGGGAGCCCAGGGCTGCCCATCTCAGCTCCCTGCATGATGGGTGTGCCTTATGAGCTTTACTCTTTCCCAGGAGCAAGCGGCAAGTAATTATCGAACGAGAAGGAGCAGCAGCCTGATCACAGGGTACTGGAAAAGAAAGGCTTGCCCAGTCCCTGCTGATGTTGTACAGCAGTGCCAAAGCAGCAGCTGCACACTGCCCCTTCTGCTTCACTGCCCAACCAGTGAAGCTGGGGTTTGCCTTCCTACAGCATCTGGGCCTGCTAAGCAGAGATAAGTGCTGTGCTTACAGTGGAGGAGTAGCTGTGGCACGTAGAGGTGGGAAATGGGCAGCAGCCCTGAGGTCCATCAGCAATGCACATTTTCCACCCGGGAACTTCCTCATGCACAAGGTGAGGATGACGAGCACTCCTTGCTGTGGGCAGTGTGGCCGTGACATAACGCAGTTCTGGGTGATAAAAAGTGCTAGGAGATGCGGCATGCCAATAGGTGAAATATGTAATTCCACTGCAGTGTGGCTGTCTGATTGGAAGGTTTTGTTTGCCTGCCTGCAGGGTGAATGTCATCTCGTGTGACACAGCTTGTGCAACGTGTTACCAAGAAGACGTCCCTTCGTACAGAAATTTCACTCTTATTCTTTTTTTGGCATCTCCCTTAATTTACAAGCAGATCACTGAGACAACAGAACTAAAGAACAGAAAATCCTTTGACTGGAAGACGCTGTAAGAGTGTAAACATAACTTTTATTTAATTTACCTTGCACTTCTTTTATTACTGCCCTGCCAGAATCCTTTTGCTGTTTCCCCTTTATACAAAGAACAGCAGTGCCCACAGAAGCAGGGTGCTGACCCTTTGCTGCAGCTCTCGGTGGGCTCAGGGCAGTGTTGGCACCCACCCCCCGTGCTTCCCTCCCAGCCCCCTCAGCATGCTGCTTTTAACCTTGACGTTCTCCCATCGGCTGCAGCGCCCTGCTGTAGCTGTGCAACCTACATTATTTTCCTCTGTCCGTGAGCTGAATGGGGCCGGGCCGGCAGGGAGCACAGGCTTGGAAGCACTTTAAATGAGGCAGTATGCGATGGAAATGCTGCAGGTAAGGGATAAGTAAACAAGCCCAATCCTTATGCCAAGGTCCTCTGCTCCTTAATTGCCCGGAGGCAGACCAGGAGCCCCAGCTCAGCTCTCAGAAGAGCTGTGCACTGCACATGAATCGTAATTAAACACACATTTCTGTGCGACGTGAGAGGAGGAGGCTGTGCAGAGCAGCAAGCTCATCTGCGACCTGCAGCACCTACATCCTCTCCTTGCTGCCAGGCCTTCACTCTGCGACGTTCCTTCCTCTTAAACTCCTGGGCCTAAGGTAGAACCACACTTGTAACATGGACAGAGTGCCACAACAACCCACAGACTGCGGGTTTTCCCTGCTCTGGTCTTGTGTGGGATCAGTCCTTTAAATCCCATTGGTTTTGAGCGTGCTGATAGATCTGCATTGGGCTGTGTCAGGAGAAGCAGGGGACAGGCTGAGGGAGGAGTGCACTGAGAACCAGGCACAGCTGCTGAGGGACGGGGGGAAGGGAGCAGTGCTGCGCAGTGTGACATCGCCTTCAGCTTCATCTCCTTGGTCAGCTGGGAGCAGTCCAGGGATCCGCCTGTGCCTGTTCCTAAAGTGGTTACAGCTCAAGGAGGGCAGGCTTAGCTTGGG
The DNA here is from genome assembly GCF_023343835.1 of Lagopus muta. Taxonomy (NCBI): domain Eukaryota; kingdom Metazoa; phylum Chordata; class Aves; order Galliformes; family Phasianidae; genus Lagopus; species Lagopus muta. The sequence goes on along the minus strand of NC_064443.1, from coordinate 765,102 downwards.
CTTTGGGGAAGTTCTTTACAGGGTGCCGTGGTGAGGTGCTGGAATAGGCTGTGCAGAAAGGCTGTGTGTGTTCTGTCCCTGGAGGTGTTCAAGGCCAGGTTGGATGGAGCCCTGGGTCTCGTACCAATATGAAGGTTGGTGGCCCTGCCTGCAGCATCGGGTTGGAACTTGATGATCCTTGGGGTCCCTTCCAACCCAAGCCATTCTATGACTTTATGATTCTATGGTGAAATTGCACGAGTAAATGTACCATCTATCTTCAGTTGCAGCATAAGTGCCCATGCAAGCTTTCTTGGGTACCAGCAGTTCAAGGCACAATAGTAAGGCAGCTGCCCAGATCTGTACTTAGGACTTACACTGTGAGTATGTGCAGTCCATCACATCTTCACTAGCACAGCTTACTTCTAAGCAGGGCACAAAGCTGTGCTTTGCACAAAACCAGTTTGCCTTGATGCTTGAAAAAGCACAAAGTAGAAGGGCTTGCAGCTGGTCCTGACCTTTCTTATGAGATTTCCATCCTGTGCTTGGCCAAAAGAACACGTGGCTGTGCCTCCAAGAGGAACTCCGTGCCTTTATTCAAGCTTTCACTGCAGCCTTTGTGGTAATTAACTGTGTTCCCTTGTGCTTATGGTGCTCTGGTGGCAGACCAGCACACCCAGGAGCTCCCGTGGAGAATGGTCCCAGCACTGCACTGTCACTGAGCTGCAGGGTATGTGCAGCTGGTATCACTGGTCTCTGATGGAGATCTCATGGCTTAAGATGGTCAGGAGGAGAGCTGAGGATGAGATGAGTCAGCTGAAAGCTGAGATTTTGGTTTTGTGGGAGCCAAACAGCAGTATTTTTCTTCAGTGTTCAGGTTACTCATCAATCCCTTCTGTTTTTCTTTTTCCCTTTCTTTTCTGCTTTAAGTCAATTTCTTAAGCAAAACATATTTTAAAGAAGTAAGGAAACGTTTTGTACAAAAAGATATAAAAATGAACTGTTTTGACATCTTCAAAACTCTCCCCTGATTTTCTGCAAATACTGTTCAACAAATTCAGTGCAGTTTCATCAATAGCTTTATTCTCTTGATCTGCTGCTGAAACACTATTATGTGTGAGCTCACTGACTGACTCGGAGAACCGAGACGTATTTCTTTTGGGGAGGAAGAAATGGGGAGTGGTGAGGAGAACCTTGGCTGCCGTGGCTCCTTCCCCATCTGCCAGCAGCCCCAGAAGGTCAGCGCTTTTCTGGGCTCATTCCCACTAACTCTGGATGGCAGGTGGTCCCTCATCCCGGGCACACGGAGAAGAGGAATGGTGCTGATTGCTACTCTGGGTGCTATTTTGATAACAATTTCCATTCCAACTTCTGTTCACGCAGTGAACAGGTTGTGGCGTGTGGTTCCAGGTCGAGGAAATGGATTTTGCTTTACAGAATGTAACGGGAACTTCATCTGCATGAAATCCTAATTGCATCCTTTGGCTTTAAGCAAGCGAAGCAAATTGCAAGCAAAGCAAGTGCTGTATATATTTAGAAATTGCAAATACCTTTCCATTTTAAGCCAAACGCTGGGAAGTGTTTATTAATCTTTCATTACTGTGTCTCATAATACATCAGGGATACCGTATTTGACCTCCCACCTGCAAAACCAGCCCAGCCCGCTCTTTGAGCCAGGTGTGCAGTGGGACTCCTGGGTTTGCACTAGCATAGCAATCTCCTCTGAGGGTCTGGAGGCACTGCTTAGTGAGGAGCAACGCTGTTGATCTCATTTCACACAGAGCGTCTCAGCTTCAGTGGTGAGGGGCTTGTGGGGGGCCATGCGGTGAGTCAGAGGCAGTGCCCAACTCCTGGACTCTGTCTGCAGTAGCACAGCTGCCCTTCATTGACAGCACCATGAGTCAGAAAGCGTCTGTGCATATGGTTCCCAAAATAACTAGTAATCAGCAAAATTCACAGCCCTTTTACTCAGTCGCTTCTCTTGAAAGGCTCTCGTTAGGCCAAATTCCCTTCTTCCCCTCCGTTATACCAGTGCTGCTCCATTGAAGCTAATGGGTTTGTTTGGGTGTAAGAAAGAACAGGATGCACACTGTTGCATTCAGGAGGAATTCTGTAGGTGTAAGGACTTGGCCTGTTGCTATTATTTAGTTACAGGCACATTTGTGTTTTGCAAACCATACAACAAATCTTTCTCATTCGGCTTAGAACTAATCAACACAACAAGCTGGTTTGAAACAGAGATGAGAAGAGTCCAGTCTCAAGCTGGAGATGCAGCGTGGGAAGCTTTGGATACTTCCTTATGGAGATATGCCAGGCCACGCCATGACCCTGAGCTCATGTCCTAGAGCAGAAACTGTCCTGCTGAGCTGCTGGGTTTAGCCCAGGCAGCCCAACGCCTTCCACTGCTAATAGATCCCTGTACTTTGTAATGCCTCACACAACCCAAATACTTACAGTGCTGCTTTTTTCATCTTTTCCCTCCTGCTACTCAGTATTAGTAAAAAGGTATTGGTTTTGCTGACGTTGTTTGAACAACCCAATCAGCACGCTTAGTAAAGAAGTAGTAAAATTGGAACATTTGAAGAGCTTTTCAAGGTTCATGAGAATTTTCTTCACTCATGGAAGGAAATCAAACCAAGCATACAAGTTGTATCACAGGGTTCAGCAAGGAAAAGCCACCTGGCATCAGCCACGGCCGTATTGGAGGTTCTATGGAGGTTGATGTACTGACAGGCCTTTGGCTTCCAGTTCTGGAGACATCACTATGGTCCTTTCAGAACTTTTGATTCGACTTGTTAATGAAGCACTAGTTGCCTGCTTTTTTTATTATTTTTATTTTCATTTTTTGTATCTTATCAGTCTTTGGCTGCTACACTGTTAGGAAAAACATTAGAGAGAATGCTGGGAAAAAAAGAACATCTGTAATGTTTACTCTTAAAAACGATGCCATTCTTACTTTCGTCTCTCTTTTAAGTGGCTGCTCTGGCCTGGTAGAGGACGGTGAGGTCTATGATTGAAGTTCTCTATAATGCACACAGCACTACGTGGTTTTAGCACAGTCCACCTCCTGGGCTACTCTGTCTGAGTAATAAAAGCTAGGAGCTGCTTCACTAAACAGGAAGAATACCTAATGTCTGAGTAATGCACACTGCATGCTCATTCAGGGCAGCACGGGCTCGGTTGGCACAGAAGGGGTTAATCCAGTCATTTCTCCTCCCGCAGTCCCTGCTGGGTGGATGAAAATGAATCACATTTCATTCTGCTCTCAGTCAGCCGAGATTGCTCTATAATTTTGTTTTTAGTCATTCGTGACTGAGACCTTCTCTGGCAAATTTAGTCACCGAATGTTTTTGCTGTTTAGCCCCAGTCGTTTGAAATCTCGAGGGAGAGTGGGTTTGGTATTGCGACAGCTGAGAGATGAGCAAGGGGAAAGCTGATGGATGTTGATAGTTCAGGCTGATGATACTCAGTATCGTTTCCATATCCCACATGGCCAGGCAGTGATACTCAATTCATTTATTCATGATCATATACAAAGGATTTCAGTCTTCAACATCGTAATAGCTTCTGACCTTAAAGGGACACAGTCAAGTGCTTTTTGGGCCAGAATTTAACCTACTCTAGAAATTGCTATCTGTTGAGAGTGAGATATAATAATACCTGCGCCCATTGCCATTTATCTTGCTGCCTCCATGTATTACATACACCTTACTAGTGAAACGAATTTCGTGACCATTAGGAGAGATGGACGCTTAATTTTCCCTGTTTATAAAAGGAGAAACTGAGGCACAAAGGGGTTGAGCCACTGAGTCAAGGACAAAATTAAGTGTGGGACTGAGGTCTTCTCTTCCTGTAACGAAAAGGCAAGCAACGTTTCACACATAGTAAATAGCATATCTGTTTCATTAATCCAGCCTTAACTCCTACATGAGAGTTTTAGAAGGAACTCGCCCTTGTTGGCTGTGCTTTAGCAACAGCTGCAAAGAACTATTTCCACCTATTTCCACCATTTGCCATGTTTTCTCAAAAGTGTTGTCAACACTTCTGGTGCTCATAGAGGAAACCAAACAAATCTGAGCCGTGTGAGCGTTTCTGCTCCAGTCAAGGAGAGGTGGATGGGATGAGGCTGAGCTGCAGTGAGCCTGGAAGGCGGCGGCAGGCAGAGGCATGCACTGCTGCCTGTGGGCTTGTGTGCACAGGGCACAGTAGCAGTCAGCTTGATGACAGGTGGTTTGTTCCCCATTTTCCAAGGGGGAGTTGCAAGCGCTGAAGAGTCGTGCAGCCTCTCTAAATGGGGCTGCAGCTCACTCATCACCATCAGGAAAGATGGCTGCAGTGTGGCTGCAAAGGGCTGTGGCAGAGCTGAGACATCCAGTGGTGCGAGTATGGTGAGACCCTGTGGTTTCTGTGGAATGGTGCTGGCTGGTGACAATAGGGGCTGATGGAGAAGGCATTTCCATGAAGTTAATGGCTGGCTGGTGGAGCCTAGGGCCCGAGGCCATTATTACAATTGTAAGTTCTGGAAATATAAAAATGCAGAAGGAAAAAAAAAAAAGAAAGAAAGAAAGAAAGAAAGAAAGAAAATTGCCTTTTTATATATCAGAGAGTTTAAAGTTGAGCTGCCTGTTGCCATGGCTACAATATTCAGTTGGCAGTCTTTAGTTATTTAAGACCAAGGGCTGATCTTGCTGAATCAAGGAACTCAGCGGACACACGTGCCTCAGCCTCAGCAGGGGAAGGAGGAAAGCAGGGCAGTAGGAAGGGAGGAGGTCTGCTCCCATGGGTGGCCAAGGAATGGAGTGGTGCTGAGCCCCCACCGGGACGTGCTGCAGTGGTCCTGCATCCCAACATGGGCACCAGCAGAGGTGGGAGCTTGGGGGGAGGCCAATAGCCCACAGCAACCCACATTGGAAGCACCATCTTGCAAAAATGTGGGACCCGATGTATGCTTCAAAGCCGTTGTTCCGTTTCTCTGTTTGCCCAAGAAGAACCAGAAAGATTTCGCATTCTCTAGAGAAGGGGACCGCAACAAGAAGTGCCACATCACATCCTGAGGTCAAAGACGCCTGCTGCATGGACACCCTGTGCAGCCCGCCCCAGCTCTGCCTCACCAAGAGCTGCTTTCCTGCAGAGGCAGTAAGCATCTTACGGGTCTGGAAGCAGCACCAAGAAATACAAATGCATTGCAGTTGCAGAACCAGCTATGCAACAGCAGAGTCTGTGTTGAAAATGTTTGGGTCTTACCTGTCTTCTGAAGTGTGTCTGTGTGTCTGTCTGTCTGTCAATACATTACCACGCAGATGGGCATGGAGATGTGTAAGGGTGTAAGGCTGGCATGTCCCCCGGCTATGTGACAATGCCCAGGGTTTGTGTGTGGATCTCTGTCCCCAAAAATTCATCTTGCAGGCTGATCCTAGGGATATTCAAACAGTTTCCTGCATGTGCACGTTGGCTCTTCCCCTGGCTTTCTGATATAGTCTGTATGTTCCTTGTTGCCTGAAGAATAATGATGGTCATACGTCCCCAGGGAGAAATCTGCTTTTCATGTGCTGTGGTCGCTGGCTTTTAGTGCCTGGCAGAGGGAGAAAAGTCAGCCCCAGATCAGCCTCGGAGCTTCTGCTGCCCCCAAGTGAGACCAGATAAGAGTACCCCATAGCGAGACAGAGACAGGAGAGTTTTATCAGGGAGGAACACGAGCCAAATGAAAGCTTTGGGATGTCACTTCAAACGAAAGATGCCATTAGCAGCCCTCTTTATGTTTGGTTGAATGGGTGGCCAGGCGTTTTATTAATGTCCCAAGCAAGCATTAGGGAACGGTCGCCTTCATGTGGTTAGTAAACAGTGCAGGGAGACTATGTTAGTAGGAGGCTAAAGGCTTCAGGAAGGGAAAGAGAGATTTCCAGGAAAGCTAAGCACCCCCAGCGAAAGAAGGCTTGCCTCCGCAGTGGGAGCTGCTCTGTTGTAGGAGGGAGAGGCTCTCCAGGAACTGGCAGCACCCTGTTCACCACCAGCATCGCTCCACACCTCCTCCCAGCTCCTCTCCCTAGCACTGAGCTCTCACTCGCCCCTTGCCCCCACCCCTGCCCAAGCAGGGGCCTCCCCCATGGCAGTAACATGAAATACCACCCAAGCTCCCAGCTCAGGGGGTCAGGCTGCATGCAGAGAGCCCCCCACCCTGGGGAAGAACACAGGAATGCTCACACTTCCTCCCTCCTCCCAAGACTCTGCTTTCCAAGCTGCATTAGCAGCAGCTCCTGGCATTTCTGCCCGTCTTTCTCTGCTTTCCGATGGCGCAGGTTCCATTCAAACAAATATGTCTGCTAGGAAGCAGGGAAAGGTTGATTTCCCCATTCATTAAATCAGAACAGCTGGTATTGAGAAATATTGAATTTTTACTGAAGACGGACGACGCAATTGAATATCCTTTTACAAATGATTTATTTTTTGGTGAATCAGCTGCTGTTGTGTGTGAGTCTCAAGACACACAGACTGCAAAATAACATTGTTTGGACCCCAGTCTGCTAGTGAAAAAGCTGCCTGGAGTCACTGAGCATGGTCCTTTCCCTGTTTCAGTTCTGTGCCTCTCCCAGCCAGGGATGCTCAGCTCGCTGTGCAGTGTGCTGTGAGGATGGATGCTTCCTGCAGGCCTCCACTGCTTCCCAGCCAGCCCTTCATCACTGATGCCTGTGCTGCAGAAAGCTGGATTTGCCAGACCAAGGTCACCCCTGAACTCCAGCAAGGCTCAGAACGTGGCAGGGATGCAGGCACAGGGAGCAGAGCTGCAGGCTGTGCCTCCTGCACACAGCACCCTGTGCTTCCTCCTGCCATACCTGGCAGCCCAGAGGGTATGTTCCCTCGCACTCCTTGCTTATATTGTCTTTCAGAGAGAAAACTGCATATTCCTGGCTACGGTATGCCTTACACACAAAGATGCTATGTCATTAGTTCTTCTGAAAGCCAATGTAACGCAATGAATAATTAAATAATGACGGTCGGTGGTAGTTCAGGAAGTCCTGTGGATTTTGTACATTTTTGGAGCGAAATATTTTGTCCTCTTCCACCTGATGAGCACAACCAATATATTATTATGCCCAACAAACCGAATTCCCTGTTTCTAATGTGTGACTTGATGCACTGTATTGGTGTATCTTCTCTCGTCTGCATAGGAATTTTATATGACTTACATATGGGTGGATAATCCTTCATCTCCTCGCTTCCCAATCCCAAATTTCCTTTTCCTTTTTGTCTCCCTTCTTCCCTCCTTCCTTTTTCCCTGAGCTGTCAGTATTAATGAACACAGAAACGTCTTTATCTAACCTCTCATGACATCTCCTGCATCTGAACTCCCTGCTAATGGCTTATGGGAACCTTCCATTGATTGGGTTAATAGAGAATAAAATTGCCTCGTAGCTGTGTTTCACTTTGATTTTAAAATTATGCCCCTTGTCCCCATCTCTGGGGAGGAGCTGTTAGCTGTTGGATTGTTCCAGTCTCGATGTGGCTCCTATTGCCTTTTCTAACTGCTACCCCGTTTGGAGCTGGGAAGAGAGGAGTGGAAATTAATCAAATCCCTAATGAAAAGATGTGGAATTTCTGTGAAGATAATGAAAATCACTTGAATAGAGGAAATATCGTGAAGGGAACTAAGCATACATTGTAAATGTTACTGAGAGAGTGAGAGCATGGATGACTGGCTTGCTGTATTCAACTGCTCCTATTAAGAAATCTACCATTTCTCCATCGCTCTTCACGTCTTAAAGAAAATGAAGACCATCATCTTCGTGTGACTTCTCAATTACCTAATTTTTGTAAAAATGTTCAAGAAATCTAAAACGTTGCCTGGCTCTGCTGCCACCCATTGGAATTATGCAGTTCTGTGTGCGCGGTTCAGGCAGCGTTGGTGGGAATTGGATGTCTGTCCAAACCTCTTTGAAGGTTTGTAGTATCCACAGTGAGTATGTCCTTCCACTGGTCATAGCAACCGTGGATGGATATGGACTTTATTCTGGTCACCAAAACAAACCACTGAAGAATTGTCCAGCTGGCAAAATGGTCGGCAGCACCTGTGAGACCTTTTTGAGATCTATTTCCTCTGCCTAACTTCAATACTGCCCTCGTGTCTAGTCATAAGCAGCTTGTTACAGTGGTGGATTGTAACAATACCATCACTTCTTCCAGTAAACATGCATTCCCAAAGAGCCCAAGGGTGCTTTGCCAGTATGTGTGGCAACAGCCACTACCTTTTGGCCTTGGAATATCCATTTGGAGGCATGGGGAAAAGACAGGTGGACACAGGAACAGCACTATTTTATATAGGTGAGGTGAAGGATGGGTATTTCACAGTGGTGAGAAGTGATTCTCAAATGCAGATTTGATCAGACAAACACAATGAATGCCACATCATGGCACAAGGGTCTCCGGTGGCAGCAGTAATTAAAGATATTGGCATTTTTATCTCTTTCAAAGCATTGCTAGAAGCACAGCTCCCTTTAATTTTGACAAGGCATTGGTTCTGCACCAACACTGGCAGAAGAGATCTCCCCAGGAACAACAAATACTATTTTCTGAGGCTCTTTGCCTCTTTGGCAATTCTCTCTTCCACGGACCAGTGAGGCCTGCTGCTAATTAGGTAATGAGGTTTGACAAAATCTCAACACAGAGGGATATGGCTGCAGGTTTCTGCCTCAGTTTCAATTATTATTTATCTGAGCAAAACAGCTCCTCTGTTACATTGTAGTTGTTCACGGGATAATTTTTCAAGTGGGCATTTTAGCTAATATGCCATAATGGCCCAGAAGTGCAGACTGAGCCTCCCAGAAGGGTTAGATGCTTATGGTTGTTACCTGTAACAGCTCCAGCTCTTGGATTCATTCCACAGCAATGCCTCATTTCAGGCTGGTTCTGGGCTGATTATGACAACCTTCACAACACCCACCCTTCTTTTGCTCAGCAATGATTTCCTGCTACTGATACAGGCTCTTCACCTTCCTGCTATTAATTTGCTACAGATGAAGACCCCTCTGTGATAGCAGGCAGCCTGCCCTGGTGACAGCACTCATATCCCGAGCAGCATAGGGCCCTTCTGAAAACAATTTGTGACATGTTTTGTCATTATTGACTGTACCCAGGCTCCCTCGGGACGTAGCTTGAAAATGCTCTCCAGCCTTTTCTCTGCAGGTGAGCATCTTGAAGCTTGGGACACCCCCACCTACTGCTGCAGGAGGGAGCAGAGCCTGAGATCAGATAGCTGCTTTTCCATGAAAGCTCGGCATAGATGTCAACACAAGCACTGAAGAATATGCCCTCACAGTCCTGATTTGGGCAATACTGTTCATGATTTTCTCCTGCGTGTCATTTACACTCTTCTTATCCATTGCTGGTGCTGATGGGGATATGAATCACATTACTGTAGCTGGTAATTTTAGAAACGCTGCTTAGGAATGGCGCTAAATATAGAAGGGAAAGGCCTTCCTCTTGTCAGAAATTAATGCAGATTCTTGGCATCTTGTATACACAGGTTGTATCATTCCTGATTTACAGTGCTGGAGAACCTTTGATGAAGCCACACCTGTCCATCATGGAGTAGGGTGCTGCCCAAAGCCAGCAGCAGAATAACAGAATGAGAGGTGTCCCAGGGTTATACAGGGCCCTACAGATAAAGCTACCATGTGGATCATGCCTGAAAGCTCCACCATGAGCCCTTTGGCCACCATAGGAGTATGTTCTCGACCGTCATCTGTCTACAAATGACACTGATTGCGGAATCATTGTTTCCCCGCCATTTGCTTTTTTGTCTAGAATTTCCATTTATCTGATTTCCACCCTAAGATCCAACAATCTTTATTTTTCCAAGTACAGCTAATTGTCAGCATTTTATATTGAAAATACAAACAAATTTCACAAAATATCCTAAATATACTAACGTCCATTCCCAAAATGGTTTTCTGCCCCAGAAGTGTCAGTGGGAATATTTCCACCAGTTCTGTTTGTAGCAGCTGAATGACAAAACAAAACCGAGATTCCAATATCCATCGCCACGCAAATGACATTTATGGCACCTTGCAGCCCTGTGATAACAAGACTTGGAACATTCTTGTACATGGAAAAGGAAAAGAAATGGGATGTGGGTTTGTGTGTGGCAGGTGACAGAGAGGAGGGCCTCCACAGAAAAGACCTTCCAGAAGGGAGCTTTCATCATCTTCCAAATTGAAAAGAGTTTGCATATCAACCACAGGACAGGGGCCCAATTTCCATGCCAATAACAAAGGAATCCTGCATGCCAGTGCAGGAGGAAATTAATAGGTCAATGCAAGAGAGCTTTTCCATGGATCACTCTATATATATTAAAAAAAAAAAAAAAAAAAAAAAGTGCTCATACTGACCCAAAAGCAAGCACTTTTTTGCCTAAATTAGCCCAGAAGACAGCTTAGCTTGCCTGCCAGTGGAAAAGAAACTGCTCAGAAATCCCTTTTAGCTGCCCTCGGAGAAAAAGAATGACAGAACCAGGCATTTCAATCCCAGACCAATTAGTAAGGTAAAAAAAAAAAAAATGTCCTATGATAATTAAAAATTAAAACCAACAAGACAACAGTGTAAAAAATGAAAGAATTGAATAAAAACAATTAGCAGAGATGGAAAAAAAAGAGATGGGAATGATATAAATTGAACCTATTACAAAGCAATAATGACATCCGAAAACCTAATTTTTACATTGTCAAACCATTTTGATTAAGTGTTAAATGCTGCTCTTATGAACTTGGCATACATTGTACAAGAGCAGCAATTTCTGCCTTTATCTCTTCAAGGTGCTTGGGTGCTGAAGGGAGCAGCCAGTTCTCCCCAGTTATCTGCACTCCCATCTTTCCCTCTGTACTTGCCAGGAGCCCCAACCCTGCCCCCATAATGGCTGGTCCGTGCAGAGAAATGAAGGCATTGGGTGCTGATGAGAAAAACAAGTGTCTTCAAAACTAGGAAACTTTTCTCTTTTTTTTTTTCTTCCCCTACTTTTTTTTTTTTTTTTTTTTCTCTTCGAAAATGGAATAAGCAAAATAATTGAAAGAGAGAAAATTGACTTTTTTATTGCTTTTTAAGTGCTTAACATGAAGTTTCATCCCGTAAAATTATTGTTATTTTTATCTTGAGCTGCTTCATTCCTGCTTCTCCTTAAAGAAGACATTTCTCCAGTTCAGGATGCCAGCTGCAAGAAGCCGCGCTGAGAATGACAATGGCCTATGCAAATACAATGCATCAGCTACAGAGCTGCTCCACAGCAGCCGCCCTGCCGAGGCTGAGCTGCCAGCACACACTGCGGCAGCAGGCAAGGCCTGGCCCTGAGCAGAGCAGGAGTTGGTTGGAATCAAGGGGGAGAATGGAGGAAGGCCACTGGGGAGAGAAGGACTTTCCAGCAAGAAAAACAGGAATAAAAAAGAATTATTTCCCTTGAAAACTAGGAAAAAGAGCATTCTTTAGGTAAGAATGAGTATAGGGCAATTTGGACTCTTCCCGGGTCCTGCTCACTCCTCAGCTCCATCCACAGGATATTGGTGGAGCTGGAAATGGTCAGGGTTTAGCGGCAGACCACATGAATGTGATGAACCATCCAGTCAAGAGCTCCCAAATGCTGGTCCACATGCAGCAGAAGGTAACTGAAGTGCCATGGCCTGAGCAATAGGCATCAAACCAAAGCTGACATCTAGATGAATCTCTCAACAATAGTGCTATGTAACAATAGTCTCTGATCACTGGTGAAATACATAGCTTAGATAAAACGTCATGAGAATGTATTTCCCACATTTCCCTATTTAGAACTGTGGTATCAAGGCCTAGCACACAAACTCCCCTGGCTCCTCCTTGAGCCCTGGCCAGGCTTCAGGTAGAACCTGAGACAGAGAATGAAGCCAGATGCTTCTGCCTATTTATTCAACCGCGTAAAAGCTGGACTCCCTTGCAGCGGAGTTGGAGACCTCACCTACAAGTGGACACCCGACATAGGACCTCCCAGCTGCCAGGAAAGGCTCTCCAAATCCTTGCTGCAACCAGCAATTCAGGGACTGCCCGTCTGGATGAAGGTGAAGTACTTGGGCAATTGGTGATATATCTTACTTAACCACGCTAGTTAATCTTCTGTAGCAATGATTAGGTGTGTTACCATATTCTGTTTTATTCTTGCTGTATCATCTCACTATTTCACAGTGCTTTAAAAGTGAGGAAAGATGATCTCATGTCTTTAACTTGGTGTACGTGTCCTTTGTGTCAACCATTGGCAAAACAGAAACTCTGTGCTATTCCCCAGCACCTACAGACCAGCAAGTCACAGTTACTGGGGCAGGAACATATAGGTATCGAGACCAAGGGCAACAAACATATGAAAGGTATAGCACAGAAACTAAATCGGGCTTGAGAGGGTGGCACATCTGGAAATTATGGTGCAGAGAGAATCTCTGCTTTGGCAGAGTGCAAAGTCTTTTTACAGAAACACTGCATCCCTCAGGATAAAAGATTTGATCGCATCTCAGTTGGTGCCAACCTGACATAGAAGAGAAATTATACATTACAAAATGCTAAAAGACAGCTAAAGGGAAGGAGTCAGACGAGGGGACAGAGAAACAAAAATAAATCAGAGTCACTGTACAGAAAAGTGAGGTTAGAATATAGGAGAACTTTTGGAAGTTAACGATTTTAGAAAGAAACAAATATTGAAGGAAAAAAAGTGGAAAATAAAAAGTCAGGACATAAAAACAGGCAGCGTGGTCAGTGTCTTTTATATCAATTTTTTACTGCCCCTTTTCAGCTGCCCTAAGAACAGTCCATAAACCATAGCATTTGTTATAGGGATGGTGTCACAAGCTAAAAACCTATTCTGGGAATGCTACCACTGGAGGTTTGCATGTTGAACTGACCTCCATTGCAGATGACACATTCAATAAATTCAAAAAGATCGCAAAGAACAGAGGCAAAACAATGTATTTGGAACGTGTGTTCTTCCTCACACATCCACACAGAAAGCAATGTGAACCCCCCATGCTGCCAGCCACCATTTTATTGTAAGCTTTGTAAAACCTGGTACTAAAGCCTAAGGTCTTGGCTCATGTGATTGTGTGTCTGCATACATTTCTTAAAGCATTCTTTTCAAACCCGTCAACCTAAGGAGGAAGACTTGGAGGCACAAATACGTGTAGACTCAAAGCCAACTAATTAGAGACTTTTTAACATGTCTTGATATGGGATTCCTGATTTTGTGTTGCGGGAACACACACAATGGGTACAATGCCCTTCTAGCCACCAGCACCAAGAGAATAGTGAGCTTCTTGCCATAGAGTCACAGAATCATCTAGGTTGGAAAAGTCCAACCCAACCTACTAAGTCCCACCGCTAACCCACGTCCCTTAGTGCCACATTCACAAGTCTCTTAAGTACCTCCAGTGACGGACACTGCGCCACACAGCTCCTTCCAGTGCTTCATCTCCCTCAGCAAATGAATTCTCCCAAATATCCAGTCTAAACCTGCCCTAGCACAGCTTGAGGCTATTTCCTCACGCGCTATCACTTGTCACTTGAGAAAAGAAAAAGAGACCAACACTGCTCCTGCAACCTATTTCAGGTCATTGGAGGGAGTGACGTGGCCTTCCCTCAGCCTCCTCTTCTCCAGGCTAAACAACACCAGTTCCCTCTGCCCGTCTTCATATGCCTTGTCTTCCAGTCCCTTCACCAGTTTTGTTACTCTTTCTTGCACATGCTCAAGCAATTCAGCATCCTTGTAGCAAGGCGCCCAAAACCAAACACGGTATTTGAGGTGCTGTCTGATCAGTGCCTTATACAAGGGAACAATCTCTTCCTTAGTCCTGCCAGCCACACTCTTTCTGCTGCAGGCCAGCATGCAACCAGCCCTGTTAGAAATCTAAGATCTCAGAGAACTGCATTTTGAGAAGGTCTGTATGTCTTGACGTGAATTGTGTGGCCTTGATCAACCTCTAATTTGCACTAAATACTTCACAGAAGTGAGCTAATAGAGTTGAATTTTACAAAGCTTAGCCAACTTTTATTACATGTAAATTTATTCTTCATGTTTAATATTTATCGTATTTATCTGCTTCTGTTTTTTTAATGCAGCAGATTGCTGGGAGAGAGCATCCATTAAGTCCCTTCGAAACTGAATATGAGTCAGTTGTGCCAAGAAGGACCATGAAATCGAGGATTCTGGATCAAAAAAAGCCATGCTGAGGTTCCATTTGATAATTCTTTTTATGATGCAATGAAAGGAACAGCAGCAATTCAGTAAGTCAGAAGGAGGGAGCCAGTCAGCTGGATCAGACGCTGCAGGGAAATAGTAGCAAGATAGTTTTTGTAGTGATAGTAAAACTTTTCTGGTATGCTTCCAAGTGCTGTAGCCACCCTTGCTGGCAATGTAGGTGTAGTAAAATGTATGACTTGAAACAAGATGAGAACTTGCATCAAGAAGAAGTGATGCCTTTGAACAAGACCACTAAAGAATAGTTGGGATTCCTCCGGTAGCCTCTTCTCTACGGGTACCAGGCAGTGCTGCGGGCTTGTGGCAAACAACAGTGGAACTGAGAATTCACAGAGAGTTAGGATTTATTCGCCCTTCTCTGCTTATCTCCTGCTCCTGTATTTCTGCTTTGCTTCAGGACTTGCTACCTGTTTCTCCAAAGTGGTGCTCCGTTTGTCTCCAGCTGTGCTCTAGGAATACAAATCAAACCAGTGCTTCAGCAAGGCATAAGAATTGTGAGTACAGAGCGTGCTAAGGCTTCTGCAGGCACTCATGCAGGTTTTCCACTCCAGTCCTGGAAGAAGCTTTGCCCTGCAGCCGTAGCTGCTGAAGCTGGGTGCTGTGTCCTATGCTAAGGATGGGGCTGTGATGCACAGCCATGGCAGAGCAACCACTGCTCAGTCTGGTCTCCAGGAAGCATGCAGTGTTTCATCCATCTGTCTTTTCTGCTTGCAAAGAAATGGGGAATGGAATCTGCAGCTTCTGCTAATGTGCCCATTTCCACTCTGAAAAGGGAAAGCATGGTTGCTTTCCATGGGGGTTTGAGTTTATGCATTGTGGAAAATTTAGGACAGACAAGCAGAGGCTGAAAGGTTGAGTTATTTCCAGAACCAAACCTTAGGAAGAAAAAGATTTCAGATGGTTATTCAGGTCTGTGTCATCCACATAAGGTCTCAATCTGTTTGTAGATTCTGGTAGCTGAGGACCCCATATTGAGGAGGGACACAGCAACACGAACAGATAGAAGTGCAGATGCTCAGAAGCAGAATGCAGGAAGAGAGTGTGGACACATGCACATCTGCCTTGGTGTGTCTGCTTGCTTAGAGTAAACCAGCCAACCAGATGCTCTGACTTCTACCACCCTCTAGGTTCTTGCTAGCTGTTGGGTTTTTCTGCCTCCCTCTTTAGCTGTATGATTACCACCCTCCCAACTATACTGTGGGATAGCTGGGGTGAAGAGGCTGCTGGCTGCTAATTTCCTTGTCAGACCCCCCATGAGAGCTGCCTGCTGAGCCTGATGGTGCTGGTCACTAACACCCCCCAGCTCTCAGTTCTGTCACTGGTGCAGAGTGCACAGTGTGGGTCCTGGGGCCTGGAATTAACGGAGGAACAACATCTATCAGGAGTACGTTGGACTAGAAGAACTTGTCATTACTGAAGGGGACAATGCAAGCCCTGGAGGTAGGTTGGGAAAGGGAGAGAGAATGAGTCTTAGGAAAGAGAAAAAGAAGACTAAATGAACAGCATGATCAGATTCCACCTTGAAGGACAAACTGTTCTCAGACTCGGCAACTTCATGAGTTTTGTGGGAAGAAGGAATTCAAAGGTGATAGCATTTAAATGCTGTGTAGCAGTCACATGAGATTTATCAATCTAGTTACCTGTTGCCTGGTCAGCCCTGGTGCTGAATTTGTTTCTCAGCTCCTCTGCCTAAGCAGAAGCTGGACAACCAGCTCTTCATAGATATGCATTTCAAAGTCTGTCAAGCGCCAGCTGAGGAAGGCAGAAGAAAGGCGGTACAGTTTACCTAATAAGATGGAAAAGGCAGCAATGAGTCTGGGTTTCCTAGCATTTCTATCACTGACTCATTGCATGGTTTGGTATGGTTTTGTCTTTTGCTTCTTCACAGCATTCTCGTAAACATGGTGGGTGTATGTAAATAGCCTTGATTAGCTTGGATGGAAGCCATGCAAGAAGGGAATTTATAGGAACATATCATGACACTACAGAGCCTTAGCCAAAGAACTGGGGAGACAAGGCTTCCCTAGAGTCACTGCAAAAAGCAATCATTTGTTCTTTGGCACAGCAGCCTCAAGCCCTGACATTGAGATGCTCCACACGCGGCTGGCTTCCACTGTGCTGCAGGAGGAATGTGAGAAGCATGCCCTAGGGTAGAGGCAGGTCCTGCAGCAGGGAGCTGTGGGGTGGGGAACAGGGAAAGAGATGTTTTCACCCAGCTGAGGGACACACACTGCCAGAGACCACTTCTGCTCTGCAGTTTGCAGGGGACTCTGGGAGGGTGAAGGCCACAAGGTGGAAGGTCCCTTCGTGCGGCTGGCTTGCAGAAGTGCTCTAGTTGTATTGTTCTTGAGGCTCCTTCTCTCAAAGCCAGGTGACCATCATCAAGTTCATCTTTCTTTTAAATACAGAATTATATTTTTAGCACCTCTGTTGCAGAGCAAAACAGAAATAAATATGTAAATTCCAGATTCTTTTTTTCAAAGATGGGAAAAATAAAAGTCATCTGATTTTTCAGAAGAAAAGGCTCTCTGGTTTTTGGTACCGTACCAATGACACTTGAAGGCCTGAGCCAGCATTACAAAGTGGGTTCATACTACCAGTATCTATGATTATTAAGGATAGAAACTGGAAACCAATTAGAAGTTCATGTTGTTGTTTTTCCCCTGATGTTCCACTCAGCTGGTTGGAGCGATAGCAGCCTGTTTAATTTCCTTTCCTCCTGCCTGTCAGTTCCACTGTCTGTTTTTCGTATTAGTAGCAGAAAGTTCCTGACTTCATGACATATTTGAGGGAGGGAAGTCCTCTGCCCACCACTAATGATTCGCCACTTTACTTTAAATAAAATGAAGAAGCTATTACAAATACATTTTTTGTTCACATCTGCATTTACGGGGGACCTATCGTACTTGGGATCCAAGTAGCCAGATGGGGCTGTTCTTTACATTTGCTCATTAATTATCCCACTGTTTCTAGTCGTTTTTTTCTCTCTGTCTTACCATCCTTTAGAGATGCTATCTCTTTCCTATCACTTTTCCTGCAGCGTTGCTATTCTCATGGCTCCTGTGCTAACTGTGCCCTTTTTGCCTTCCCTGCAGCCGTGGCTTTGCACCACATCATGCATACTCCTTCTGCCTTTTGAGTTTCCATCTTTGCTCCCTGGCTGTACTCCTCCTATCCCATACCTCTCAATTTTTCTCTCTGCTTTTGTCTCCTGATTCTTCATTCTTCTGTCTCCCAAGGGCTGCTTTCCCAGGAGAAGTTAAGTCGAATTGATCTGCCATTTAATTACCCGATGTGTTCATCGCCTGTGCTTGCTGTTTGCAAATAGGCCTGCCTGCAGGTCCCTGGGGGAGATGAGGTTGTGTGGCGATGGGGGAGGCGGGTAGATGGGCTGGCAGCAGCTCAGCCAGAAGGCAGCTTCCTCAGAAACAAAACACCTGCCAGTAACACCTGTGCTCGTAAATGTTTGCTGCCATCCTTGGTCGGGCCCCAGCGCTCAGAGAATGAACGTGTCTATTCCATGGCACCAAACCAAGGCAGCTTTCTGGCACGTGTGAAAGCTTCTAACTAGCACTTAGACCCAGCACACCATGCTCAGCACAGAAATGCAAGCCAGGAGGCACACACCTCCGTAATTAAGGATGTGGGTGCACTGGGAGTCCTCCTTTCAGCCCAGCAGTTTCTGCTCCAATGGGCCATGTCATCACACCACCCCACAGCATGGATCGGTCGCACAGAGATGTGGAAGGGAGAACCATGGCTTTGTCTTGTTCTAAAACCTTTCACTCCAGAATTTCAAAGCTGTTGATTGGAATGCCTGATTCCTACCCCTGTGGTCTGCCCTGCAAACAAGTAAGGTTTCCTTTTCTCCATCTAACAGGCATCGAAATGTAATTGACTCTTTCAGGGAAACAATTTCTAGTTGTATTCAAGATGAAATCTTCTGCTTCAGACTGACCTGGTCTTCTTGTCTCAAGGAGATTTAAAGTGGAGCTACAGTAGGAGCAGTAACAGGCCCATTTAAGGGATGAATGTCTTTGCAGAACTGCTCCTATTAATTATGCTGGTTTGGATTTAACAACACTGACTTGACAAAGCAATAAAAAAATCAAACATCAAGATGATTGATCATGCCAGGGAAGCACAATGAATGATTTTTGCATTGAGCATGCAAAGATGTCCTTCCCTTTCCCCATATCCGTGTATACTTACCTAACATATTTGCCACAGAAGGAAAATCGTGTGCTTCAACTCTACAAACACCCTGGAGGCTTTCCTTCAGCTAAGTGTTACAGCTGCATGCAAGCCCTGGGCTCTGAAGGCTTTGCCAATTAATAGACATTTTCTTCTCTCTTTAAACACTCTGTGTGATTTAGGCTTTAGGCAGCAAAGCATTTATGGAAAGAGCAGCCGTTCACTAGCACCAGTCACACTGATTTTTGCTGCCTTCCTAACCACTGTCCACATTGACCCTTGCTGCTAGCAGAACGACAGGGAATAGAAACAGATTATAGTGTGAGCATAAAAGAGAGCATTATGTCTGCTTCATCTGACCAGACATAAGAAATGAAGGAAATAATTTAAAACTGAATAATGCATACAAAACACAGAGGCAATCTGCATTAGCCATAGCAAGAGCTGTCCAGTTGTCTTCATTGCTTTGGTGGAGCAATTTCATTATTTTCTGTGCAGCATCTAGCTGATGGCACTGCAGACATAGCAATTAGTATGGGTTTGGGCCCTTCTGGTGGGCAGGGCTGAGCACACAAAATCGTGCCTTTGTATTGTTTCTGCTGGATTTTAGGTGTGTGTATTCAACAGAAGAAATCCTATTGGCCTGGATTTGGCTATCTCCCCTTCTCAGGCTCCATTTCTGTCCTTAAAGGCCTTGAGCTTTCTCTGCTTTGTTCCTCTGTTCCCTTTCTCCCAGCACACACTGTCAGCAAACTCTTGGAGAAAGCAGCTTGTTTGTCCCCCCGTATGTGAAATGCAGCCCTGGTCCTCTTAGGATGCCAGAACTGCTGCTGATCACCCCCACCCTCGCATGTGCTGCGCAGCAGGGAGTACAGCATGGCTGTGTGCTGACCTTTCTGGGAAGTCAGGATGTAGTCTTGGTGGTAAGCAAAATCAGAGGACATCTTTTCTTCTTTCTCCTTCTACTGAGCACTACATTAGAACAAAAACAGAGCAGTGTGTGGCATAGACCAAAGGACAACTTAGGAGATGCTTCAGAGAGAGATTTCTCAGGTTGTGGGTGAAGCACAAGGCTTGCAATGATTGCGTGGTGACTGCGGGTACATTTTGTTAAAGCAGAGCTGGCCAAGCCTGTCCTCCTGCCCTCCTGACTTGGAGCTTTATAGGCAGAAGATTTGTCAGTTTAGTAAAGCACCTGGATTCAAAGGAGCGCTTCCGCTTCTACCTCAGTCTCATTGGAATCGGTGGGATTTAAACATATCCTCAACCTTACTGATGTTCCTGAGCATCCTTCTGAACTGCGACTTTTACAAGCATACCAGTCCCTTGGAACTTGTGTAAGTTCTGCCTTCTTGCCTGCTGCTCCTCATGCACTATTGATGGTGCAATCTGTTACCCATTAGTGCTGCAGATTAAGCCATTTTGCCTGAATCTCTGTTTTCAGCAGACATTTTAACCGCTCGTCTTCTATGATCTATTTCTTTGATTTCCGGCGCCTAGTTACAATATGACAGCAAATTTAGAGTAGGTTTAATAACTATTTATTCTGTCTCCTCAGGCACACGTTGACTGCAGGAAATAGCATGAACTCAGTGTTGGCATCAAGCTGCAGCAGTGACGGCCACCCTGCAAAGCAAAGCACGGAGGCAGAGAATAAGAAATTTCCAGTTGCAAACTGTCATCACATTGATGTGAGAGACATGAATCACCTCAACTGGATTTTCAACAACAGGGTCTGAAAAACCCCTCAGGAATTGTCGAGGCTTTCCGCTGGTAAATGGACTATTCTGTGTATTTTTCTGGAGGAGAAGGAGTACTATCCCTGAGCAACCTGATCTAGCTGTGCTTGTCCCTGTTCACTGCAGGAGAGCTGGACCAGATGGCCTTCAGTGGTCCCTTCCAACTCCAAGATTCCATGATTCTACTATCTCGTGGTTAAGGGAATGAGTTTATCACTGAGAAGCACTGAGTGGGAGCCTCAGCTACAGAGCAGATCTCCAGGCAGCTCAGATCTGTCTGTGCATACACTTCCACCCCACAATTACTGGCTGCCAGCCCAGCAAGTTTGCATTGGACTGATATATGGAAAAGACACTGGGCTCTATGGGGCTTTGATGGAGGCTGTTTGCCTTCCTCCTCACGGTGAGGATCAGGGGCTTTCTAAGCATTACCATCAGATCAGTTCATGTGGTTAGGCGCTCCACACTTGTCACTCCACACTTGTCACTCCTCATTTGCCACTCTGTCTGTCATGTTGTCATTCCTTTTTGCCCCCTGTCGGGGAGTTAGGAAGGTTTCCTTTGGCAGCTGGTTTTCATGCTAGCTCCCTTGAAAGCAGCGATCCTTCTGTGCATACAGCTCATCTCCTGCTGCCTAGAGCCTGCCTGTTCCCTCAGAGGCTGGGATTTGCATGCTGAGGACGCCAGTTGTGCACTGACATACAGGTCAAGTGAGCTACCGAGAGCATGTTACCCATATTAGACCAAGGACTGCAAAGGCAAGGGGTTACTGGCTACAGAGAATCATCTGCAGAACTGACAGAGAAAGATTGGCCCAGAGAAGCTCTAGAGCTAGACAGGGAGTACTGGGACAATGGAGAGCTTTTGAAGGAGGTTAACTCAGAGGTCAGAAGGAAAACATGATAATGTAAACAAATTCACCCTGAGAGTACAGCTTTTTTGTTGGAGAGTGGCTTAGTAAATCATGTGAAAGTGCAATACAGCCTGGTCCTTTCTATTGCTTTAATGCTTTCAGACCCCGGTGCCTGAGAACTGAGGAGTTCAGCCAGTCCCATTGCAACACCTGCTCTTTCCAGAAAATCTGTGCTGCCAGGTATTTAAAAGCAGCCATACAACTATTAACCCAACAGTAAATCCTCTGCTGTACCACATGCCAAGAGCCTCATCCAAGGCAGGTGTCCCCTGGTTGTAATCAGCAAAGAGGAGAAAGGCTTGGCTGAGAACAGCGATGGAGATAACCTTCCCATCTGACCACAGATGGCAAGGCCTGCCTTCCACCATTGTGCCTTGGGCAAAACCATCCCTCTGGATGCTCAGGAACAGTTACGGACCAGCTGCCCTGGGCACTGTGTGAGAGGGAGGCCCAGAGCCATTTCAAGTGTTGCTTTGTGCTCTCACCGTGCCTGATCCCTGATGGAGGCAGAGCCCTGACAGCTCTGTATTTCTCTTCTTGTGAAGAGAGCTTAGCAGGAAGGTGGCTGCCTGAAATGGCTCAGGGATCAGTTAGTGGTTTGCTTAGAGCTCCTTAGATGTGAAAATGAATTAAATTTCTGGCAAGAGTTGCCTGCCTTGTGAAAGGACCATCAGCTATTTCAGTAAGCAGTGACTGATATTCTTGGTATTCTTTCTCCATTGAGCACTGGTAAGGTATAGGAATGAATGAAGAACTCAGACACCATCAGTGATTTCCTCAATACACTCAATAGATATACACTCAAAGATACAAAATAGTGTTAAACTGACCTATGGCAGGCCCATTTTCATTTTCTCTCAGTCACGATGTTGGTTTTGTTCCACCTAGCTCTGAGGCTGACTGGGAGGCTGCTTCAACACCAAATGTTGCTGTCATGGTACCTATGGTACAGAAGGCTTTAGGAGACAGGCACCAACAAACTCCACATTCTGGATTGGTCACGGCCACAGAAAAATAAAAATTAAAAAAAAAATATCCAGTGACTTTCGATCTTAAGATGAGAATTATTTGATGTGTCACTTTGCTCTGTGTCTTCGGATCCCAGTGTTGTGAGCTCTGATTTGCATTCCTGGCAGCACAACACATCAATTAGATAACCTGCTCTTCTTCCTAATACAATTAGATAATTTTGCGCTGTTTCGCCAACCCCTTCCTCTGTGACTTTGGTGACGTGTCTGGGTGTCTGGGACAGGTTTAATGCCTGCCCGCCCACAGGTTCCTCTTAAGCTGTCATTCTACACTGTCATCTTACCAGAGCTCCCACCTGAGGTTGTGACTGCAGCGGCACAGGCTTCGCCTGACTTCCAGCTCTAGCTGCTTCCAACATTGTTGCTTTCCCTGGGGGTTTGGGTTTTTTAATTCCCAATGGCTTACAGCTGATATCACAGATGTTAAGGAAGACTAAAAAGAGGCTTTTGGGGTGGCTGGCCCTGAGTGACTATAGTTATCCTTAAAGGAATCTGCCCGTGATTGCCGTGCTGGCGCAGTGTGGGAGGGACGTTTTACCAAAGACGAGACCTGTTCCCGTGCTATCAGCTCCCCAGCTACTCAAAATATGTGCTTGACTCTACAGAGAGAAGGGGGAGGAGATTTCCTTTGCCCTAGTTGTGTCACCATTTCAGAACACCCGAAAGCCACGTCTGCAGGTGACCTGCCGAATCCTCAATAGCGGCAATCTGCTCAGCTCTGCTTTCCTGAATGTCATGTGCTTATCAAAGCAGAGCTAGGAGATACGGTTTTATGTGGACACGAAGGTTTGATTACACAAATTAAAGAGTTTCCCAGTCTAAAAAGCAATGGTACTCCTGCATGATTTTACCTAGTGCTGCCCTTCTCCTCCCCACAGGAGCTCTGGCAGTGTAAGTCAGCTGCAGCCTGAAGACCAGACGGTGAATGTTGGGCTCTTTGAGGAGTAACTGGGACATGTCACGTCGCTTCCATTCTCAGTAAGTGGGATAAAAATCCATTCTTCCTTTTTGATCATTTCCTGCACACTTAGCTTGAAGTGCTCTTTTCCAGGCACTTGCCAGGGAGCTCTCTCCCTTCCCTCCGCAGAAGCTCTTGCTGCTATCTGTTGTAGCAGAGGTTGTGTGGAACTGCTGCAAAAGACCGCTCAACAGTTTCAGACCCTGCAGTTCTCAGCAGACAGTATTGCCACTTGTGTTCTATAGAGTACAGTTCAGAGCAATGGATTTGATGTAAACAGCAGCTCTGACACATGTTCTTCTGGAGAGCACCTTGCATGCAATACATTGCCCTGATGTATAATGTTGGCAGAGAAACTTCGCTTCGTGCTGTTAGTGGAGCACTTACTGATGCCCTCGTGACTCTGCTCCTCACTTCTACCATGAAACTCTGCGTTCTGACAGTGCGACGCTTACCCAGCTGTAGGCTTTGTCTCAGAGGGGAATCTGAAGGTACAGTACAGTGGGAGAGGCTATTGGAAGCTCGGCCTAGGAAGAAGCTGGCTCTAGTTAGAGATATGATTTATAGCCTCCCATTTTTACTGTAACCTCCAAATTGATAATCTAACAAGAATCTGATTTCTATTCCAGTTTGCAGATCTAAGAGATTCTGAGCAAATAACCAGGCTTTTCTGGGGAGGTATTCATGCAAGTAGTTCATGTAAGACTAACTACAACTCCTTGATTTATTCCAAACTGGAGAGGAAAGAATCTCTTTTACACCATCAGGAACTTCCAGTCTCACAACCCTCCTTGTGCATCAGCTTCTTTTTAGTTTTAGCACAACCATTTTGGTGAGCTTTCATCTCTGTCATCCATTTCAAGCAGAAGATGCAGTCCTACACATCTGCTTAAGTTGAAGTCACAGCTGTATGATGTTATCTAATTTAGAGCTGCTGCAAAGCCAATCTTGTCCTATTGCACCCAGCTTCCCATTGGTCCTGATGCTGGTTTCTAGGCTTTGACCTACTGGGTCTACTCTCCCAAGGATATTCTCTCACCACTGTCTCTGGCTGTTTAAAGAAAACATTCCAGAGTTCTCATTTTTACACTGTACAGTTTTGGTGCTTGGGTGCTGACAGACACAGAAATGTGGGTCCTTTATTTGGACAGGCGCAACGGGCAAGCCACCGAAAGCTCCCTCTCATCTCCACACATTGCTGGTTCGCCTCAGCCCTGAGCCAGCCAGATCTGGGCAAGGCACATTAGCTCTCAAGGTCAACAGCCCATACGGCCACAAATTCAGGAATATAAGCTGCTTCTTTACTGGTGTGGGCAGCTATCCAGCAGGAGGTGGACTGAGACCATCAGCCAGTTGCCAGTAATAAACATCCATCAGACCTTTAGTCTGCCACTGATCTCTGCTGCCTTAAAAACAGGGGCACACATGCTAGGCTTTATATCACAGTCCTCTGAGACATCAGCCACAGCCAGCCCAGGGGTTTTACACAGCTCCTTAATTGCCTCCTGCTTTCTTGGAAATCTGTATTTCTACTAATTAGCCAATTACTGGAAAACATGGCTGGACGCTGCTTATTGGCAGAATTAGGCTGGCTTCCACCAATTTGTCACAGTCCTGCACGGCTCTGGAGATGGCAATTTGCTGTTGCCTGCTTAAGTAGTAGCACAATGCTGGGGAACTTACCACTCATCTTTTATACACTTAGAAAGGACTGTCAAGATGATGCAGTGTCGTCTTTCACTCCCTCTCTTCTTGTTTTATGTAGAATTAGAGCCCACGAATATAAGGAGAAACAGCCATGGCTACACTCAAGGCAGTGTGCAAGTTTTCCTCCCACGGTGGTGCTGGTGTTAGTCAGCCTAGGCTTTTTGTGTTTTGTTGTTTTCTTTCCAAATGCTGGCTTGTTCCCACACTGTTCTAGAGCTCCTTTTTCAAACCACTTTTCAAACATCTCCTTCTAGAGCAAACAGCACCTGAGATGTTCTCCTCTGTGGCAGCCCACTGGCTGCAGCCATCCAGGTCAGCATGCATCTGCGTGAGGGGAGCTTTGCATCTGCACATTCCTGGGCCTGGATCTTTGCTAAAAGATGCAATGCCCCAGCAGGGTCTGTAACAGCAGCTAGCAGGTTGTCCTACCAAACATAACCAACCTGGCTGATAGCTGCAGTGAAGGCTTAGGGTAGAAGAGGCAGCCTTTGCTCTCTGACTGTCTTACTGAAGACTGAGCTGCTGTTGACCTTTGATCCTCTCTTCTGCCAGCAGACAGAGGCCACAGGGAGGCAATCTTACCGATGTTGTCTTGTGGGCTTCTGGAAATCAGTCCGAAAGCATCAACAGCAGCGAGCATTTCAGAGCTCCCTGCTGTAGTGACTTTGCTGCATGTTAAAATGTACCAAAGAAGATGTTCTTGAAGATGTTCTAAAAGCAGTTTAGATGGACACAAAGCAGTACTACAGTTAAAGTATCTTATCTGTCTCTGCCTAGTCAGGCCTTGCCAGTCTTCTTGTTAACTCTAACCAGATAAAGCACAAGGGCCCCTGTGAAAAGTGGTTACAGACAAGATGACAAATAGGAGGATAGTTTCTCCTGGTTATTAGAGATATTTTTTGCATTGTTCTGAAGCAATGGAAGCTGTAACATAATTCCTCTGGTTTGCTGAAACCTTGGGCACTGTGGCATATGCATGTAATAATAATGACCGTGTAACACCTGGTAAGTCCTTGGAGACTCAGGGAGGATTTAAGCTGTTTTACCAGGCAATGCACACACAGTCAGCAGTGGGAACCACTTACAAGATAATGGTTGTACAGGGCGTTCTGGCTTTAAGCGTTGAAGGAATGGCACATCTCTATTTAGGTTGACATTAAGTCTCTATCACTGTGGCATTTCTGGAGTTACAGTCTGTGTTAATCAGGAGGCCGTTATTAAACAGCTACAAATCAGAGGCAGAAGTAAGTCACCTTTCTGTCTGCTTTGCTTCCAGCTTATTTTCCTGCATTTACCAAGGCTTATGCTCCATCTGAAAGGGCACAAACAGGAATCACAACCAGAGACTAAACATGTCATTTCAATACCTAAGAACTAGTGCTTCCTAAACAGCAAGCTGAGAGATTGAGAGAACAAGCAACAAGAGAGAGAGAGATAAAAGGGTGGGAGATGGGAAAAGCAAAGGAGGGGTACCAGTTAAAAGAGAATAGATAATCACATAGAGGAAGAAGCAAAGCAGAAGCGTGAATGTGCAAATGAGGCAGGGAGAGAAGGATGGATGGAGAAAGATTAGGAGGTAAAAAATGGGAAAGGAAAATTTTCCAGATGTAAAAATGAGATAGAACAGCATACAACAAAAGGAGTGTTATACTAGAAAAAAAGGAAGGAATTATTGCAAGGTGGGCACAGAAATGAGCATCTGCTGTGAAGAAAGCTCATGAGGGGAATATTGCAAAGAGAACAATGGGGTGACCCAGCAATTTGCACTGTTTCTCATTAATGCTGAGATGCTGATGGCTGCCTTCCCCAAATCCCCTCTTTCCTGGGGTACCCTTTCTTTTTGAAATGCTCAACATCAAATGCAGAATTCAACCAGCCTCACCAACAGGGACTGTGTCCCTGCTGTGTTGAGCTTTCAGGTTGAATTGGCTGTTCCAGTCAAGCCCAAGTCTTTATCAGTCAACACCAGGCTTTTCCTTTCATGTCCCTTACCTGCTTTCCTCTTATTGTCATTACTACCCCACCACTGTGTTCTGTAAGTTCATTCAGACCTTGATCATGGCCGTATCCATCTGTTCAGTGCTGTTCAACCACTGTCAGAAGAACCTTCAAGTAATCATAGGCAAACAAAAGAATGCCATTTCAAGAAAAAAAATAATGACAAGGTTGACAAATGCTTTTTCCATTGGGAGACTTTTATTTAATTAAGCTGTTTCTGGAAATTTAAGAATCAGCCAAGAAAATGTATGTAGCAGCTCCCTGATGCTGAGCATTGCCTGGAAGACTGTTGCTGACATCACCACAGTGCAAGAGAAGTGTGCAGGCTGCTGACTTACAAGCAAAAGGCAACCTGTGCTTGCATCCTCTAAGGAAGGTTCTCTCTGGTAGTGCAGATCTTCCTAATTTGTTGTTGAGGCGTTGAGGAAGAGTGTGTTATGTTCTATGTTTAGTTACTACTATGGGCGTATTGGAGAGGGTTCAGAGGAAGGCCACAACGATGCTCAGAGGGCTGCAGCACCTCCCCTGTGAAGGTAGGCTGAGGGAGCTGGGCTTGCTCAGCCTGGAGAAGAGAAGGCTGTGGGGTGACCTTGCAGCCTTTCAGTACCTAAAGGGAGCCTACAAGCAGGAGGGGAATCAACTCTTGGAAAGGGTAGAAAACAGCAGGACAAGGGGAAATGGTTTGAAGTCAAGGGAGGGAAGATTTAGGTTGGATGTCAGGGGAAAATTCTTTACAGAGAGAGTGGCAAGGTGCTGGAACAGCTGCCCAGAGAGGCTGTGGATGCCCCATCCATCCCTGGAGGTGTTCAAGGCCAGGTTGGATGGGGCCCTGGGCAGCCTGGGCTGATATTAAATGTGGAGGTTCGTGGCCCTGCATGTAGCAGGGGGTTGGAGATTCATGATCCTTGAGGTCCCTTCCAACCCAAGCCGTTTTCACCCAAGTGATTTTGTGATTCCATGATTCTATGTTCTTGCCACCTCTATGGCTATAGGGATTTTCAAGCCTGCCATGCGAGGGCTGATCTGCCCCACACCTGCATCTCACAGAGCTGCAGTCATGGCCATGTGGCACAGAACAAGCAGCTTTTCCCAGTGCTAGAAGGTGGCGAGCCCTGAGCCTGCAGGGGTACATCAGGCAGAAGGAGTACGCGCTGCCTGTCTCTTGTGAACCTTCCTTCTTTTGTTGCTGCATGTTCCAGTTAAGTATTCACGGTTTGCTGTGCCCTGGCTCATTGCAGTTGTTGTCATCGCAGCCTTGACACAGCCAAACAAGGCCTCAGGTTCAGCGCGCCCAAATCAGCCTCCAGAAACTCAGCTAGCGAGATCTCCACAGGGAAAAAAAAAGTCACATAGATTTCTGTGACAAAACCCATTGGTTTGACAGGGACTGAGATAAATCTGCCTCGAAAAGCTAAAGCAGTAGAAATCCGGATCCACAACGCAAGATTTCGGTGACAAAACCGGGGAGTTGACAGGAACTCAGACAAATCCATCCATGCCGAGTGACTGCGCATCCCTTCCGCACACAGCTGCCTGCTTAAAGAGATAGCGAGGAGAGATCCCCACACAGCATCTAACACAGCATCAGTGTTTGCTAGGAGATTAGTGTCGGGAGGGAGAAATACCCAATTAAAGAGGTATTACACTGCCATTGGGGGATTGAGAGCAAGGAGCAATAATCACACCAGCCGCTGCCACAATAAAAGTGCTGGGGAGGAGAAAACCGAACGCAAAGGAGTTTGAAGAAAGAGAAAGCAGAGTGCATTCATAGGTTTGGAACTGCGGCAATGGAAAAGCTCAAAAGAAGATAACCAGCTCAGACATTAATTAAAAAAATGCATGGCATCAGGACAAAAGGCAGCCTTACACAACGAAACGGCAGCTGCATCATTCCAGGTGCACGTCCTGTAGTCCAGCAAGGAGAGGTGCAACAGAAGTGGTGACTGCAAAAAGTAATAGAAGCGGTTGTTTCATAGTGATGACCAATGCTTTATCTGGCCACCTAGACTGCTTATAACAGAAGTGCTTCAGGACACGAAAAATGCCTTTCTGGAGCAAAGCAGGGTTCCATTTGGTTAAGTGTTCTGCCTTCCAGAGCAGCAACAGCACATGGGGAACAGAACATGGGGAACAATGAGAGCATCCTGCAGTTTTCAAGCAGCATTCAGGAGTGCTGAGCAGGGGTGCTGGAAGATACAACGTTGCCCAGGTTTCAGCATCCATTTGTGGATCTGCTCATGAATTTAGCCTGTACCTTCTGCACCTGATGGCACCATCTACCTCTCTTGAGGGTTAGCTGGAGAGCGAGGTGATCTCCGTCAAAAAAAGAAAGGTTGAAGAAGGCAGCCTATGTTTGAAGTAGTTGCCTTATGCCTGGGAAGCTCAGGCTCTGTTCTCTGCTCTGTTGTAGGCAAGGTGCTGAGTGTGAGGCTTTTAGGTACTTAAAGAAAATTTTAAGAAACAAACAGTGTGTAATTTTCCTTTGAAATCAATCAAAAAGAAATAGAGTCCTCAGGGCCTTTCAATTCAGACATTTCAATTGCTATTATGCCTTTCATATCTTTGAAAAGTGTATCAGTCTACCCTGCATCCATACGTTTCTTAAGGACTTTTAAAATCTTGTTTTTAGTCATTGTGCCTCGACAAAGAGGACAGTGAGGCACTGCCTCCCTCGAGGTGGAAACGGAGGCAATAAAAAGAGATGGACTGCGAAGGGTCCGCCTGCTGGGGCAAAGGAAAGACATGTAGGGGCCTGAACCACCTCAGGATGGTCAGAAGTTTGCCTTTGCCAAAGGTTTCCACCTGGACACAGCCCACTACTGTGGTAACTGGCCTTCTCACACGTGCACATAGCAGTGCTGCATGCACTACAGCATGAGTGTGGTGGAGCTGAGGAATAATAGAGGTGAATGCTGAAGTGCAGACAGCCCTCTCTCTCTCTGCTTCCATGTCTGTAAGTCTGAAATGCACCAGCTATGCTGAATCCATCCACTAACAACCGCCTGACGAGGGATCAGCTGTGCTTCCCCAGCATGCTCCCCAGCTATATGGAATGCCTGAATGTTGTGTGGTCTTGACAAACTTCTGCACAATTTGCATGAGCTTCTGTGCTAGTGCTGACTGCCCCAGGGCTGCAGGGATTGGGTGAAGGCACCAGGCTGCCATGCTGCTCAGAGCTCTGACTCCATGTCCTCCAGTGGAGAAGCGCTGGCAGTGCCAAAATTGCAGATGCCACCCCATTTTCTAGTGGTGATTGTCACAAAATCTGTAATTGAGCAGAAAATCACCTCACATGCTTTCTGAGAAACATGTCAGGGCGATGCTGCCTGTGTGGCAGTGGGAGGATGAGAAGCTAGGTTTCCCTGTGTCTATCCCTGACAGAGGCACAGGGATTTATTTTGCTTACTTTCTTCTTTTTCTGCTCTGCCTGCTAACCATTCCAAGTGCGTGTCTGGTGTCGGGTTGCTCATCAGTTTTCTTACCTAGGAACATGAAATAACAAAAGCACTTCATGTGTTGAAGTCGTTTTTCTTGACGGAATAAAACACTGCTGCTGCCAGCGCTCTATTTACAACTTAGTGCACAACTCGGCGTCCTGTTGTCACTGTAAGCACCAATCTTCTCAGATGCAATGCAGACGATGAGGAAATGGGAACTGCTTTGATGTAGTGATTTGCCTTTTAGGGAGCATATGGGATCAGTTAAGGCAGCACAACCCACCGAGCAGAACACTCTGGTGGGATGAGCATTACCCTTCTGACTTGCCAGATGCTGGCTGAGTCTGGGCCAAGTTGCTGAATGAGATGCATTTCCTCGCTCTTGTCTTCCTGGCAGGTTGCAGTGCTAACTGTTCTGAGCAAGTTGTTGATCTTAGAGTCAGCTCTACTGACTGCACAGAAATGCAATGGATGCAGTGTGACCAAATGACGTTGCATGTCAGGAAGGGCTCTCCTGCTGAGACTAGCTACAGGTGATCACTGTTTGCCTTGCAGGGCCAGAATCTGTCCTCTCTTATCTACACGAGGTGTGCGCAATTTATCCATGAATATCATCCATCCCCAGTGCATTTCCTGTAAGTTTTTGCTGTAGGTTTTTATTGATCTTGACTTGATGACAGTGAATAATAACACTTCCATCTCAAAATGTCAAATCTGCTTACAGACCTGAATTTTCCCTCCCATGCTAGAGTTCCTTCCAGTCCCTGGGAAGACTGATGAAACCAAAGTTGCAACGGATGATCACTAGGAACAAACCACTACCATTAAATCTCTCACATTTATAGATTAAATCTCATCACAGTAACATCTGCAAACAACACTACGCTGGGAGGAGCTGCAGAGAGATGTTGACAAATTGGAGGGCTGGGCAGCACTGCCCAACGACATGAAGTTAACGAGAGCAAGCAGTGGATTCTGCCACCGGGACAGGACAGCCCTGGCTGTGTGCACACAGTGCGGGAGGAGAGAGCCCCGCGGAAAGGGCTCTGGGGGTTCTGGTTCATGGCGAGTTGCATCTGAGCCAGCAGCGGGCCCCGACAGCCCAAAGAGCCAACCGTACCATGGGGCGCATCAGGCCCGGCACTGCCCAGGAAAGGACTGTCCCGCTCTGCTCTGCCGCGCCACTGCAGCCCGTGAGATGTCCGACGCCGCTTCCTGAAGTGGCCGCGTTCTCCTTGGGATCTGTGCCCAGCGCTGCCCACAGCCTGCCCTGCTGCGCTGTGAGAAGGCAAGTCCCAGCCTGGGCTCAGGTGGCTGCAGGCCCTCGTTGCTCTCGGTTCCCGAGGCTTCCAAGGTAACGCTTTGGCACCCCCCGCTTCGCCAGATGCCGCTCCCTGCATCCCCTTGTCTTGCCGATGCACTGCTGCTCTGGCAGTCCCTGTGCCTTCCCTGAGTGGCGCCTTGTGGAACACAGAAATGACACGCGGGTTTGGTATGCACTTCTGAAGCGTGTCCATAATTACTGGGGGCAGCTTTTTCACTCTTTCTCCTCATAGCAGTGGTCTGCAGCAGTTGGGATGGCACACTGCTCCCTCTCCCTGGCATTAGCAAATTGGTGCATGTGGCATGCAGACATTCTTTTGCCTTTTGCTCTTTGTGACTGAGAATCTGAAGCTCATCTGTTACAAAAGTTGTTAAGCAACTGCTCTAACATCAGTTTCTACTCCCTTGTGCAAGACATACTTTAAAATCAGTCATGGATTTCACCTTAAAATAAAACAAATAATATAATAGTTGGAAAAGGTTTATGGTTCTGACACCTATTTTCAGAACTATCAGTCTATGTTTTTAAACAACACAGGATAAGAAGGATATGAACGATATCAAACAATTTACAGAGCTTTTCAACAATAACACTACTAACACACATTTTTGT
This sequence comes from Lagopus muta, assembly GCF_023343835.1. Taxonomy (NCBI): domain Eukaryota; kingdom Metazoa; phylum Chordata; class Aves; order Galliformes; family Phasianidae; genus Lagopus; species Lagopus muta. The sequence goes on along the minus strand of NC_064443.1, from coordinate 732,965 downwards.
GTTAACTAAGTCCCCATGCTCCCTATCTGACCTCTGCTGGCCAAGTCTGCTCTCCCACATGTCACTTCAGTCTGGCAGTATCAGCTGTGCGCTCCTTCCCATCCAGTTCTTCCTTTGTCATCCTGGGTTGGGCTGGAGATGCTGAGGTTATGGGAGAAGAGTAAATAAACCAAATGCAAAGGAGAAGAGTTAGTTGCTGCCAAGACAAGAAAGAAAATCACAACAACGAGAGAAATGAGATTTTGACATTTTCAATTATGAGGGTGAAAAGCCTCCTACTGAGGTTAAGCATTTTGAGAAAATAAAAGCCCCAGTGGTGTTATCAGCCGAGAAGTGCCCTTGCAAGGAAAGAAGCTGCGGAACGTTTCTGGCCATCCTCACCTCCTCTGCTGCCCCAGGCTTACCTCATGGGAGCGCCCCTCCAAGCCAAGGCTGGGAGCTGGGCCATGCGCACAAGCTGACATCCCTACCTCTGAGCAGGAGCCGCGTCCTCTTCTCCCCAGCGCTGTGCCGGCAGGACGGCGTTCGCGGAGCTGCTGGAGCAGCACCAGGCGTTGTTCCTGCCTCCAGCTGCAGAGGAGGTAAAGTGACCTCCAGGGGCTCGAGCAGCGCGTCTGCAGCACAGACAGAAGAAGTTCCTGTTATCGCTGGCCGCTATCCGTCTCATCACTCAACTTCCTCACTATCAGGAACGTTGCTTTCCACGACCTATCTCCCTATTAGATACCCAGCTATGCCGTCCCCTCGCACAGCCCGCACTGGGCTGCCGGCCCAGCACCCGCAGCTGCCCTGTCGGGGCCGCGGCTGCAGGCAGGGCGGTGCGGGGCTGCCGGGGAGGCGGCTGCAGCACGAATGCCTTCCTGTGAGCAGAAGGCTCGGCTTCTTCCCTGCGGTGCTCTGCTGGCAGGACGGGTCTTTGCAGAGCTGCTGCTCTTCTGCCGGCACTGGAACAGCATCAGGTGTTGATCTTCATCGCACTGGAGATGAGAGTGGTGTCCCAGGACTCAGTGGCTCATCTACAGCAGAGACAAAAGATGTTTCTGTTAACAACTTTATGTATTACTGCCAACTTTCTCCATTCCTATCTACTGTCTATCAACTAACTATCTTGCAATCAACTATGCTTTTATCCACTATCTCCCCATCAGCTATCTGGCTATGATATAACTATCTATCTCTCTAGCAACTATCTTGCTATCCATGAAGTACCTCGCTATCCACAAACCACCTCTCTATTAAAGACCCATCTTGCTATCTGCTATCTCTTCACTACCCGTATCACCACCAGCTATCTATCTTGCTATCAACTACCTTGCTATCAACTATCTACGTCACCACCAACTATCTTGCTACCCACTATCTATACAACGACTATCTCCACATCCTCTAATTCCTCATCTACTTCTATCAGCTCCCGATGCCCCCGGGGCCGCTCCCTCCCTCCCCCCCCCCCCCCCCCCCCCCCCCCTCCGTGGTGAGGCACTGGAACAGGTTGCCCAAGGAGGCTGTGGATGCCCTGCAGGCATTCAGGGCCAGGCTGGATGTGGCTCTGGGCAACCTGGTCTGCTAGTTTTTGACTCTGCACACAGCAGGAGTTGGAACTGGATGAGCATTGTGCCCCTTTGCAACCCAGGCCATTCTGTGATCCTATGATTGCATGAAGTGCTATGTGATCAGTCTGGGTGCTATCTTGATGAGAGCTATCCTTCCCTTCTATTGGTTCTCTTTCATATGGCATATAGAAAAACAGCTGTAACGTTAATGAAGATGGGTTTTTTTCTTGCAAAAAGCATATATATAATTTGAGGGATATAAAACATCTGTGAAATGTGTATTGCATATCTGTATCTGTCCTTAATTGTTGCATTTTTTCCCTTTGGATTCTGGAACCGCAGACTGCGGAGAGTTATTGAATCTTTATTGCTTCTGAGTTCCTGGATTGATATTTGGAAATAGAGGCTGTGTAACATCACTGATCTGACTTTGCTTCCTGCGCACTGCAGCTTTAAATTTCTAAAGAGCTCCAGCGGTGCGTTAAAATAAGCAGCAGGGCAGACTCCGCTTCCTGGAGACTTCGCTTTTGTTCTTTCTTGGTTTTAGTCTAAAATAAGGCATTCCGAATAAAAGCCTATTTTTATTCTTTGTGGGTGGAAAAACTTACCTCCCTCGGCTCTCATATGGTGCACATCACCATGATAGATGTATGCAGAGCATTAGTATCTGGGAGATACCAGATAAAGATTTCAACTACTTTAATCTGCTGGTCACGTGCTGGAGGCAGGAATAAAAGTCCCTCTCTGAAACATGGAGGTTCGGAGGTATTTACAGCATTGTGCTTTCCACCCCTCAGAATTCTGTAAGTGTAGGAAGCATCTGAAGGGATTGCTTGAGCTGTTGCATGAGGAAAGCCACCCTGGCTGAGGAACGGAGATTTTGGAGGCGTGGACTCAAAACACAAGTGCTTAGGAGCAAGTGTGCTGCGGTCAGCCGAGAAGGCAAATGTCACTGCTGCAGCCTACACAGAAGATGCTTAAATCACAGAAATAGAAAATTGAGCCTAAGAAGTCATTATTCCTTTCCCTCTGCTCCCCAAGGCAGGAACTTTAATACCCAAACCGTTTTTGACAGATGACTGTTTAGCCTGTTCAGAAAGATCCAAGTGAGGGAGACTTCAGAACTTCCCAAGGCAATCTACTCCAGTGCTCAACTGTCCTAACCATTATTCACATTTAATCTGTGTAGGACACAAAGGCTGACATGGCTTCTATACCAAAAGAAAGGGACTTTTGGAAAATATGGGATCTTTAATTCCAATGGGCTGGTTCTCCTGTGATGTGAAAGATGGTTCCTTCCTTGGACACAATGCCCTGTGACCCGGGTTGGGCAACTGGAAGAAAGAAGCTCTCAGGTCACCATTTCCAGAGCTGCTTTTCAGCCTGAGGACCTATGGAGTGACCTCTCCTTAAGATGTGAGAGTGGGGCATGGCTGACGCATTCCTCATTCTTCCATAAAAGTATTACCCACTGTGATGTGGGGAAGGAAGGGAGAAAAAAGGGAGGAGGGAATCAAACAATATGCTGGAAGGTCTGAGGACCTTCACGTGAAAAAGAGAGACAAAAATACATAGGAAAAGACATGGAGTACTGGTGGCTGTATGCTGTTGTCAAAATGGAAATGCAGAAGCTCAGGCACCATTTATGCTTGTGTCAGTTCCCCTGCGCAGAAGCACTGCTACATGGGCTGGAAGTGCTGATGTGTTAAGCTGTCATGCAGGGCATGTTTCAACCACGATTTATCATTCATGTTACATTTGTGCAGGAGTCTCAAAAAGCTGTCCAACAGGGTTCCGGACAGCAGCGGATGGTTCTGCAGGGCAAGAGCTGTGCCTTACTTGGTGCTATACCTCACTGATGCTCTGCACTGCCTCTGAACGCGCTGTAAGAGCAGTGGTACATGTTTCTGGAGGGCAATATGTTCTGGTAGAAAACCTGCAGGCCGAGCAGGGTGCCCTGCTGGAGGCCTCATAGCATAGGTGAGGGCTCCTCAAAGCTGGTACAGCTGAGGTGGAAAAAACTCAGCACTGCCGTGCTCTTGGTGTCCTGGTGGTCTGGTGACTCAGAGAAGCACCTTTGGAGGACAAAGGCTTCTTGTGACCAGGGTATGTCCCTCAATATTCTTTCTTAAATGGCCTGACAGCTCTCCCCAGCCTGTGCCTTTGCTTCTCTTGCTGGAGGAACCCTTACGTGGACACCTCCTGTCCCTCCTGCAGCTCACACACGGTGGGTAGGAAGCAGGGAGCAGCTGAGAGCTGTGTGACGGCACCCTTGGACTAACAAGCCATTCTCAGCCCTCAGAACCCTACTGTCAGAAATTTAACTGATGATTGTTAAATGTTACTGCTGCTTTTGGTTTGGATGTGCTGCTAATTAAATCCATCCTCTACATCTCTTTACAATGCCATCTGCTGGAAGGGGCCCAGGGAGCCAGGAGCTCTACCTGCGGATCGGGCAGCTTTCCCTGAGCTCTTTGTGGCTGAGGCAGATAACATCTTCCATCAGCTCTCATCCTGACAGGTATTTCCATTCATAGGTAATAATTTAATTAAGGTGGCCAAGCGGAATAAATCTAATGGATACCTCTAGGTTATACAAATACCTTGAACCTGAGCACATCTTTTGGTACGAAAGCGTTAACTGCACATGGTTTCATTCTTGTGTGGAAAAAGAATGACACTCTTTTCTTTATCAGCCATTTTGGTGCCGTCTTTTTTAATCATTTCAGGCTTTGAACTCTTGCTCTGAAAGAGAGTCTCTGTCTCTTCATCTTCAGCATCTGCCAGGTCCAGAGGCCTAATCAATGCCGGTTATTGATAGCAAATCAATTAATGCATACAAAGGATCAAAATTAAGGAGCTTTCACTAAATTAATAAGTGATTCCAGGTCTTTTAACAGAGTGCCTCAGATAAGGGCCGCTCAGTCTTCTGGGACAGCAGCCTCCAGTCCTGCGTTTCCAAAGACAAAGAGATGGAGAGACAGCTCTACTTTTTTTTTTTTTCTCCCCTATTTAAATAACCTGGTTTTCTCAATAGGAAGCATTTAAAATCTGAGTCTGGAAAGGCTGCCAGCAAGCAGGTCCTAACTGAAAAGAACAGATTTATCTGCATGAGGATGTCATGGCCTTGCTCATCTGAGTCAGGTAGGGCTGGCTTTCACAAAAGACAGTTTTATATAGGATATCAGCCAATGCTAGAATCCAGGTTTGCTTCAATAGCAGATATATCTGAAATTGGACTAGAAATATACTCAGAAACAACTAGATACTGGAGAGCCTGGAACAGTGTGGGCCAGAGCCGTCCCTTCTGCCCTGTGTGCTGTCTGTCCCCAGGGAGAGTGTGCTGGGCTCCAGCCAAAGCTCTTGTTAGCTTCCCTGCCCTGTGCCCCGCTGCGGGGCATCAGACACATGCCTTGCACAGCCAGCATCCCTGCCTCCCGGCTCTCCCAAGGGACAGGGTTACCAGGAGCTGCTCAGCAGTTACTGCAGCTCTTCCACCTTTTGACCAAGGGAAAACAAACAGGGCCACGTAGGAAATGAGAGCACCTCTGGCAGTTTCTGTGCATGTAGTGCTGCCTGCTATCTTCTGTTTTCCTGCTTAGTAAGAGGGGCCATTCTTTGAAGTGCCAGAAACTCTCCTGCTGTGACAGTAATTAACAGGGATGGAGTGGGAGCTGAGGAGTAAATTACAGGAGTACAAATACAGCATCTTCATTCTTCATTGAAGTTGAAGAATGGTTCAAGACATTTCATGAGTCCCACTCAGAAAGCCATGGAGATGCTCTCTCTCTCTTTGTGCCTAATGGTACCGTTGGGTCTGGGTGCCTAACTGGCACTGGGGTTTGTGCAGTGTCATTGGACTGAACAGCTCAGGGATGACCAGAAGTGCTCTGGTGGACTGGCCTGGATTTTGAGCTTGATCCCGCGATGCCAGGGCAAACTCTGAACCAAATTCCTGCAAGCTTTTCCTGTAAGCTTAAGTTGCAAGACGTTCTGTGCTAAAGAATAATGTTCTTCTGCGCCATGTGAATGACTCCTTGTGACTAAAATGTCTGCAACTCCCAAAGCATCTAACTAGAAAACTATGCCAGAGGTGCTAGCATTTAGATGAATATACTGCAATTTACAAATGTAGCTCTTGTCACCGCTGATAGCAGAATTGTGTCTAAATTTCAGGCTTATTGGGTCAAACCATATAATCAAAGGACTGTCTTTTTTCTGCCATACTCTCTGCCGGTCTCTGCTTGGCTGACTATTGCAACCCATTGTCTTTTCTACTGCTGGCACTGTAATGCAGTCAGTTATCTCATCTGCCTGCCTTTGGACTTAAAACAGCAACACAGCTGATGTTTGTTGATCTAATCCACTGGTGATGACCTGGTCTTGCCAAAGAGTTGTAATGCTAACCACATGGTGCTTCGGCCAATGGGCACTGTTGGCACTGCAGGCCACAGCTTGAGTCACATCTGAGAGGAGGACAAGGTTAACTCTTCCCCCCGGATCAGAGAGATGAGCTGAGTGAGTCAGAAAAGTGCATCTGTAAGGGTGCAGTGCTGCTATTCTTTGTTTCCGTGTCTATTGGGAGCTGTTGTACTGCATCTTGCTTACTTCAGGCAGGGTTTGCAGCCCTTAGATGTGCTCTGCTCTGCTATTCTACCACTGCTTTCAGTTTTCTCCCACAAATAGCCTGCACTTACTGCCTGTAGTTCTCTGCAGCAGCATGTCTCAGTAACTGCTTAACCTAGAAATCCATTGCTAAAAAGATCTGACACCATAACACCCTGGAAAAGACTCCTCTCTCCTCCCTCCCCCTCTTCTGCTCCTTCTCTTTTCTTTTCCCAGGATATATGAAAAGCTGTAGCTACCAAATCAAAATCTATTTGATTTTTGTACTCCCTTGATAACCGGGCAGCTGATCTCTATCACCTGGCTGAGGCTTATCTGCTGCCTCCAGCCTCCCTGCTGCAGCAATTGGCTCCTGCGGGGACAGCGCTGGGTTATAAAGTGAGACTGATATCATGGTCAGGGCCCTTTGCTTTCTGACTGTGACCATTGTTACAGAGATGTTCCCGAGCAAGTGGCTCAGTTTGCTGGGAAGGCAAGGAGGAAGAACTGGGCCTCTGGGATTTAAAGGTTCAAAGGGATATTTTTAATCTCTACCTTCTTTTTCCATTTAAGTTGTGAAGTGATGCTGAGGAACATACAGGGTCAACAGCATAGCCTAAAGCCAAGGTAATGGGCTGGTGGTTTTTCTTCAGGCTTCCCTGGTTGAGATTTTAGCGTTATTTGGTAGTCATTGACCCACATGTGGGGTGTTTTGTTTCTGCCAGTTTTGAAAACAGTTTTTTGTAGAAGAAAAAAGTGACAACTGCTGTGCTTAAGTATATTTCTTGTCTATTTTTTTACCTGTACTTGTAACTTTTCTGTAACATTGGGATGAGTGGAGTAGGATGCTGAAGAGTCTGCAGATCCTTATCTGCACAGCTGGAGGAAGGCGGCTCGTTCCCAGCCACTTAAGCCTTGCAGGATGTGGGAACGAGTGTTCCCTTCCCATCCTTTGTGGCTACATCAGGCCCTAACTATAGTGATTCCATTGTCTGGAGCTCCTGGCAAAGGCTGCACTCAGGTAAGCACCTTTCAGTGGCCAGGATGGGAGATAAGGAAGCAGGGGCTGCCACATAGAATCACAGAACCACAAGGTTGGAAAGGACCTAGAAGATCATCTAGTCCAACCATCCTCCTATCACCACTGCTACCACAAGCACTAAACCATATCTCATAGCTCCTCGTCCAGACGCCTCTTGAACGCTGCCTGGGTCAGCGACTCTGCTGCCTCCCTGGGCAGCCATTCCAGTGTCTGACCACTGAGAGAAAAAGTTCTTCCTCATGTCTAATCTAAACCTCCTCTGGTACAGCTTGCAGCCATTTCCTCAGGTCCTGTTTGTTGCCTGGAAGAAGAGGCCAAACCCTTCTTTATCACAGCCGCCCTTCAGGAAGTTGCAGAGTGCAGTGAGGTCTCCCTGAGCCTCCTCTTCTCCACACTGAACAATCCCAGCTCCCTCAGCCACTCCTCATAAGACTTGTGCTCCAGAGCCCTCACCAGCTTTGTTGCCTTCTCTGGACACGTTCCAGGGTTTCAGTGTCTTTTTTTGTAGTGAGGGGCCCAAAACCGAACACAGCACTGCAGCATAACCAGTGCTGAATGTAGAGGGATGATCACCTCCCTGCTCCTGCTGGCCACACAGTTTCTAATGCCATTGGCCATCTTGGCCACCTGGGCTCAGTGCTGGCTCATGTTCAGCTGGGCATCAATCAACACTACCAGGTCCCTCTCCTATTCACACTCATCCAGCCACTCATCCACAAGCCTATAGCACTGCATGGGGCTGTTGTGCCCAAAGTGCAGCACCCGGCACTTGGCCTTGTTGAACCTCATCCTATTCACCCCAGCCCAGCGATCCAGCTTATCCAGATCCTTCTGAAGGGCCTCCCTACCCTCAGGCAGATCGACACCACCTCCCAACTTGGTGTCATCTGCAAACTTACTGAGGGTGCACTCAATGCTCTCATCTAGGTCATCAATAAAGATATTAAACAGGATGGGCCCCAGTACCGAGCCCTGGGGGACACCACTCGTAACTGGTCATCAGCTGGACTCCACTCCATTCACCACTACCCATTAGGCACTGCCCTCTAGCCAGTTCCTTACGCAAAGAAAGGTAGACCTGTCCAGGCCACGGGCAGCCAGTTTCCCCAGAAGAGTACTGTGAGAGACCTTGCCAAAGGCTTTGCTGAAGTCTAGGTAGACTGCATCAACAGCCTTTCCTTCGTCTAGCAGTCTGGTCATCCAGCCATAGAAGGAGATGAGGTTGGTCAAGCACAACCTGCCTTTCATGAACCCACACTGGCTGGACCCGATCCCCCAGATGCCACAAATGGGATGGTATTACTTACCTGGCTCAGCTGTTATGTGTAATTAAATTTCCTTTAACAAAGCAGTAGGTGAGGGGAAACAGTTTGCCTTTCTTCTCTGGAATGAAGCAGTCTGGGCAGCGCATAGAACTTTTTGGCAATCTGGTAAAGGACCTGTTGGCAGTACAGCTGAAGCTGCATTTTGCTGCCTCAAGGAGAAGGCTGATGCAGGGCAGTCGTTGCAGTGTGTGGCCTAAGAAACAAGCTGATCTATGTGAGGTGGGGCAGTTGATAAGGCTTAGCTGAGTGACAGAGATGTGCTGCAGGGAATATGGACAGCAAAGCATGAGATAGTAATTATAGCTGCTTCTAGGAAAAGCCTCCTTTCCCCAGCGCTCCTTCCCAGCAGAAGCCACCCAGGTTTCATATGGCTTTAAAGCAGGGAGGGTGCTGTGCTGCTGCCCTTCCCGCTACTCTCCTGCAATGTAATGCCAGCCCTCTGCTCTGTGCTGTGGTGCTGTCTGTGCTGCTCACACAACCTGCCCTGTGCACTCAGCTCAGTGTTCAGGGCACAGGGCTGCTCATTTCAAAGCTATTTTCTATGTGTCTATTAATTGATACAAGCAAAACAACATGCTAACTCTTGCACTGAGTGTTCCCAGAGCGACTGCTTGCTGTATCAGGGTGTTCACCCCAATGTGAACTTGCACAGCTGAGTTATAATCCTTTCAGCCAGGCTGAGAAATATTACTTTGGCATTGTTCCCAAGCACTCACATTGACCACAGAGATAAGTGTAGGACTTTTTGCTTTCAAGTGGGCGAAACTGTTCCAGTTAGTGGTCTTTGTTTGCAGCAGCCCAGAGCAAGCCAAAGTCCTAATGTACTGCAGGACTCTGTAGCTTGGCTCTGGTGCTGTCACTGACAGCATCAGTTGGATGTGTCTGAAAGCCTGCCCACTGCTGAGGTCCTCTTCTCTGCACCTGGCAGTGCAGGGAGGCAATGTGGTTTCATGGCTCAAAATGAATTTGGGTGTAGGTGTTTAAAGCAGAGCTATATTCAGGGGGGGGGAGGGGAACACAACTTCCTAGACGGTAGTTCTCCATAGTCTAGACAGATTATTTGGTAGTCTAAGATTGTATAATTGCAAGTGGTCAAGGTAGCAAAGCTCAGCTGCAGGGAGTGAACAGCCACTGTTATCCTCAGTTCACTGCCACTGAGCAGTGGAGTGCTGTTGTTTAAGCCATCAAAACGAAGAGCTGCTACCTTTATGGTTTGAGGAAAGACAGCCTGTTCTGCATCAGAGTGGAGCTAGAATGGAGTGTAATGTGTTTGTTTCCACATGCTAACTGCTTCCAAGGACACTTCACTGTTTGCAGCCCCATGGCCACGCTGTGCTGCTCCCCTGGTTGAAATAAAATCGTTGAATCTCAACTTCATGAACACTTGAATCTTAAGTTAAAAAGTTAAGTTAAAAAGTTAATTTAAAAATGTATATGCTTGTATTTGCCTGCACGGATCAGATCTTGACAGATAAAAGCAGGTGTAGAGTCGCTCTCCTTTCTGTATTTCAGCCATCAAGGAGAAAGGGCATGGCCTACAATAGCTCTGACATAAGGAATTCCCCATGATATATCTCACTTTTCTGTGCACTAAAGCTTTTAAAAATACCACTTCCCTTCTCTTCCCACTCCTTGTAGAACCAGTATCACTTTATTCCCTATAGAATACACACACAATTTTTCTTGCAAAGTGCACAATCTCTCCTTCTTGCTAAAATTAAGTTCAGAATTTCAACCTGGCTTTCAGAAAAGGTGGCAATGCTCAATGCAAGACAGTTTATTCCAGCTGATGACTTATTATCCTCCCTCACTTCACTTTTCTCCTTTGTATCAAAGCAGTTGTTAGAGGCAGCAGTATGCCCTTACCACCTTAATAAGAAAATTAATCTCTTCTTGAGAGACTTGTTTGGCAACATGGGTTTTATTAAGACTGTCATTTTAGGACTGCATTTAGAAGAACTGGACATGCCATTGGCTTTTAGCACTGATCAAAATGCATTTGTTAGCTATGGTCTGAATGGAGGCAAAAGGTGGGAAGTGTGTCTATTCAGAACAGCTCTGCAGGAACACGCAGCTGAAAAGACTGGGATAAAGAAAATCTGTAGCGATCCAGTGTTGGGTACAGACTCCTGGCAGAAAAATAAGGGGAGGCTACATCTTGGGGGAGCTGAAACATTGTTCCTTGTCCACACGGAAAGAAACAGCGTTATACTGTTCTCATGCCATGCCTGTGCCCTTCCCTGCCTCCAGTAGCATGAAATGCTCAGATGGTTTCCTAGGTAGAGGCTTACTGTGTGAGTGTGTGTGCATGTGTGCACGTGAGTGCAAATTATCTGCCTTCCAGAAATTGAAATAAACATTTACTCTGGTAGTGATGATAGATTCTGGATTGCCTGAATGAGGCTCACCAGAGCCAGGTGAAGCAGAGCCTTCCCCTTTGCAAAGGGGAAAAGCAGAGAAGCAAAGATGAGGTGATGTGACTAAGACAGTGTGAGGCAGAATGAGGAACAGAAATAAGGGGTTTTGTACTTAAGTCTGGCTTTCTGACAAGATCACCTGTTTTCATCAATGAACTGGAAGCGTGTGAGCCATGGCTTTGTCATTTGAAACAAGAGATTAAATCCAAGTGTCTGAAAGGCTCAGAGGCAGGTGAGAGCTTTCTGCTTCCTGTCATGCAGCTCTTCAAAAGAAACAACAAGCTGCACTTAATGTTGCATTCTGAATCTCGATGACATGGTAACAGCAAGACCATATAAACATTGCTCTTCTGCAGTCTGGTAATACATTTCTCTTTCAGGACGGGTCCATTGCAGTGCAAGCTGCAGAGCCTGACACAGAGCTTGACCCCAAGTACTTGGAGAGGTGTGCTAGCCAGAGGTGTGCTATGCCATGACACCTGCTGGATGCAGTCACTCTGGATGTGTTTGTTGCTTCCTGCTCACCAACAAAACAGGAGTGATGCAAACAACAGCAGCCATTCTGCCTGAGAAATGTTGGAGTTTCTTCTTGATCCTGCAGCTTTCACTTTCTGTCTTCCTCATTCAGTCTAAATAGCCCAGTGGGACAGCTTTCTGGTGAGTGGAAGGTGAGGTGCTGGTTCCTTGCTAATGCTGTCCTGGTGCATGGGACTGCTCAAGCTAGGTGCTCCACTGAAGTCCATCCCTGACCCTACTGGCTGCTTGGGATCCCTTGGTGTTCTTTGTCTCGAGTAACATAGTAAGACTGGGCTAATCTCAATGTGAAACAGGTTTTAGGAGTGAGACTTCTGTTGGGGAGCCATAAGGAGCAGCAGGAGTCCTGACTGCCTGCTCTGCTGGAAAAAATTTGCAGAGGTGTCAGGAGGTGGCCTGGCCCCAAGGGTTGCCAGGATGTCACTGCAGCCTTAGGCTGCAAAGGAAGGGGGAGAAGCGCTGTGAGAGAGTGAGCAGAAAGGTGTAGAAATAGGGATTGAATCCAACTCCTTCTTCCATAGGGGAAAATTAACATTTCTTTTAAGCCAACGAGGTGGCAGAGCCTGGCTGCACAGAGATAAGCGTGTACAGCAGCTGCCCAGTGGGATTTTACAGGTTGACAGCGTTTAGCATGCTGCATTTAACAGTTTCAGAGCCAACTTTTTCCAGTGAGATGACACGAGGTGAAAAAGCTACTGCAAGCAGGTGAGGGACAGGTGCTGTGTCCTACAAGAAGTGGCTGCTCCTCTCTGGCCTAAGGCTTGCCTGGATGAAGGAAGAGGTGAAGCAGGTGTGTGTGAAGGACACGACTTGCACCACTGCTGCCTGGTGAAGTGACAAGTAGTTCGGTGAGGACTCTGTGGCAGCCGGCTGGCTGTGCTGCCTGTGCAGGCAGGTGGGTGCAGTCATAGCTTTGTGCTTGTCAGAGGGACCCATCCCTGAGAGGTGGGCAGGCCACACTGCTTGAGGTGGTGAATCCAGTCTGCACTTTCTTGCCTTCTGCCTAGCTATTTCTCTTACTGCCACACAGTAAGCTGGGACACTGGAACGGGCTGGCTTAAAATGATGCTTTTCTTCTTGGGCAGAATGCGGTGGGTCATTCTCAGTGGCCTCCAACAACTGGAAGCTGGAGTTTTGTCTTACTGCGCCACGGTGGCCCTCCACAAGGAGCTGGGGGAGACCACACGCATCTCTGGGAATGACTGACAATTTGTCATGGAAGCTTTGGGGAAGAAGAGAGGTTTAGTGTGGATCTGTAGTTTAAACCTATTTCATCGCCACTGGCTTGCTGTGTAAGGAAATTACAAGATGAGGAGCCATCCACTCTAAGGAGGAAAAGAATATTCTGCATCTCCTTTTTTTATACAGAACTGCAGGGCAACATTGACGATATGAAGTTAGTCTGGGCAGAGGAAATGAACCATCAAATCTCTGTGGAGAGAATGAGGACTCTAATGCCTGCTGCTGAGAGCAGTGCAAGGTCCCTCTTGAATATCAGTGGAAAATGATGATGAGATATTTTCACAGGGCAGAGATGCAAAACCAAATAGATACATGGTTCACGGTGAAGCACTGCCAGGACTACCTTGATGTAAAGAAATAATCTTCATATCTTCTGGGAGACTCCTAAATTAAATGGCTGATGTTTTAGAAAATTGACATGAGTTATTTCAGGGATGTATCTCCCAAGTTCTTATTACCATGCTGCTAGAGGATGTCCTGATTTGCAGCAATTAAACAAAGATAGGTAACTGTTTAACATTCTGTGGCTGAAGCCAGCAGCTGTATTAAATTACTGTGTGTGCAGAGACAGATACCATCCACAGGAATGGAGCTGGCCAAAATAAGATAGTTAAGAGGAATGGAGTGACTTGCTGCCTCTGCTAGATTAGCAGCTGAACTGTTTGAGGAAGGAAAAGACCAAATGGCATTTTTGCTTTAACATTTGTAGTAACAGCACTCCTTCTCAGCACCTATTCCATCTTAACTCTGCCGTCTCTTCCTTTAAATTCTCTTTATGTATTCTCCTGATGTGGACAGCAACTCTTTAACAACAGATGCCATGTGAAAGGGACTTCTCAGTCTGTTCTTCCAGTGTGGTTACTAGTGCTGAAAACATGGAATTGTGTTTCTGTAGCTAACAGGCAGTCCGGATGTTTCTGAGCCCAAGGCTCCCCCCGTGCTGTTACTCTCTCCAGCTAAAGGCAGATCTTAGCACAACTTACTAGTGTTCTTCCATCACTCAGACTGCCTGCATATATGATCACCAATAATCAGCTGCACAGTAGCAGCTTGTTTTCTGCTATCTGCCTTGTTGGAGATGATATATGAAGTATAAAGAATACTGTGAGATGTTTTTCTTAAGCTACGTTAAGCCCACTGTGCTGACAGCAGCAAAACAGAACTTGTTTTGACAGGGAGTTGAGCTAATGTGACACATAAGCTAAACGCAGGAAAGATGAGGATCTCTATCAGACCCCAGTGATTTTTTCTTTTGTGGGTCATTTTAAAAAGCCTTTCCCCAGCACTTGTTTTCTGAGCTGTCACCTTCTCCACAATGTGAAAGACATTTTTTTTTCCTCCTGTTGGTCTTTGTAGCTTCCAGCACAATTCAAAGGCTCGAGATTTATTTTAAGATTTATGGATCATTGCAGTATTGGTGGTGTTGCATCTTTATGTGGTGGTGATGTGTCACCATGAGTTGTTGCTCCCAAGGAAACTGATGCAGTTTGACAGCAGGAAGACAGTGTCCTGTCTCATGACATGGTTCTGCTCCATGGGGCATATATGAGGAGTTAGGATCCCAACATGGATGGCATAAGCCTCTAATCCCTATGACTTCTCTCAGGCAAGCATGGGGAATTCAAATAATCTTCAGGGCATGGATCAGATGGAGTTTGTTTTATTTTTTTGCTGTTACCATTAGGGGCAATTGCTACCCCAACAGGTCACTGAGCCAGCTTGTTTTGCCACAGTCTGAAAGACAGATTGCTTCAGGCCTGGCATTAGTTCATGCTGAGATGGATATGAATAAATCCTGTGCTCCAGTATGTAAGCTGGTTGCATAGCAGGGGTCAGGAAGGTCCCATTCCTTTATTTCCCCTCTGCACAGTGTTTCATTATGAGGGTTTTGCATTCTTCTGAAGGTTGAAATATTTGAGGTTGCATGTATCAGAGTGCTGAAGGTCAGTGTCCCCTAAGAGTCTGCTAAATATCATTAATGCTCTTTCATTAATCACCTAGACTGGGGGCTCCTGCTGGTCTGTACTGGTGTTCCCTCTGGGCCTGCCCAGTTCCCTTTAAGAAGGAGGGGTGTGTGTGCTCAAGGTCTCTTCCAAGAGTGATGCCAGGAGGCAGCTGTTGTCTGCACCCAGTAACCAGGGTTGCAAAGCTTTGTTTTTCCATAGGTTAGACCTAGTGAGTTCCTTGGGGCCGGGGCTTCATCCAGTAGCTAGGCTGTTTTTGCCTGCCTCCTTCTGAGTTCTCCTCTGGATAATGGCTTGCCCCTGCTCTGCATATATCAGGGAAGCCACAGTGGTACATGGAACTTGTATTAATGAAGAGCTACTCAGTTGTTTTCTGCTTGGTGAAGGTGACTTCTAAAACTGCTCGCTCACAGAACTGCACTCCCAGACATCTTCCTCTCCTTGCATTTGCACTGTGTTGCCTGGATTCCAAAGATTCACTTTACTCACAGCCCACTGAATGGGATGAGACAGGGAGCCAGGTAAGCAGTGGGTGCTTTGTCAGTGACCAGAAGCCTTCTGCAGGGCTGTGTCACCCTGGGCACCTTGCTGCCTGCAAGGACACCGGGCTGGGAAAGTGCCTCCCTCTGCCATGCCTCTTCTCAAGCTAGTGGTCCAACAAAATACTGAATAAAGCAATGGGTGTTGGTACAGCACTCTGGGACTGCAAGCTTGCAGAAGCACTAGGAGTTCATCAGAAGAATTCAGAAAACACTTTGGCTTGGCCTTCATAATGCCAATCTTCTGTTTGCTTTCATTGAAATCAGAAGCTGAGCTCACAGTGACCTCATCTGTGCAGGACAGAGCCAAGAAACACAGCACTTATCTTGTTGCCTTGCCCATGGCAATGTCGGCAGCTGTCACCAAGTCAACCTGGTCCTGGCAGGTATATGAAGGATGAAGAAGTCCTTTAATAATTAGGAGAAATGATTAATAAGTTTCATAATGTGTTGTAACAAGCAGCTGTTTTGTTTTGCCTTTGCAGGTGTACGTGCTGGTGTTGAGCAAGGGACAGAAATGAAGAGTGCAGTGCATGCAGCAGGTGAAGCTGCACAAACCCTTTTTGGAAGGACTTGCTCACTGTCAGCAGCACAAGGGAGAGCCAAAGCTCTGGGGAGCCAGGATTTGGGTGACTGCAGAGAATTAAAGGGCTGAGGGAGTACACTGGGATGTGGCTGAGACGGTAGAAGAACAGACAGCTCATGCAACTGGGGATGGCTCTGTGGATCAGTGAAGTCCTAACAACTTTCAGTAAATGAAATATAATGGGCTGCAGTGTGTGTGTGTAGCCTGAATGCTACCCAGTGCTCCTCTTGAGAGCCTCAGGAGGCATCACTGTCTCAATAAAACAGTTGCTGGTGGAAGAGCCAGCCTCTTGTGCAAAGCAGCTTGTGTGTGTGCTTCGTTCAGTTGGAATTGGTCTACTATTTTTCATTTTGTATGCTTTGCAGCCATATGTTTTGGTTAAAAACTGCACTGGAATGGTACATTGTAAATTATGGGGAGTGCACAAACTAGTTTATCTCCTCTCCTTTTCCAGCTGTGAAAGAATCAACAGAGAGATGTCTCACATATGCAGAACCTCTGGGGACAGCAGCGTTTTCATATGGGGACAGGACTGGAGGCCATGACAGCATTGCTGTAGACTTTACACAAGCACATGGATGTGTCATGTCTGAATAAAAGACAGTGTGTCCAATAAGATAGAGATCATGCTGGCAATTGCATCTGAGTGCAGGAGGAGCAGCTAATGTTGCCATAATGGCTCAAGTTGGGGTAACATCTCTTGTCAAGCAGAAGATGTAATGGGAGATGGGTCAGGTGTTGACACTCATGGTTACAGGCACTGGACCTGCATAGTTTGAGGTGGCTGACTGTTGAGTAGACCTCCGTGTTTGTGTGAAGAACTGGATCTGCTCTGTAGCCTTCGTAAGGACCACTGCACCCCTCAGGGTTGTTGTGGATGACGTGTGGCTTACATGGGCAGTAGAGGCAGATCTCTAACCTGGCTTCCTTGTGTGGCAGGAGACTGTATGCAGGGCACTGACTCGACTCTCCCTGGCAGGAGATTCCATATGTGAAGCTCTGTGAAGGAGCTAAAACACAAGCCACAAGCCAGAGGTGCATTATTCCTCCTGTGTGGCTATTGTAAAGCTATCAATGACCAGCACAGTCAGACACCTGATAGCTGCTGCAATATCACATGAAGGCTCAGTGCTCCAGCCAGCCCAAAGCCACGTAATAAGATAGGATCCTTCTGGCCACTCTTTTAAGGAGACTTTTGCCTCGGTCAGAATCACTTTGATCTCCCAAGGCACTTTTAAATAGCACCTATGTGCACAGCACAGGTGTTGCGCTGCATCTCCGATCTTGCTGAGGGCTACTAGCTGCACACCAGAGTTTGACACTGTAATAATAAATGTCTTTTGTCAGATGAAATTAATCTTGGATTATCTGCTTCACCAATCCAAATACAGGCTCCTCCATTAGCATCCACTGTCCTTAGGCTTGAATCTCTCAGGAAATAGATGCAAATTGGAAAGCCAACGTAAGTTAACTGAGGTTGTAAATCCAGCCACATCACACGTGAGCCCGGGAGGCAGAGAACAGTTTTCAAACCACTTCCCACAAATTGAGAGCGAGCGCTGCACCTTCATACATCTTATTAAAGCCATGGTGAGGAGCAGGCTTGCTGGTACAGTGACCCTGTGCTTGAAGCAGCCACTCCCATCTGAGGAACAAAAAAATCCCATTGCTTACCTGCAGGCAGTGCAATCCAGATTAACTTCTGAACGAGCACACCAGAATTTTGTCAGGAGTCGCTGATGGCTGCGCTTGGCAGGTTTGCCCCAAGCCTGCCATGCTGACAGATCTGATAGTCAGAGCAGCCCTCTGCATGTCCCCCCTCGTTCCTGCCTGCATTGCCTGCAGTGTTTGGGTTGCGTTTTGGCTGGTAGGTCATCCTGAGGGAAAAGGTGTGAGGATGTGTGCCAAGGAGGGTCTGTGCTGAGCAGTGCTGAGCTGACCAAGCTAGCAAGGACCTGCTTGCATCATGTATGGCAGCAGGGTTGTCACCATGAAGCAGTTTTGAGCCTGGACCACTCAGATGTGGGATGCTCTGGCACAGCTTTCCACACCAAAGCGATATATGAAGCTGTGTGTGAATGTTAACCCCTTTAGCCCATTTGTTTGGCTGTTTCATTTCAGGAAATGCTTTTGGTTTTTTGTTTGTTTGATTTACAGTTCAGAGTACATCCCTGCAAGTGGAGCATTGGAAACTTCAGAACTGTAGTGAGAGTGTGAAAAAAACATGCCAGGAGTGGAAGTGCAGTTAAGGTGCCTTTAACCACCCTTTCTCTGCCCTGCAGCAATGCAGAGGAAAACAATTTATTTTTAAAGATTATTGCAATCTAGAGCTTTAAAATCTAACGTCTTAATCATTACTGAATGGTTATTGAAGAAGTTTGCCTTCTTCAGTCATAAACAACTGCTGAATAAAACGTGCCTTTCACATCTTGCATGATAGCATAGAAGTCTGAGCCACGTATCAACAAACAAAACAGCTGTCGAATAGTGGTCATACCAAGCACAGACAGGGTCCTCCCTGCTTGTTTTGCCTTCATCCAAAGAAGGAAAAGCAGTGTATCATAAGCTGTATTTCAGCAAACTTCTCGTTTGTCTGGTCCTGCCATCACCCACTCATGTGCTTAGCTTCATCTTCCTGGGGACTGTTCTCGCATTTTGTGCCAAGATTGACATTTGTTTTTCTAGCAGGAGAGCCAGTTCTGTTGTCTCAAAGCTTCAGTTTCCTTGCTTCTTGAGGCTTAGAGATGAGGGGCTCGAAAAAGATCCTCATCAGGTGTGCAGCATGACTGACTTGCCCTGAGCTGAAGGGGCTGCTCTCTGGGTACCTGCAGCCAGCTGGTCCTCACCTGTCCTCCCAGCATCTTGCCCGTATGATTTGCTGGGCTGTCAAGGGACTGCACAGGAGAAGGAATCTGCCCCTCAGGCTGATTTATCATAAAGGGATGGGAGAGCTTGGAGTGCTTGTTTTTCCGTTTCTAAGATCTTTCAAGATGAAAAATCTGCTGCTTTTCTCAAAGGACACTTTTAATTTTTGGTTGAGCAAAGTGAAGTCCTTCACACTGCATGAAGTCTTTTATCTCTCTGTGCGTCTTCACTATTATGTATCCTCCTGTGAGCCATAGGATGATGATTTCAAAAGCTATAACTTTGTCTTTACTGTTGTCTGTGATGTGAGAAATGCTGAGCCAGTCACACATTTTGAAATTTGCCTCTTTTCTAGGAAGGGGTGGGCAGGATGGGATGTGGGTACGTATGGCTGCAGATCCTCCTGGCGGTGCTCAGGATGGAGCTGTACACCTGCAGCTCAGCTGGGCAGGGCATCAGTGCACACTGTCCTGCTTATCAGGTGCCTGTGTTGAGTTGCCATAGTCTCATGCTGCATTTGGAAAGCGTTCGCAGTCCTCTCCTAACAGCAGTCTGAGATCCATATTTTTTATGGCTGGTAAAATCTGAAAATCAAGTACTTCTGTAGATCCATCTAGTACACCGCATTCATCCGAGCAACTGCTGTTTGCCTTTAATCTGTCCAGATCCAATTATTTCAAGTATCCACAGGTGAAGCATTAGAGACCATGTGTCTCTTAATTTTCTCTAAAAGGGCTGTGTTTTCCCTGTCGTGGCTGGGGGCAGGAGCTCTGTTCTTTGTTGCCCACTGGCAAGTGATGTGACAAGCTTCAGCCCTCTCATAGGAGCACTCATGCTACACCACACCTCTGGTTACAGTGTGGCTTGAAGTCCTTAATGTGCTTCGTGTGAGCAGGAGAGCCTTGCATCGCTTGCTCAGTCTGGTTTTGTTGGAGAACGGATGTCTATCCAATGTTATCTTCCTCTTGAAAGTGAAAGGAGTGATACCAGAGACTTCTGTAGCAGGCTGGTCTGAGCTGGCACATGTATGAAAGTGGGAAAAACAACGGGGAAAAAATGGTTACATTAGCTCAGCGTTCCTCAAATGTTTCACGCTGCTATTGCTGTCTGAGGTGACAACAAATCTGAGCACTCCCCTTGTACACTTCCTGTGCAAGTGCATAAAGGTACCAGCGGTACCGATGTTGCAGCAGCATAATTGCCTTACGTTGTGTGTTTTAAGAGGCTGCCTGAGAGGGGTTAGGGTGTGCAATGAATGCAAGAGCAAGATTTGTTTTGCCTAAGATCATAGCTGCATGTTCAGCATCTCACTAATCCTCTTTTCCTCCCTGGACTGTGTTCCTTGAGAGCTCCTTGGGGGGATTTCGATCCATCACTGACAACCCCAATCTATTACTGAGCCATGAGTGCCTGTGGAAATTCACCGAACCCAAACCTGACTGCCAGCACCTCTAAAACCTGAGGACAGCTTGAATGAGAGGCATTCCTGCCTCTGGGGTTAGTTATGCTGGGAATGGTGAGACAAGGACGTGGCCCACACTGTGGAGTCAGGCTTGGCAGGGCCACAGCCCAGCAGGGAGCTGTGCTGTGTTCTGGGTCAGCCCCATGTGGTACTGGGGCAGCAATGCCAGGTAGGAGATACAGGCACTTCTCTGGGGAAGTGGGGCAGTGTTTGGAGAGAGACCCAGTGAATGGGCTTCACGGCACGGGTGTCTTCACCAAGAGAATGCTTCACAGACAGATGATTTCTCTCTAAATTCTGAGCTGGCAGAAGCTCATTCTGAGGATACTTGTTGATATTTAGCAAAAAGGTTTGTTTCCTCAGCCCTTGCCCAAACAGCCTGTTACCCCTTGCACCAGCCAAGGCCACATGCAGGCACAGGGCTGGTGGGGCAGCACTGCCTGCCTGGAACAAACAAAGCCCATTAAGAGTTAATGCCTGCGATTAGAAATGAGCCCTGTGGTTTCAGAAGGATGGCAGTGGGTGTGAAACACTGTAACATTCCCATTAATTTGAAATGTCTCCTTTCTGGCCAGAAAGAGGTGCCCAGATTTTTTCGTCAATATTAATTTTACACTTGGCACCACAGGAGAGTGTGAACTGCTGAGTTCACAAAGGGTCCATCTAATAAACAGACAATGGAAAATCAGAAAAGCGAAGATTGAGTTCGCTTGCCCAGGCGATGAGAGCATAATAACCATGAGGGCTGCAGAGGGCAATGGAAAATTCTGAGCAGTGACGAGGAGCCACAGCGAGAGCCGTGCCTCAGCTCTGCCATGGACACTGCAGGAGTGCAGGAGGGATGGCCTCGTGTTGTGCCAGAGGGAGCAGTCCTGGGCCTGGGATGTGAAGCTGGGGAGGATTCACGTCACCGTTGTGCTGTAGGAGTGGAAGGGCTGGAGAAGGAAAGCCGCTCGTTCCCCTGCAGATGAACCCAGGCCGGATCTCCATGTGATTTCCTTTAGAAAAGAGTTGGAGATTTTGGAGCTCCCGCATGGCATGCATGCATGCTGCCTGTTGGGTCTGCTTGGATCACCTTGCTGGATTACGGGGTTAAGCGAGCCGTTCCCAGCCTGGCAGCCTGCAGAACACTGGGCATCAGGCTTCCAAGCAGCAGTGCTTAGCCAAGGGAAGGCTGCAGCAGAAAGGGATGAACTCCTTTCCAAAGAGCCAGATGCTGCTACCTGTCTGATAAACCCAGAGGTCTCTGGGAACAGGAGATAATTATCAGAAAAACAGATTGCTTTGAGGGATATGTTTACTGCCTTTCCTTAACTTTCAAGCAGGCTGCACAGCAGGTTTCTCTCACTGTCTTGGTGCCAGCAGGGGACTGCCCAACACCAGAACGGCATAATTTCAACAATGTGTGGCAACTGGTCTGTGGGCACTTAGAGCTTACATGTATCCTTGTGCTTCATGCCTTGACCTTTGCATTCTCTGTGGGATAGCATGCTTCAGGCCTGGATGACGGACTAAAGACTCCGTTCTCTGCTTTGGATGAGGTTATATTTAAAAATAGATGTTTTAAGATATATATATATACATATTTTTAATTTATTTATTTTATTTTTTTTCCCCAGGATCATTCCTTTTGTCCCCTTCCTTTTTCATCTTTTGGCACACATGAATTCTGAATTCTACCTTGATTGAAATGGAATCCAGGTAACAACATTCAAAGCCTCTGTCTCACCCCTCGCCATGGAAATCCCCCACCAGCCCAGCACCAGGTTGCTGATACTTTATTTCCATCTTGTAATGCTGTTACCATATTCGATCTGGCTATAAAAGTACCAAGGTGGAAGAGTAAAAAACACCTGCCTCTGCATTATCCGCCTGCGACCAGCTACTGCTGGATGCTGCGCCTGGTTATCTGCGATGTCCAGGGCTGATTTCTGGGCAGAAAATGACTGATTTGGTTGAAGAGGGAAAAGAGGTCCAGCCTGCTCAGCATAGCGGGCAGCTGGCACTGAGATAAAGAAGCAAAATCCGGGGCATCTGAAGTCCTTGGAAAGGGGGAACTTGAAAGGTGGGAAAACAGAACTAGGTGGAATAAGGGGCTATGTGTGAAGTGTGTGTGTCAGGATGGGAGCTGAACTGGGACATTCCTTTAGGAGTGTGAAGAATTCCCAGAGCCTCTGGTGTGAAAAAGGTAAAGGAAGGTTTGCAGAGAATCCTTAAAATACCAGGAAGGAGGACAGGGCTGGGACACCAAGTACAGGTGAAATACAGCCTGGGTTCTGAGGTGTGAGGTTGTATGCAGTGCTTCTGTCTGCAGGGGCTCAGCAGCGGTGTGTGCCTTTCCCTGCAACCAGGAGACTCATCCTGGAGCCCTTGGGCTGTGAAATAGGGACTCGGACCTCTGACAGCATCGTGCTCCCGGGGACCAGAAGGTTTGGGCTGCACTTTGCTTTTTGCCTTTCATGTACTGGCAGGAGAGCCCGCTGTCAGGAGTGGAGTGCAGCACAGGGGAGATTTCTGTTTTACCTTTTTGCTTCCTGTTTGTGAAATGCCTGCACGAAGGTGACCACCTTGCACCTCCAGACTGTGGGGCAAGCTGTGCTGCTAGGAGCAATGGCTGGGGGTGACAGAGGGATGAGGAAGGCCAGCAGAGCTTGGTCAGCATAACTCCTGTCCCAGCCTTCCTGGTCTGTAGGTGGACAAGGTCTTTGATACATGTTTCTGCAGTGAAATGACAACTCCTCTTTCAGCTCTTCGTAGTGTAAAGCCTTCACAATTGCTGTTACCTTCCTTTTCTGCCTGTCTCTGAGTGTGATCATCTGTCCATTCATCTTAGCAGCCCAGGTTGGTGGTGAGAAAGACCACAGAGGGCTCTGCTCTCTAATGGGACAGCTGATGTGACCAGGCCAGACAGGTTAACCTGAAAGATGTGCATCTGTTCCAAAATAACCACCCAAGCGGCAGAATGCTTTGCTTGGTCAAATCAGTGCACTACAGAACTAGTTGAAAACAGCCCTTTCATGGCCCATGTGTAGCAGCTACTACTGCAAGATGGCTTTGGTATATATCAGTAGTGGGGAAATGTCGTTCAGCTTCACTGCTTCTTCTTCTTCTTCAGTACAACACGTTTTGGGGAGGCCCACTCCCGCACACAGGGTGTGTGAGAGGGAAGATGTGTGTAGGAAGATGTGCATGTGGCTCTATAACCAGCTCTCCTTTTGTTCCAATGTCTTTCTCCTGGCTGCTTTGTGAGCATGTTGATAGCTTCTTCTTGCTCCCCTACTCTGTCACAGAACATAAAATCTTGGCAAAACAGAATTGTGATTTGGATCTGGAATTGAACATTTGAGCAGTCTTGAATGCTAATGAATTGCCAGGACTGGAAGGTTTCACCTGAGGTCTGAGGAACTCAAGGATGAAATAGCTGAATTGCCAAAGGCAGTGTGTAACATTTCTCTTAAAAATTTTCTGGCACCTGAAGCATGGAGGGTGGGTAAATACAACATCAATCTTTAAAAAATGGTTTGGGGAGGACCTCAGAAACTGAAGGCTTGGCACATATAGTATATAAACTAGTGAAAGACATAATAGGGAAAACAATAAACAAAGGGATAAATACAAACAGTCTGGGAATAATCAGCATGATTTCTGCAGATACTAGAGGTTTGGCTTGCAAGCCTCTCATTTCTGAATATGTAGGTATGAGTGATACTGGATTTCTATAAGACTTCTGGCAAACAAAATTGGGAAGCTGAGCAGGCACTGTCTAGGAGAGAAGATTCTAAGCCATGTAAATGACTGGCAAAGAGATTGGAAGCAGAGAGTAGGAGAAAATGGGAGAAATGTTCTGTGAGCGGAAGGATGTTGCTAGGGCAGGTGCACAGGACTGTGCTGGAGCCTGTGCTGCAGAACGTATTCAGAAGTGAGCAGCGAGCTTCAAACTTTGCTGATAAACTTAAGCTATTCAGGACTGCAAAGACAATGGTCAGCAGTGAACTGCTGTTGGAAAGCTTTGAGATGGAATGAATGGGCAGTAAAATGGCAGATGGAATTTCATGTAAACAACCAAAGTGAGGCATGCAGAGAAGACGTCCTTGCTGTGCACATAAAGGGCTTTGAGTTCCTAGAGTGGTTTCTGTGCAGAATTAAACAAGAAGTCACCTTCAGCTTGGAACAGATAGGCATGAGAAGGACTATAGTAAGGATGGAGGAGAAGGATTAGGGGCTGTCTGTCCACTGTTTCTCCCAATGCAAAACCAAGACTTTTCCCAAGAAAACCTCAGCCTGAACTAACTAACCTGAACGTGCTTCTCTTGTATTCTAGAGTGGCTCTTCTCAGATGTGACAGAATTGTCTCCCCTAAGGAATCTTCCTCTCCTACCCAAGTTTCTTACCAGAAAACAGTAGGCAAATCTCTCTAGGTAAAATCCTCTGTGGTAATCGTTGGAGTCACTGTTCTGGCTCAGCCTCCAAACAGAGGTTTGGCTGAGGAGAGAGCTTCTTCACCCAGATGAATCGCTGTCACTGGTATTTGTAGTGTACGTGCATGATCATCTTTTTTATCTCTGTAGGCATCTGGGGTTCTTCTGCTTGGGTGGCTGGCAGATAGCCTAGCTCATCTGAACTGGCAGCTGCAGAGGTGGAGACTGATCCGAAATGGTTGGAAACTGATAGGACCCTTTCTGGAGGCCTCTCTGCCCTTACAGGTACTGCGTACTTTGCTGCCGCATCTCACCATCACCTATAGACTCACCTTTCTATCCATCATCACAGCACGAGGCCCTTCATCAGAGATGGGTAAATGGGAGAGTGAAAAAGTGGAATAAGGAAGCGACAGTGCCCGGGGCTCAGAGCACTGGCTGCAGGTATTCAGCTGTTGTCTGTCTTACCGGAGGATAAATACAACTGAGTTGCTATCTGCAACCCCCCTGGAAGGAAACTATGGCTTAAGGAGCAGGGGAAAGGATCGGAGTGGGCAGTTTTCATCATGAGCAGGCAGGCTCCCACCTGCTGGAAGCGCACAGCCCCAGCCAGAGGTCAAGCAGGCGGGCAGAGCAAGATTTTTTGCGCCACGTCGGGTTCATCTCTCATTCACATGCATCATCACAAATATCAGCTCTGACAGCTGCTCTCTGTGCCATGAGTGTGCAGCGCTTAGGTCATCAAGATCAAAGCCTGTGTTTGTCCCTGGACTTCCACCAATTAAGAAGAAAAAACAGTGCTTATCAGGAAAGCTTATGCGAAGGACGCTTTTTCAGTGATCCCTGCCTTTTCATCACTCTCTGTTGCCCAGTGCTGTTTTCTGCAGCAGTCCTATCTGCACACCGTTCCCACCTTGAATAAACCCATGGGAAGTGCCTGGCGCTGAGGTGGTCTGGTGGGTGCACATTTCCTTAGGGGGGGGACAGGGAGGAGAAAGGATTTGCTGGATATCAGAGTTCAGCTTCCAGAGTTGCAGAAGACAGCAGTGGCACAAAGCACCTCAAAAAGGTGAAGCCAGACAACTGAAAAGCAAGAGAGCAGCATGTAAAGAAGGTGGGAGGAGAGACAATAAAATTCTAAGAACAGATTTAGCAGTAATTGTTAAATCCGATTTTCCTAGCATATGATTTCTAACAGCTTGCAAGCAGCTAAATGCTTGTGCTGTTTGTGCAGGCGTTTGACCATCTCTGCTGGCTCCACGTTGCGTGTGTTTGCTACCACTGGTTTCCGAAATCCCTGTCTGCACGGATACGCTCCTAATGGGGAAGAAATGCGGCTGTGCCTCTGGGAAATGCATGGGGAGAGTGCCGCTGCGTGGTGGCACGGGGAATTCCGCTCACCCTTCTCTCGGAGGGCTCTGATAGATGGCAAAGCGCTGGGTGCGTCCCGGGGCTCGGGCTGGTGGGCACGGGGCTCCCAGCAGAAGGATGCACAGCCCTGCTTCCCGTTGTGACCAAGGAATTTGAGGATGGGATTCCAGATTGCCAAAAAAGTAGCAATTTAACAAACATCAAACAAAACGTCAAACAGCCCACTGGTTTCACAGTTTTGTTGCTCTCTTTTCTTTTTTGTATTGTATATTTTACAGGAGCTGCTCCAAAGGTAATGCATCCTGTATTATTTTGCTGGTCCGTGATGTCAGAGGTGGATGGTGGTGGGATGGCAGTAGAGACTGAACCTTCTCTCCTGCATCCTGTGACGTGTCATTGCCGTGTGGGCAGTTTGGCATCTGACATGGAAGTACAGACGACACAAAGGTGGATCGTTGGATTCCTCCATGCAGAAAAAAAAACCAGCACCCATTGACAGTCATTGACACTTCCTGAGCACAGATGGAGATCAAACAGTGGGTGTGAGCAGTGTGGGGTGCATGCTGTGTTTTAGTGGCAAAAGCAACAGTGGGTCACCTCTATTTCTCAGTGCAGCATGCAGGCTTTTGTTCATCACTGGCAAAAAAAGCATTGCTAATGTGATGACAGCGTTTTGTAGCTGAGAATTTGCTCTTTCAAATAGTGTTATTGTGCTCCCTGTATTTATTGTACTTTTCATGGAAATAAATAGTAGGCATTACTTTCAGAATTACTTATGGTCCAAGACAGTTCCACTTCACTGCTTGCAGCCCAAGAAAAGCAAAAGGTTGGACACTCACGTATTGCAGCATCTCTTTGAAGTTAATGGGAGTATTCCTGATTTCTCCCCAGGATTTGGGTTGTTCCTTGTAGAGGAACAGCAGCATCACGTCACACACCCCCATTTTGCTGTCTTTTGCCTTTCTCTCTCTCTCCTGATCTTTTGAAAAAGGCAAAACAAAATGTGTTCATCTGTGATGTGTGTTAATGTCCTGCCTTTCCTCAAGGGAGGGTGAAACAAAGGACAAGAACAGAACACAAAAAATATGCTGTGTCCTGCAGTTCTCTCTCAACAGTCTGCTGCACACTGTCTCAGCCATGGACAACACAAGTTTCTCCTGCTCAGGGACTTAGAGCTGTGCTGTTCTGCATCTGTTCTGACAGTGATGGGGCTCCACTGTCATCACCCCCCAAATACAGAATACATTCTGCACCCAACAGTCCTTGTACTGAGAGTAAAGCCTTCTTACTCCCCGGCCCTGGCATCCTTCATCACTTGATCATTGGTGTTAGTTGGTAGCTCTCACTTCTATGATTGCTTTTCAGTGCCTTTTAGCTCTAGGTCCTTACATGTTACACCTGTGGCTCGCAAATTTCCTTTGGTAAAACTCTGGAGAAGGGAACACTTCCTTCTGATGCCCAGTTGTTTGTTATAAGGTTAAATGGGCAAAACACGACAGAAAGCACCTTGCTGGGAGCATAGCCTGGGAGCACAGCCTGTGGGCTGTACCCTTGCAGTGCAGCCCTGCAGCTAATCCATCAGTATGCTGCCTGATTCTTCACGGACATCTTTCCAAAACTGCTCAATTTCATGAGTTCTTCAGCCTGATCATAAGAGCGTTGGTGGCCTTCAGAAGGATATGTGAGTTTCCCCCTGCAACTTTTTTTCCCCCACTCTTTTAAGACCTAGAAGGGTTCCAGTAAACGTCTTGAAGCTTCACGCAGGTTCCGTGCTGCAGAGTCGAAGAAGGGAGCACAGTGCTTATTGCCTCTATTGCGAGCGCAGTCCAGCCTTTCTCCCTGAGATCTAGTCCTCCTTCACACTCAGCTGTCTGTGTTCTGCTATCAGCTGCTGGAAGGCTGATTTTGTCTTTCAGAGCTCTGTCGGGGCCATCTGTAGGCTGCCTATCACAAGGTCTCCAGAGGGCCTTGAGCAAGGTGGGCACAATTCTATTTCCAGCAGCGCCTCACCTGCCTGCAGCAGAGCTGCTCCCACTCCACTTCTCATTCTCACTTCACATTTCCAGGCCTCTGGTTTTTGGAGACTTTCCAGCAAGTCCACAACTTTCTCAAAGTGAGATTTTGCAACCCTGTGTCATCAGGAGAGTTGGAAATGCTGTTGAGCATAATGTAAAAGAATTAAGAAATATAGTATTATGGAGCCCTCTATTACAGTGATAAAATAGAGCATAGCAAGTTTATTCCTTATCGTGTGGAAATCACACCTCAGCCTAATCTCCAGTTAAAATATTCATTAATACAGCCTGAATGATAAATATATGTAATTACTGTGGCACTAGTTTTCATTACAATTATGAGAAGCAGGCTTGTGCACATGAGAGGTTCTGACAAGATCAGGATAGTGGCGAATAGGGCCCTTTATTTACACCTGTCTAACAGAAAGGGATTATACACAAATGAATCTATTGGTATTAGCCTGCATGTATCGTGCTATACCGTAGTGACCGCCTGGTTTCTGGAAGAGAGAAGATAAGGGATAGGAAGGCAGGCAGAGGCTTGCACTGCACTACGGCAAAATCAGAATGTCTCCTAAAGGAAGCTGGCATCTATCTCGCAGACACACAGCAGCCCTGCTCCAGGGCAAGTGTCAGTGCAAACACACAAATCTGTTTTGGGACAGAAATGGGACTCAAGAATAGAACCGTTGCTAATTTGGCTTTCTTTCACCTCTAAGGAGAAGGAATTTGGAGATTCCTGTACATGAGGCTGCTACTATTCTTCTGCTGATTGGCTCAGCTCACACTTGTTCCTCCTTCGTGAGATTGTGTCAAGAGGAATTTCCTCAGGAGATGCAGTCATGAGCAGCCTTAGCCCTGGCCAGATCCTGCCCTTCTCTGTAGCAGCTCCTCCATGGGGCTCTGAGAGCAGAAGCAGTGAGGACAATATTCCAGCTGGATGACCAGGATGCAGGTGTCAGTTTTAGCACAGCTCTTTTGTATGCTGCAAAGAGAGCTCAAATGAGCATATTGGGAAGGATGGGGAGTTGAGTGGGAAGGAGCCTTATGAGCTTCAACAAGGGCAACACGTAGTCCTACAACTGGGGAGAAATAACTGCATGCATCAGTGCAGTCAGGGGCTGAGCTGCTGCAGGGGAGCTGTGCACAGAGAAGGACCTGGGGGTCCTGGTGGGCTGCAGGTTGGCCATGAGCCAGCAGTGCACCCAGGTGGCCAGGAAGGGCAGTGGTATCCTGGGGTGCACTGCAAAGAAAGAGGGTGGCCAGCAGGGCGAGGGAGCTGATCCTCCTCTCTGCTGTGCCCTGGTGAAGCCACAGCTGGAGTGCTGCATCCAGTTCTGGGCTCCTCAGTGCACAAAAGACAGGGAACTGCTGGAGAGTCCAGAAGAGTGACAGTGATGGTTAAGGGCCTGGAGCAACTCCCTTACAAAGAAAGGCTGGGTGACCTGGGGTCAGCCTGGAGAAGAGGGGGCTGAGAGGGGGTCTTATGAATATCAAAAGGGCAGGAATCAAGTGGATGGGTCAGGCTCTTTTCAGTGCTGCCTCGTGATGAAGAAGTCTTTACTGAGATGGTGACAGAGCACTGGAAGAAGCTGCCCCAGGGAGGTGGTAGAGTCTCCTTTGGAGATATTCAAAACCCACCTGCATGCTTTCCTGTGCAACCTACTGAAAGAACCTGCCCTGGTGGTGGGTTCGACTGGGGGATGCAACTACCCCATATCACGTGGCAGCAATGGACTCACCACTTAATTGCATTTGTAGAGCAGTTAAATGGCAGGATAAGGATTGCTAGTATGAAATCCAGGCTGAAGCAGGCAGTTCTACCTTCTGTAAAAGGATTGCGTGGTGTAATAAGGAACTGGTCAGCAAGGGAGGAAAGAAGTGTTAAGTCGATGGAAGGGACAGCTTGTGAAATGGATGGGAATGCTGTAAAAAAATGCTCTTGTTGCTTAAAGAGCCTGTATGATCCTTAGCTGTTAAACCACAGGAGTGACACAGAGGAATTAATTTTACCTGTGGTTTAACGGGGGTCAAAGTAGCTTCTGAAGCAGGGCAAGCCGTTTTGGTGGCCCTCTTCTTAAAAGGTACTGATGTTGAAAACCGAGGAAAGAGACACAGAAATTATTAAAAAAAAAAATAAAAATCTTTGCAGTGTGAGGCTCAAGAAGCTCAATCGGCTTAATTCAATTATTTTTATTTTTATTTGAAGAATAGTGTGAGTGGCCTTGATAACAATGTAGAAGTATTGCCGAGCAGGGGAGGCGGGGAGCAGGTAGGCTGGGTGCTTATCTGAGGGAAGGATGATAAGAGCTGGTGCCCGCAGTCTGAAAGCACGGGAATCAAACTGTAAATTAAGCATCCTGTTAAAGGGATTAATGCTGGAACACGTGTCCAGGGGTGGTGGCACATTCCCCGTCCTATGATGTCCTTAGATCGAGGATATGTCGTTTTCTGGGAGAGATGCTTCAGTCCAATATGAAAGATCTGTGCTCTGGCCAAGGGTAATGATGGGATGGCAGTGGTTATCATCTGTTAGATGCCCAATAAGGACTAGACCGGGCTGCATGTGCCAATTTGTTTATCTGACATTTCCTAACTAGAAGTTTAATCTCTACAACACCAATAATGCTCTTTAGCACTGATAAAATTGAAAGGACAGCAGGCTCTGTGTTAGTGCTGCAGAACGGAGTTTGATTTCTGCTTGCCATGTGCAGGTTCCTCCATTTCATGCAAAGGCAAGCAGCTGGGGTTCTGACCCAGCCACGATGCCTGCTCGTACAGCACACATGCAGCTCTGCCTTTGGAAAGGTTTTTAAAATAGCAGTAAATAATGCTAAAATAATACTAAATGTTTTGTAAGAAAAGGGAAAAGTCTGCATATCTCAGTAACAGTACGGTAGGGTATATGCAGTGTGGTATTTGGTAGATGAGCTGCACAGAAGTGAGGCTTTGGATTAAGAGAAAATCATTTCCAGGTTCTCAAATCCATCCGCTCCATTGCAATTTTTGGATTACATGTTGCAGTGGCTCTTCCCAACATCAGTGCTGCTGTTGCTTTATTAGGAGCTCTGACAGAGCCGCTTTGCCTAAGATGCCCAGCGAGAAACTCTTCTTCCAAACCAAGCGCTGCCTACCTATGAGCAAGGCACTGCCTGCTGTGTGTGCCATCCCCCCCGAGGTGAGGGACTTCCCTGCTGCCACGTCGGATGTGTGTGGCAGCTTGGGATCCTGCATGCTGCCTGAGCTCTGTGCATCCTTAGCCATGCAGGCGAGCATTCCTGTGTTAATAAGGTCACGAGTAATATTCTGCAGTGGCTCAGGTTCCTTTGGTGATGCTGTTGGAAGTTGCTCAGGAACTCAACTCGATTTTTTCTGTGCGTGGCTCTAAGAAACATTACTGTTTGGGTTATTTAGTTGTGCTGTCTGTATAAGCAACTTACTGCTGGACAGTCTTGGGCTCTCATAGAATCACAGAATTGCAGGGGTTGGAAGGGACCTGAAGAGATCACTGAGTCCAACCCCTGCTAAAGCAGTTCCCTACAATTGGTCACACAGCTCGGTGTCCAGATGGGTCTTGAATACCGCCACAGAAGGAGAACCCACCACCCCTCTGTGTAGCCTGTGCCAGTGCTCCACAACTCTAAGTGTAAAGAAGCTCTTCTACACGTTAGAACAGAACTTCCTATGTTCAAGTTTTAGGCTATTGCTCCTTGTCCTATCGCTGCACACCACTGAGAAGAGCCTGGCCTCATCCATTTGCCTCCCAGCTCCCTTCAGATGTTTACAGACATCATCAGATCCCCTATCTCCCACGAACACTGTAGAGACTGCAGTTCTCAACTGCCTGCTTTTGCTAATGGTGATGTGCTGAGGACCCCATGTGTGTCTGACAGATACCGAGGTGGTCACCAGTACCTGAGGGAGTTTTCTCAGCTCTGAGGGTTGTTCACATCATGAATGTACAGTGCCTAAATCAGAGCCATGCGACATCTCCTTTCTCAAGGTGTGTAATCTCAGCTGAAAAGTCAGCTTCCTGTCTTCATCTGTGACTTACCAGCAGTGCTCCGAACGCATTTGGCGCTTGCATTAACGACTTTGTCGTCACAAGCCTTCCCGAGCCGCCACCTGGTTGGGTTTTCTCTTTGCTTTTTCAGGGTCAGCATGATTCCCGCACGCCTCCGTAAAGAGGGAAACTTGTGAAACGACGTGTCCCCTTCACCCCTGTCACAGCCGGCAGCAGGTCCTGCTTTCAGGGAGGGCAGCGCTGGGCTGCCGGCTGTTGGTGGTCGGGCTGCGGGTTTCTGCTCTGTCGCTGCCAGTGCGTTGTGATTCCCGGCAGCCGGGCCAGCGCGGTTTCGCCCTCTGCCAGTGCTCAGGGCTGCCATCAGAAGGGCAGTGCCGGCAGTGCTCACACTGCTTTCCATAGCACACACGGAGCGCTCGGCTCGCTGCGGGACTCCAGGAATGAGCGCGCACAGAGGATCCGTGTAGCTGCTCCTGCCTGCGCGCAAGGTGCCGGCTTTGGGCTCTGCCCCCTGCCCGCGCTCTGGTGCTGCCAACTCTTCTCCAGGTAACCTCTCCCTTTCCTACCGCCTGCTCTGCAGGGCTCGTCCGCAAGGCGCTGGGGTTCGGAATCCACCTCTTGGTAACAGAGTCTGTGAGCGGTTACGGCCCAGGATTCGGGCTGCCCGGTGCCAGGCGGGAGGCACAGGGCCGTTTCCTGGAGCTGTGCACGCTGTCGTGTTCTGTGGGTGCCCGTGGCTGGACTGACCATGATGGTAACTGCAGGCGAGTGAGGCATGATGCCTTCTCAAATAAGAGAGGACTTGATTTTGTTTCAGTAGGCACAGATTTCTCTTTATTCTCTTATTCCCCCCTCAGATACCGTCTTTTTCTCCACTGTTTATATTTCTTTTTGGCAGTGGTGCCTGGACAAGGTCACCAAGAGGCAGGAGAGCCCTTCAGTGCACATCCAGGGCTCCATACAAATTGTTTAGGGCAGAATCTTTTCGTGTTCCTAATGTGTAGTGGTGGGATGTATACAGGTTGAACTGTAGCAGAGGCATTAAATGCTACCGTGTGGCTTGATTTTTGAAGGAGGATCTGAGACCTTGGGCTTGGCCTCAACACTTGAGGTCCTGATGTTGGTGCACATTCCTTGGATGGATGTGTGAGCTGAGCCCTGCGTTGGGGAGAGGTGCTGTGGGGCTCAGGGCAGAGTGGTGGGCAGCCCTGCCCTGCACTCAGCGGTGCCCTGTGCCTGGGGCAGGAGCTCCAGCTTGGCCCCAGTGGGGCATGTCCTGGTGCTCAGCAGCATGGGGCTGCCTGGCAGCCCACCAGGAGTGTCCTGTGTTGGCCAGTGTGAATGGGACCATGGTGCAGCATCATGGTCCACATCTTTGCCTGAAACTGTCACCAGCGGCTCTTCTCAGTAGCTGTGCACGCGTCCGGCTCTGTCTTGTAGTGGACAGGAACTCACAGGATGAGGACCTGGCCCAGCTGGCTGAACGTGCTCTCTCCTGCCCCGCTCAGGTTCTTCCCCTCGGCCTCAGCACACTGAGCACTTGGGAGCTACGCACCATTTTGTGGATGGGGAACTGAAACGCATGCAGGCACTTTCATTTGGGTTATGCAGAGTTCCGAAATGAAGTCGGAAATGTGACTGGAGGCAGAAATGCACAAGTTCCTGTTCATGCCTTGAGCTGGTCTCTAGCAGTGATGTGAAGCATGGAAATCTGTACAGATCCTCTATCTGTAGTCCTCTGTAAGCTTACATGCTTTGTTTTCTGAGCTGGCTGTTCTACCAGCAGGGATCTGCTGGAGGTTAGCTTGCTAATTGAACTGCGTTGAAAGTTCTTCCTATTAACCTACACAGGCACCAAATTGTTTAATTTTTTTTCCCTTGCTAAATGTTCTTCAGCCTATGCTTTTCAGATAGTTGTGTCAGGCTGTTCTTATAGACCTGTAAGAATCTTATCATATTCACAAGTGTTGAGCTCAGGTTGGAAAAGCCATGAATGACAACCAACATGCTCAGGAGAAATGATCACCTGCACGGAACCAGCCTCACAAGATGGAGGAGATCTGACCCACGTGTTTAAATATATCTGGTAGAGTGGGCTCCAAATGGAGGAGAGAAATACTGCTGCTGAAGGGCTGTGGTGCAAAAATGAATGATGCTAAATTGGCCTTGAGAGCATAAGACCAAAGAAGATGTAGACCAGCCGCCCAAAGCTGTGAGGGAAAGCATCTAGAGATGTTATTTATGCCTGCAATGTGATTTATAAGGCTGTGACAGTTAACCTGCTTTTGACACAAGCTTGATTTAGTGGCCAGAACTTC
Organism: Lagopus muta; assembly: GCF_023343835.1. Classification (NCBI taxonomy): domain Eukaryota; kingdom Metazoa; phylum Chordata; class Aves; order Galliformes; family Phasianidae; genus Lagopus; species Lagopus muta. Next base: position 698,685 of record NC_064443.1, on the reverse strand, counting down.
CTCATTTCCACAGAAGAGTCTGCCAGATAAGGAAGGGGTGCCTGCCAGAAGGCCACTGCCACTGCTCCTCCCCAGGGAGGTGCTGCAGTGTGCTGCCCTGCTTCTCGGATAGAGAACTCCATGGGGCACCGTGACAAGCTGCAGGACTTCTTGCCCCGGGTGAGCTCTGAAAAAATGTGAGCATTTGATTTCTCGGAAGGTGAAAGTGATTTCTTATAACACGTGTGCAGATCATTCCTGCAATCTCTGAGATGAAGGTTTCTTTCTGCCCTGATTTCTTAATTCCCTTCTGTAGATGCCTTTTCTCCTCTGTCTGATGCAGGGTGTGGACCACATCTTCCCACCTCTTGCAGGGGGGACTGAGAGGGACAACGTTTGCAACTGTGAAGCCCTCTGGCTTTGTTTTGTCACACATGACAGCAGTGGAAGTTGTGCTTCGCAGGCATTTTTTCCTGTTATTTCAGAGACAGCAGCAGTGCTAAGGCTATAATGAGGGCTCTCCCATGATCATAAGCATAACTCCCATTCCTCTCGGAGAAAAACGTTGCATTTTGTACGTGGGCACTGCCCTAGGTCTGCTGGCAGTGCTTGCTGCGTATCGCAGGTTGAGGCATACTGCTAAACCCCCAGCACCCTGTGTCCTGCTGTACTTCTCCCAGAGACGTAACACAACATTTAGCCTCCCCGGGGAAGCAACAGGGATGGGTTCTGCTGTGTGATTTGCCTCTCCAAGTCAGCACCCAGTTCCCAAGGCTCACTCTGAAGTCTATGGAAAGGGAAAGGCCCCTCGGGAACAGTACTCAGTGCCACATATTGGTCTCCAGCTGCATCGCCGTCAGGAGGAGCTTTTCTGCCCTGAGAACTCTGGTGTGGGAGAGTTTTGTGGTGTGCCCTTCTACAGCTCATCTGTAAGGCGGATGGGAAGCGCTAGGCCATGCAGCTCTGCTGGGACTGCATCAGGGACACAAGATGCTTTGCTTCAGGTGAGGGCTCCACAGCAAAGGCCTGACTACTGCCAAAAACACAGTCACCCATTGGTGTCATTTTCAGAATGCAAGCACGGCTGAGATAAAGGTCACCTGGGCTCACAGTCCTGTGGGTGGGTTTTGCGGCCCTCCTGGATGTGCAGGAAGGAAGTCAGCACCACTGGATGCTCCCAGCAGTGAGCGCAGCGACCCTAGAAAGCATCCTTGGCTTTTGGTGTGCAGTGAGAGATGGTATTGATTTGTTTTTCTCTCTGGGAAGCTTTGTTACAAAGCCTGAAGTAGAACTGCCATGTCTGCTTTTGCTTTGTGCCCTCCTCTCTGTTGAGTCTTGTAAGCCCTACAAAAGCTCAAAGGAGTGATGCTTGTATAGTTCTGCCAGCGCTTTCCTTTCAGACCAGGCTTCGAGAAGCGTGTGCCTTAGGTGGGTGATGGGAAGGATGCACAAAGACTCAGCTGTCTCCCAGTAGTCTGTGTGCTTGCATGCCCTCCTGGCTGCGGAGAGCCTGCCAGCTATGTGAGAGGCATTGCAGAGCGTGTCAGTCCGGCAAGATGTAGAAAATGATCATCTTGCAAGAAGCGGCTTTCTTTGCATCTGGGGAAAAATGACTTCTGTAAGCAGTGCTTGCTCCCACTTGATTATTGTCACGTAAGACCTTGATTTAATGCAGGTTTCAGCTACAGGAAGCTCACGAGAGAGGCTGTGTCAGTAAGAGCAATGGCTGTAGTGCCTGTCCCAACCGCACGCGTTTCTCAGGAATAGAGAATTAAGGCTGGAAGCTCTCCTGCTGCCTCTGCCAGAGGTGGTGTCAGGGTTCTGCACGTCCCCTGTGATGTGACCAAGCAGACAGCGCAGAAGAATAAATAACAAAAATGCTTAACTGTGCTGTGCTGATAGGAGGGCAGACTTTTATCACCCAGGCATAGGTACATGCATTATCTTTGACAGTGCCCGCATACCCCATCATTCATCCCATCCCTTATGCTTTGGTGATACCTGGATAAATGGGGGGAAAAAGGCGCATATATTTCTCAAGGACGTGTTCATGTTTCCAGCATTACTTTTCCATGCTAACATTATGACCTGAATCCAAAGAGGCACCAACTTGCTTTCCAGAGACCGTGTTGTGAGGCAGAAGCCATGCTGCCAGAGCAGCTCACCTCCTCGCAGGTATCTGGCCCATGCTTACCTGCTCTGGCAACACCCACTGCCTTCCTGCGGGCACAGGGGCAGGCTGGGGCTCACCAGGCATCAGACACCCCGCAGGGCCAGCAGAGGCACAGTTCTGGGCAGAAAATGCCTGGAAAGGGAAGAGTAAAAAAGCTGGACCGGAGGGCAGAATATTTGTTATCATCTCAATTAAGGCTCTCTTGTCATTGTAACATGAACATCTGATCAATCTACAAAGCTCTAGTAACAGTTTGTTAAAGCACAGCTTCTCTCTGAAAGAGACTGCCAATGCGTTTCATGTTTATCTCTCAGGGACTTGGTAGCAACCGTATGTGGCTTGCAAGTACAAAGACATGTTTTTTTCCTAACCGCCTGCCCTCCAGATGCAGCCTGAGCCCTGAGCTGAGCTCTGTCTTTCCATCAGCCTCTGATCAGAGTTCTGATAGAAGCACTCAGTGTGCAGCAGCACCTGCAAGCTGGGCCACAGCAGTGCGTGCAGAGGACTGCCAGGGCGTTCAGTAGGTAGCTGGGAACTGGAACTAGCTCCTGCTCACAGCATCACTTTGAAAACGCCCACACTGTTCTACAAGGGGCTGCTGTGCCCTTACGGCCACGCTGCCATTATCACCTCAGGTGCAGCCTGCTGGGGAGGCAGAGCACTCAGCAACACTCAAGGCAAAAACCTGACAAAGCTGCTTAGGGATGCACAGTTACCAGCTATTTATTTTGCAGTGAGGGTCACAGAGCAGAGAGGATTCATCCAGCATTACCAGCTCCTTCCTCCTCTCGTGCAAGGAGAGCAAAGTCCCAGGGGAGGTCATGTGCCTTGTCCAAGCCCATCAGCAAGCTGGCAGCTGTATTCATCTTCTTGGCTGGGGTTTGCCTCATGTGCAAGGAAGAGAAATGACCCCACATCCCATGCTGTCCCAGCTGAGCTTTTGCAAATGTTTCCTTCCATCTGACACCTGCTCTGGGTGTGAGGCCATGGAGGCCTGCAGTCAGCTTGCTGTCTTCCCAGCAGTAATGCCAGAGGAGAAAACTCAAGAAGCAAGGAAAGTCAGTGGTTTCCTATGTTCTCTCAACAGCTTATGATCTTAGTTATTTCTGAGAACAAAGAAGTCAGTTCAAGGCTCGTTCCAACCAAAGCAGGCACTAAAGGGAGAATGGGAACTGATGATCCTGCTAATACAGAACTTGTGTAAGACCAATTAGCACTCAGGATTGAAGCAAAATCCAGGCTTGGGTGACAAGCAGGTAGTGAGCACAGAGGCTCAGTTCTCTGTGCTGTGTCAGCTCGTCACTCCTGTGGCCCAAATGGTGCCTATTGAACCAGAGACAGGGAACAAACTGGGGAGGCAGCTCCAGAGCCAAATTCGCTTCTTGGACTGTTCGTACCCCAATACATTCTGGTGTAGGGTGCTCTGCTGTGGTATCTGATAATGCAGGAGCTCTAACTGAAGCTTTACTCTTGACTGTGGTGGTTATGACTTCCCTGCTGCCACTCTGCCCCCCACCTGCTTCCTCCCCAGACCAAGGAAGCCTACAAAGAGGAAATTTCAGAGAGCTGAAGACATCTTTGCCAGCCTGGGTAAATCTGGCTAGCAAAGGAGAAGAGTAGATGCAGACACCAACACATTCACTCACCTGTAGCAATCACCTCCTTTAGCTAAAAATCCCAGAAAGCCAAGAAATGGACTGTGTAAGAGAACAGTTCATTAACATTTATACAGCACACTTGTGCTTCCAAATGTCTGCTGAGTCCCAGGCTCTCCCAGCTGATAAAAACTATTGCAAGCTGTCACACCTGATTCTCTCTCTCCAGCCCTGCAGGTAGAGGAAAATCTTTAACAAGATTGGGAAGAAAAGAGGAGACAATTTCTCTTTACTATTCTATGGGAAAACAAGCTGTTGGATTATTGTCTGGAAACTGTGCAAAGTGCCAAGATGAGCAGTGAGAGCCTGGAGAACCCTGGTCCCTCCCCATTGACTGAAGGCCTGAAGAGAAAGAGGGGAAGACCAAAGAAACAGCCACAGGTGAGTGCATGTCACCTATAGAGTCTACCTGAGGTGCCCAGCGTTAACCTGGTAGGATCTGTAGGCGGCCAAGAGCAAGGAAAGCCAAGGTTTTCTGTAGTAAATATTAAGGCTATTCAGGAAAGTAGCAGTGTGTGTGCCCTGGGGTGTCAGAGGTGTTCTGGTGTCCACATGGAAAGCTGCTCAGACCAGGGAGTGGAATGGGAGGAGCTGCTCAGGTCTCTGCTGCAGTCTGGAGACTTTCAGGTGTCACAGCCCTCTGTTTCTGCACCGGTAGTTGGTGCACAGGCTGCTCTGGCCCTGTTCCAGATGCTGTGGTTGGGATCCTAGCAACTCATCCATTTCACCAAGACAAAATGTACATGAAATTAGTGGTAAATGTGTTTCAGCATCAGGAAAAGCAGAGACAACCAGATAGGTTTTTCAGGTGTGACCCTGCTGAATTTTCTCTTTGTTGCAGGATGATGCTGTGGGCTCACTGCCAGAGAAAAAGCCACGAGGAAGGCCAAAAGGAAGCAAGAAAATGAGCACTGTAACTGGACAAATGGTAACAGCAAGTGGCTTGTGTGCTTTAGCAAGGGGAGGAGAGATGCTGGCTGTATGAGAGGGACAAGTGGGGAGGTTTCTCTTGACGGCCAAGGAAAGGCTGCCCCTATTTTGGTTTACTGTCAGCTGCTGCTGTTAGACCTACCAGTTCTGCGACCTTTGTCCAAGCTGCCCCAGCCCTCCCGTGCTGCTGCTGCCTGCTCAGCACTTCACTGCTTTTGTGCTGCATGGTTTCCATGTACAATCAGCGCGATTTGGTGGGCGCTTCCTCCACAGCTGTCCTCCTCCAGCCTTGGCTGCTTCTGCTGCTTGTCCTGCAAGATCATTGTGCAGAGTTCACTTCGTCCGAGTGAAGTGTATTAATGGTGGTGCCCAGCAGATGCAAGAGATGAAAATATATCTGTTGTTTTCAATGTAGGTAGAACCTCCTGCTGGGAAGAGGCCCCGAGGAAGGCCCCGCAAGTGGGTGAGTGCAGTTCTCAGTCCTTCTCCTCTCTTCCAGGTACAGAGCTTTGGGTGGTAGTGGGAGGTTCTGCTGTGTTTGATCTTCTCAGTCTCTCTGCAGTGACACAGAGCTGAGCTGGCCTGGTGGCCTCACATGTGTGGGAAGCTCTGAGTGCCCTTGCAGTGCCCCAGCCCATGGCTCAGCTCCCATAGCAGGCTGGGAGAGCTGCTGTGCTCAGGACGTGTCAGTCCATCACAGCAGTTTCCCAGGGCACAGATTCCATTCTGAGGCACAGGGGCTGTCATCTCAGGAGTCCTGAAACACTGCAGTGATTGCTCAGCATGTCTGTTTGTTTCTAAACAAGAAACTTAGAATTAAAAGAAAATTTAAAAAAAAAAAAAAAAAAGTGGAAAAAAAAGAATTAAAAACGGAAATGTAGTGACAAAACGGTGAGTGGGGCCAGCAGGAGGCTCTTCTCTGCAGCCAGCAAAAGATTAGTGAGAATCGGTACCTGGAAGATAAAGGCTTGAAAAAAAACCTACGCTTATAATCAATAGGGATATTCAGTCCTGCAAACAAGTAATGGCCTGGGATCTCTCTTTGCAGGTGATTTATAAACCAAAACAAAATGCAGACAAAGCCACACAAATCTCACAAACTTTATTTATTGCACAGTTGTTACCACAGAGAATTGCAGGCCAAAGCCACACTGTGCACTCACTGCAGCAATCCAGAGGTGTGCAGCTGGGAGCCATGCCTCTTGTTCCCCAGGTTCCGTGGATTGAAGGTATCACTTTAAAAATAAACAGAGAGGTGTTCCTTGAAGGCCTTGTGGTCTGAAATCTTCTCATGAATGAGAGGTTTGTCAGTGCTTGTGGAGTCCACTCACTGGAGTCCAAGCAGTCTCCAACACACCAGAAGTTATAAATTGCTTTACAGCAGAATTTCAGATTCCTGAGGCAAACGGGGATTTCAGGAAGCACAAAAGCTGACCATTAGAAGCTATTTTAACTTACAGCTCACGTGGGAGGAAATATCAGGAGAGGAGTGTTAGTGCTGAAAAGGAGCACTGATGAGAGCAGAGCAACACCACGCAGTATGCATTCACTGTGTAAAAGCCAGGGTAGAGGCTGGTATTTGGGTGGTTGCATGCAGACCAGCAGTCTGGGGTTGGTTTTGGTCCTTCCCAGGGACCAGGGAAAGTCAGGGCTTTACAGGTTGTTTGGGAGCAGCCCAAAGCCTGAAGGTTTAACCTTCACAATTGAAGCAGTGCAGTTCTGTTCTCAGCCTGGTAGGGAACAGAGCAAGCAACAGAGCTCTGTGGGAGGGATAAATTCAGTCCTCACTTCAGCTGTCACTGTGATGCAGGCTGAACTGTGGCAGGGAGGCTGCAGCCTCGGAGCTCTGTTACTGTAGAGTTCTGGTAAGCAAAGAAGTGAAGTAAATGCTCCATCAGTCTGGGGAGGGGTTTCAGAGCCTGTTTGTAAAACACCTGCTGGTAGAGCTGCCTGGTGGTGGCAGTGAGGGACTGTGTGTGTTCCTGTGCTCCTTTTCAGAACCATAGGGTACTTAGGGTTGGAAGGGACCACCAGAGGTCCACTTGTGCCAACCCCTGCTCAGAGTGGGTTTTGAAGAGCAGTGCTTAGGGTGCCCAGCCTGCAAGCACCCAGGGTGTGCTGAAGTCCTTCCCAGCACCTGACATCTCTTAAGGGTACCAGTGGGACAGGCAGCACCATTCCCTGCTGTTACAGACAGCAGTAGCTGCCATTCTGGGCTTAGGAGGGGCTGAATTCATGGAGCTGTGTGCCAGAGCTGTAATGTAAGGCGTTGCTGCACACAAAGACATGCAGAGCAGTCTGTCAAAAACCTTTGTCCTTTAATGCATGCCAATTTGCAGAAGATGAAACTTTTTCCACACCAACTCTTTTGTCGTAATGCTTCAGAATGTTTTGCTCTCACTTTGTTTAATGAAGCATTGTGATGCCTCAGTTTAAAATTCATTTAATACCTGAACAGGTTTTTTTTTTCAGGGTAAGGGGAACCAATACAGAAGAAGCGGAGCAGACCTTTGGTTTTGAATTTTCAGAGGACAAAACACTTTGCATTTCAGGACAGGAAATTGTCCTGAAATATAAGAGGAGTTTTCCAGGCTGAAAAACCAGTTCTCCACACTGGGGAGGCTTTCAAAGTCTCACATCAGACATGCAGTGGCTCAGGACAGACTCAGGCACCATTCAGAGCCTGCTGTGATTGTATGAGGACACCACACGCTGCTGCCTGCTCTCGTGTGCGTTAGAATCATAGAGATATAGAATGGCCTGGGTTGAAAAGGACCACAATGATCATCTAGTTCCAACCCCCCGCTACATGCAGGGTTGCTAACCATTAGGCTACAGGAAGGGACGTCAAGTGGGCATGCCTCCAGCCCTGCACAGCCTGGTGTAAATAGCACTGATTGAAAGCATCGTCCTCTGCATCTACTTTGCACATTTGCAATTTTGTCTCCCTGTACTGATGCCACATGGCTGTTTTCATTCTGGTGTATCTCCTCACAGCCTCAGCTGGTGACACAAGGAGCATCTCAGGAAGGCGGCCCTCAGGGAAGCGGTGACATGGACGCAAACTCAGCGTCTGCCATGCAAGGTTAGAAATTAGACAACCTGGATCCTCCAGGGCTCAGTGTGGAATCGTGCTCCTAGCAAAGCACATGCATGTCCCCACAGCCGCTCACTGGCTGCAATGCTTCTGCAGATCTGACCAACAGAGGAGTGTTTGGAAGGGCTCCAGGAACACAGGAGGGAAACACATTTCTGCCATCTGATTTGGTGGTGACTACTTGAGTAGAAGGGGAGGCAGAAAGCAGGGGAGGGGCAAAGTCTCTATATGACTTCTTACTGACATAAATTTATCTGCGGCAATGGCTGCTGCTGTGGTACAGCTGAGTGAAATCTTCAGGCTGTGTTAAGATAGCAGGCTCTCACTTTCTAGTGAAGGTCTTACCTTACCTAAAACTGTGAAGAGCCCTCAGCATTTGGGATGTGCTGGTGTTACAGATTTGTCCCCGTCTGTTTCTTGTAGTCGGATCTCTCCTTCCAAGCTGTGCTCTGTGACAGCACATGGGAGATGTTCACATATCAGCAGCACAGCAGTCATGACACTGGCGCGTTTCTAGGCAGGGCTATGAGCTGCTCTGAGATGAGGTGACAAATAACAGGTGTTACTGTCCTGGGAACACACAGATGCACCATCCAGAGCCCCAGTTGCATTGCAGCCGTGGGAAAGTACAAATTCAATGCAGCCCGTGCTGCTGTGGGCTGCCCTGAACTAAGGGCCAGCAAAACCTGCACACAGCTGAGCCCTACCTCCAGGGAGCATCACAGGAGGTGATTCATTACGTGCTTTCCCCTGAGTGGGAGGTGGCAGAGAGCCAGCAGCCCAGGAGGGGCAGATGTTGCCTTGCTTTGCCATGTGGTCAGCACAGCTGCTCCCTGTGCTCCTGCAGCACACCGTGTGAGAAGTGAGCCAACTGACACTGGGCGGGCAAACCAACCCCGGGTTCATACAAAGTCTCTGGAAATGCAGTGTGATAAAACTGAAGCAGTTGGCCTCAGCTGCTCAGTTCAGCTTCCTCTGGGGCTCCCACTCCCATATCGCTTCCTGCCACCCAGCTGTGCACTGACAGCAGCGGGGCTGTGGGCGGTGAGCTCACCCACAGCACCTTCCAATGCTTGGGCATGACCCAAATCCACAGCCTGTGTGAATGTTCCTTCTCCCTGCAGTCTGGGCAGCAGCGTGAGCATGCTTCCCTCCTTTGCACTGAGGTAGGACCAGATGTGATGAAGCAGCACCACTGTGGTCTCTGGGGGTCTTAGGCTTAACTTGCTTATCACTGCTCCTCATGCTGCCCTGAGATCTGCTACTAGGAGCCTGCAGCATGGTCTTCTGCTCTGGGCACAGACAGAGCTTCTAGCTACTGTGGGGTTGATCAGTTTGCTTTTTCCTTTCAGGTACGGGGCTTTGAGTCCCCACGCTGTGGGAGGGCCCAGAGGAGCTGTGTGCCTCCTGGTCCTGCAGACTGGTCCTGCACAGCTCTCAGTGGGGAAAGGCATTTGTCCCAACTTCGTGTCTGCAGCATTAAAAAGAATTCCCAAAATAAACAATGGCCACCTCCCTGCCTTTCAGTCAGGCCTTTCTGGGGAGAATAAAGAAGCAGGAAGAGCTGAACGAGATATGTGCAAAACTTACAAGCCTGCCCTGGAGCAGCAAAGAAAGAAGAGCTGCTTTAGAGCTAGCCTTTTATTTTTCCTATGGCCTTTGCAGCTGGGTATCCAGCTCTGATTTTCCCATGTTTGTTTGCATAGCAGAAGCCAGGGAAATCCACAAAGACTGTAGCTCAGAGGCTCTCAGTAGCCCCACTCAGGGGCACACTGCCAGGGGCTGCCATTCACATCAGGCTTCAGCCTAAAGCCAGCACAGCAGCACGGAAATGCTGCTGAGAAGTAATTTGAGTGCTTGGGAACAGATCCTTACTGCCTTTTAACCTCGCTCTGGCTCTGCAATAGGGCATCTGAGCAGACCTCTAACTCTCTGTCTCCCATTATCTTTCCCTATAGGCATCACTGGAAAAGACGGTTTCAAGCCCAGCAAAGCTGCTGCTGTTCGGAGGTCTCTGAGCAGCATCGCCGCCGCAGCTCAGTAGTGTGCTGCCTGCTCACGTCCTGCTGGAGCCAGAGGACAGGAAAGCAAGCAGCATTCTTACTGTCATATTTCAAATTGTTCTCTGCGATGATTTTGGCTGCGCTTTTCCCTCTGTTGTCTGCTGGCTTACCCCAAACATCCAAGCAGACTTAAGGGACAAAACAACAAATGATATCTCAGGGAGATGCCTTCCTCAGTTTGTAGTACGTTTTTTGAGGATACTGAACTTTTTTAACAGTGCTACAGTGACACAGTGCCTTGAGCTGCCACAGGTAGTGATAGTTCAATAGGGTGATGGTGTTGTCTCAGTTATATACACATACAGGAGAGGAAAACAATCTGCATAGCTGGCCATTGGACTCACATCATACCACCTCTGGTACATGATGGTGTAGTCCAGGAATTAAATTTTGTTGATTTGCTCATAGGGACTGCGTCTGAAAGATAGAGTTGTCCCCTCACTATACCACAAAGGAGAAAACAACCAAAAACCAACTTGATGGCATTTCCAGCTTACCTACAGTTGTTGCTCCAGTGGTCAGCAACTTGGATGCTTTAGAGGAAAGCTCACACCCCAACACACACCTCAGGGATTGACTCTGAAATATTTCTCCTGGTGCTAGCAGCTCAGGGCCATCTTCCATACCTCGCTGTTGCCTCATGGCACAGCCCCTGGATTTATACCAATTTTCATGAACATGTTTACAAAGCTTAGTTACAGCCACTGGATTTCATCACTTCCAAGGAGTGTCTGTAGAGAACCAAAGTGACTCAATGGCAGCTGTTTTGCAGAGCTTCAGGTTACAACTGAAATTACCATTGCACCTGCGTGCATAATGTGCTCTGTGGGGTCCTCTAGTGTTGCAGCTGTGCAAACAAAAGCTGGCTGCTACCTCTCAGCCAGCAGCACTCACGTCAGCTCATGCTTCTAGTGTCGAAGAGCATCTTGCTACGTTCTGAGGAATGGGGATATTTCCCTTATCCCCTTGCAAACAGCAAAATCCTGACGGTATTTTCTATCTGGTGGATTCTCTGCCTGCCTATTAGAGGAATAAATTGGGTATTTCAATTATCTTTGACAGGATGTAAAATTGGCTAGCTCTACAGTGTTAAATATTTAAACAGAACATAATTGGCTTTAAATTTATGGCAGCTCATAGCAGAAACCCATGAAATGGTGGTATGTATTGAGCTCATTTATTATCCTTTCATCGTGTCTGTTTCCTTAGCAGGAATGTATTTAATACAAGAAAATACCTGCAGGCATAGGAGTTAAGAGGAAGGGCTGACTGGGGAGAGAAAATAGAAAAAAACACATTTTTTTTCCCTCTCGGTCACTTTGTCCAATCTGCCCCGTTCAGCATCAACCAGGGGCCTGACCCGGTGACTGTGCTCTCAGGTTTGCCCTAACAGTAGTTTCTTGTGTATGCAGTTTGGTGGTTTGGGCAGAAAACCCCATCAGAGAACTCTTTGTGCCTCCCCTGCTCCACAGCAGGGAAATCAGGGATCAGGTGCATCACAGGGGGTGACCTGAACCCGCAGGATGAGGCAGACTGCCTCCTGCTGCCTGCTCACATCAGCTGGGACAACGTGTGAGTCTGTCCCTGCTGACTGCTCCTCTGAGTTCAGGGCAGGAAACTGGTCTTCAGTGGACATGAATTCATCTGCCGTTCATGTCTGCATTCAAAGGGCACTCCGGTGATCAAGATATCTTACCAACTTCTTTGCCTGATTGGTAATTGAGACAGATTTAGTATTTTTCTTTCAAGAGTGTACTGTGTACTTCATTGAGCCCTATTACCTGAGAGCAGTAACTGCAACCACGAGGGACTGAAATCTCAGCTTCTCTAAATGGATTTGGTTTGGCATCTGTATGACTCGAGCTTTTCCTATGAAAACCAGGCAAACTTTCCATAGCTGGTGACGTGGTGCAGGGGTGGAATCTGCCTCAGCCAGATAGTAAATGCTCTGGGATCAGATCAGTAGCATTGCGTTGGGAATATAAGTACTCCTTCTCTTGGAAACAAAAAATACAGCATTTGCTACCTCTCAGCTGGGAAACCATGGGAGAAAACAGGAGCCTCTGAAAATGTAACTGCTTTAGAGCAAGCAGAATTCCATGCTCATTTGGGCTACTCTGCACATAGTCAAAATCCCAATCCGTAACTTCAGCTTCCACTTTTATGCAGAGACTTGGAATGAAAGCCTACAAAAGGCAGGCGGAATTCCAGTCTTCTTCAGAGAAATAGGGTCTCACCCTGGATTTTCTTATTTGAAATAACCAACGCTTTCTTTTTGCCATAGCTAGTCACACGGTCAGTGCAGCCAAATCCAGCCAAATCCTACCTCTAAGTAAATGCCTTTCCAGTGTTTCTAAGCTTGGACAGTTTGGGTCTGAATCATAAACAGGTCACTGCAGTTGGATTAGAACAGAGCAGATGAGAGATCTGTTATCCAGCAAAGCTTTAAGATTCTCATAAATGGTTCCAGTTTGGACGTAGGCATAAAAAGAGTTGGCAATTTGCAAATGAACCTTGGAGTTTATTTTTAATAAAGGTATAAAACTTCTAGTACCTCAGGCATCTGCTCTGCCTCTTCTGTGTTTAACAGCCTCAGCACACGCTCACATCACTAGCCACACTTGTTTCTGTATCTGAACCAGATTGCCATGCATTATAAAACATGACAGTTACTCGGAGCACCCACAGACCTATAAGAAAACAATAACCAGCACGAATGATGCAAGGAAAACCGCCCTGCCTAAACCCAAGTGTTGTGCCTACCGTATATCTTCCTGCGCCTTGTGAATGGCTTGATCAGGATACAGGATAATTCTGCTTCATCCATGCACTTAGAATTCTCTACAGCTTTTGTCTATGCCACTCAGAGGTGGCTGACTGCAGAGCTTGCCATCTGAAGCCTTCCATGTTTCCTTCAGACTTTGAAAGAAGAGGGGAATTCACTCTGTACAAATTTACCAACAGGTACTGAGGATACACTCCAGTTTTCCCCAGAAAATGTAAGCAGGGAAAAAAGAAAATCACACAACATTTCATGTAAATTCTTTCATTATATTTCAATGCTTAAAACACAGAATACTTGAATTCAATTACATCATAATGCTTCTGCTAGGTTGCACATACACTTCCAAGAACTGTGAGCGAAGGTGCTACTGAACTAAAAGAATACTCCAGTACAAGCCCAGCAAATATCCATAATATTCTTCTAGTCTTATTTTCCATACTTCTTTAACCCAAGGGCAGTTGTCACAGGACAAAACCTACTGCAGCAGGAAGAAGAGTTGAAGAGAATTCCCCTGCAGGAGTGTTTGTTACACAAGCTTTATCTCAGCACTGATGCAGAATGAGGTGTGTGGTTTTGTACTGCAGCTGGCAGATGCACTGCTCAGCACTGCGCAGTGGTCTGAGGAAACAGCCCAGCTTAGGTTGCCCTTTCTGGAGTGTATAACGACAACACAAGTTTCCATCCCAGAATTAGAGGGATCGAATGCTGGCAGGTTGGGATAGCCATGCACCAATGCCACCAGTCATGTCCCTGCCCTGCTGCAGAGCACAGGAGGGTGACAGGCAATGAGTGCCTGCTGCTGAAGGGAGGAATGTGTCTCTGCAGCTCGCTGTTCTCAGTGAGCACTTGGAGGCGATAAAGAAACGGAAGCTAGGGCTGGGGGAACGGGTCTGCTTTTTTAGCTGCTCACACAAGCATAACCTCTGGGAAGGCCCAAAAACAGTGGCCTCCAAATTGAGATTACATGGAGTATTTGTACCCACACCCTCCTTCCAACAACCTCCCTAGAGTGCCAACACCAGCAGCCTGGGAATGTCTCCTGCCATACCTTACCAGGCCTTGAGGACAGGCCATTTTCTACGGGTACTGACACTTTTATACTTCCCTTTCATAGCTCTCTGGTTTTTAAAAGAGAGAGAGACTGAAAAATTAAAGCAACTTAGTCCCGCAAAAATGTCAGAAGGGAAGCTGGGTCAATCAAGAAGGCAGGGCTAGTGAGCTGTTTGCTGCGGGGGTCAGTGGCATGTGTCCAGAAAAGGGTTCAAAAGAAGAAAAATCACAGTGGGGAGCTAAATACAGCACTTAGGAGAACAAAACTAGCTTGGAGGCCCAAACTTGCAACAAAGCATTTTACCTGAATTGCCACTAGTGAAACACCTCCTTATGAAAAGCTCACCTTTAGATCTGCATTCAAATTTTGGCTGGCCCTGATTCCCTTTTAACTCGTGCTGTGGATGGAATATGATCTGACAAAAGCAGGTGCTGCAAAAAACAAACAAACAAACAAACAAACAAAAAACAAAACCAAACAAAAATATCAGTAGTGATCAGTACATAGCTGGGCACTGATGCTTGTGTGCAGGCTGTACGTGCAGAGCACCATGAACACAGCAGTGAGACAGTCTGATTTGTGCATTCACCTCCAGGGACATCAAGCCACCACCCATCTAGGAGTGAGAGACAATCTCTGCAGATTGCCATATTGGACCCTCCATAGTCCTTTCTGCCATGCTCTGTGTTTGCACTGTGAGAGCACAGTCTGGATCCTGCTGCCATTCCCTAGTCTCTGTACTGGCCAGTAGCACCCTGGGCTGGTGGCCACCAAAAAGGCTGCAGAGAACAGCGCTCATCCTGCACGCCAGGATGACCAGAGACCCCTATTGCACTCCTTCCCACAGCCCTGATGGAATACTGGCTGAGAGGTGTTTCAGGCTTACTGGAGAACTACTGGCTTACCTGTCAAGACCCACCTTCTGCATTAGCAAGTAGCGCAAGCAGAGGTTAACACAAAACTTTTTTTCCTTCAGCAGGAAGAAGGCTCTGCAGGTCAATCAGGTAAGGAAGTAACCAGATGTTCAGCCACCTCTGGGCAGACATTGTAATGACCCGATTTTCTTCATTCAAAAGAAAAAAGTTTAAGGTTTAATATTCTCTCTGCTTGATAAAACTTCCCTGAGCTGAAGCAGGTAGGACACACGGTACCACAGCCCCACTTCTGCTTGACTCCTCTCTCTGGCTCAGGCACCACCATTCCTAGGTCAGCAGCAGGGAGTCATGTAGCCAGACATGGCAGCCCTGCCTCCAGCTGTGTGGTTTCTCCTCCTTCTACACGGCAGCCTTAATTTGGGATATTCAGCCACTTCCTCAGCTAGGGTGTTACCAGCCAGATGTTCACCATTTCACATTTTAGAACTAGCAAATTCCCCATGCTGCAGTGCCAGCCCAGGCACACATTTGTCAGCATCACACAAGCCACAAGGGGAAAAGCCCATGGTTTGTGTTTTCCCCTGTGCCTCCATGGTATGTGCCTCCAATTTACCACTCAGCTAGAACCATCAGTTTCCCCAGCTGAAGGAGGAGGCTTTGCCACCAGCCACCCTTCCAGGGTCTGCCAATGCTGCGGTCGCTGCACAGAGGCTCATTCACTGTTCTCGTTGGGATCTGGTGGCACAAACCCAACAGGTAAGCTGTCTGGAACATGCATCTCTCCTCTTTCCCTGATCCAGAGAGCACACAGATGTGCTTGGATAGTTAATCTACAACAGAGTGAGCGCTATTTCTAAGCACACAGCTTGGTAGGTGGTGTCAGTCAGCACCAGCCCAGAACCTGGAGCAGCATGGCAGCTCAGGACCTTGTAGTAGTAGTGGACACACCTAAAACTGCTACTGCCATTGTAAAGGGTTTCCTTCCCAAAGCGGTGACTGTTTCCAGCACGTGAGCCCATCTGTAATGCAACCCAGCAGCGTGACCAGTTGGGCTCCATGACTCAGCCACACTCGTGAGAAGTCGCTGGTTTGGTGGCTCCATCCTTCCCAATCTCGGCACAATCCCAGAGCAGGGGCAGGTACTGTTCATGCATTGATGGCATTGGCAACGTCTGTGAACACAAGACGGCTGGGTCTTTGGAGGGCTCCTTGGCTCGTCAGCAGAACCTGCATTGAAGCAGTGAAAGATGAGACCCAGCAAGTCTGCCTTACTTTGGTGCACGGCCCAGGGCACAGGCTGTGCAGCGCTGTAACTAGATTCAGCCCCTTACTAAGGACAGCAAGGCTGGTAACAGAGCTGGGAGGCATGTTCTGTGAGGACACCTGGGCTGTCCAGTCTGGGGAAAAGGTAGCCTCACTGCTCTCTGCAGCTCTCCAAGGAGGGAAAGCAGAGGGAGGTGTCACACACTGGTTCTTGGAGCCAATGGTAGGAGGGGCATGGCACAGAGCTGTGCCATGGGAGGGTCTGATGGGGCAGCAGGGAAAATTTCTTTGCTGAGTTAAACACTGGAACAGCCTTCCAAGAGAGGATTGGTGCCCCACGGCCTGTCATTATTCAAGAGGCATTTGGACAATGCAGTATGTTAATGTATGTTAACTCGTGATTAGCTCTGAAGTGGTCAGGCAGTTGGACTTGATGACCTTTGTTCCAACTGAACTATTCTGTTCTATTACTCTCTTTTTTATTCTTCTCTACTCTTAAGGTGGGGCTGATATACTAACATGGCATCAACAAGGCTATAAGAAAAATACAATAAGCCAGAGAACAAATCAACACATCCACGCCAATTTAAAATGCTCACATCATGGATTACTGAGTGTAGGTTTTCTAGGACTGCAAAGACTTGCCATGTATGTTTCACCATCTATATGCACAAGAGCAGCATGCAAAGAGTTGAAATCTCAAGAAGATCTGGAAACATGCCAAAAACTGAACCTTGGCTGCTGTTTTAGACTGCTTCTCTCACTACAGTAAGCCATTAAACTAGTGTGCTTTCCCAGTAGAAGTATCTGTGCATTAGCAAGCTCCAGAGGGAACACAGGTATTCTGCTGGCCAAGCACTACATAGGGAGGATACACTCTTATTGTTCTAAGTTCAACTCTAGCCTTGTCATTTCCCCTCTTTACTACCTGAAGGGAAATCCGCTGTGTGCTCTGACAGAGGAACCTGATGCTTCCCCTGTACATACTGCTCATAGGACAGGATCCTTTGCTTTCATACATCTGTATTCCTCTGCTTTCCTAAAATGGCGTATGGAATATGTTGTTTATCTTCCATGTTCTAATACACCTCCAGCATGTTCTTTGGCAGGTTGGGAAGCATCCCTCAAAGTGAATAATTTTATAATTACAATTGTATTTATTTTCTTTTTTCTTCCCTTCTGCCCACACCAAGCTTGCTACAGGTTACCTGAAAGTGTCAAGTATGTGAAAACTGAGGCATGTTGGGAAGAATTCCTGCTCCTGGAACTGGAAAAGCAAGGGAAGAAGTGAGCAACATGGAACATCTGGAGAGGAATTCAAAAAAGGAGACATGTCTACTCTAAGGGGAGGCTGCACCACTTGCCAGAAGACATACCTGTTCCAACTATCCCTGCTGGCTCTGTCTTTGAGAAAGGCTTTTTGTGTGTGATAGCAGTGACAAAAGAAACAGAGAACACTATGAAACTAACTGCAAACAATGGTGAGAGCTCTCTATCCAGCAAGGCTGGCCTGGAAGTCCTGCCAATATCAGATGTGCCATGCCATAACAACATGAGGCTTTCTGACAGCCTTCCTCAGGACCTGTGTTTAACTGTTACAACTACTGGCTTTACATTCACAACACCTTGTTCTACACTTGTAGCCTTCAGCAAAGCAGATATACCTTAAAACTGGGTGGAAATGTCTTATTTTCAGGGCTGGCACCAGAGAGCCTCAGTACTTTGTGAGCAGTGGAGCCTCCTCTCCTCTCCCATTAATCCTATTTGCCCTAGGTGGTAAACTGCTGTAAACTCAAAGTCAACTGAAGAAATTGCATTGTTCTCTCTTCTAGCTGAGATGTGCCTGCACTTACCCTTCCCAGGCTTGTTGTCCTAGTTGCCTGACTCTTCAAACCATCCTAAACTCTAAAATTCTCAAGGCCCCCATCTCCAGAACTGGGTGAGGTGAAGGGAGCCCTCTTGAGGTCTCACATGATTTCCTTACAGTACAATTTCACAGAAACTCCTCATCTGTATGAGAACTGTTGAGTCACACATTGAGCATGTGGGGAAAGGACTGAGTCAGCTCTGGGAGCACAGGTGAAGGCAGTTCAGCTGTGTGACAGGAAGGGGTGGAGCCTGGCTGCACCTCTCTTAGATCTCATTTGAGGGCTGACTGTCACTGGAGGAGGATTTCTTTTTAGAGATTCTTCCTTGGTGAAGCTTTCTCCTGTGAACCTGGAATTTTCTGATAGGGGTAAGCAATCTTCTTCCCTTTCTCTATAGCACCTTTCTATTGTGCTAGTCCTTTTGTCATCACATCTTTGTTGTAACAGCTTTCCCAGTGTACTGATCTATCCAATTGCTACATCATTAACAGCAGGGCAGGAGCCAATGGCTGCAATAACACCCTGGCCATTACTATCTTGCTGCTTACCTTGCTCTGTGATGCCTGGGAAGATGCTGCATCTCGCCCATGTTCAAGGAGCTCCTGCTCCAGTTCATCCTGTTCTTCAGTGGGATCAAAGTTGTACATTGGCATGAGCTGGTGTCGTAGCTTCTCCAACCTGCCCGTGGAAGGGAAAGCAAAGACTTGGTTGAAAAACTCAATAGACAGAAGGACAGATGCTCAGGCTGTCTTCTCTGCTCCACTACTGAGGCATTTTGCAAGCTGTTTTTCCTTCTGCATGGGGATTCAGCTCTTGTTGCTGCTTGCTAGATAGCAGTTATGTTCCCATCCTATGGGAAGGAGGATAAGAACCTGCTATACAGCTGGAAGGAGTGGAAGATGCCCAGAGAACAGCTCCAGGGATCAACTGCCTTCACTAATCTATGTTGGCAGGCATTACGCACAGAGGAGTCAAACAGGGACTGGATTTTAAGTTCCTGCAGACCTTAAAAGCTCAGGACAAGCCTTATGTATTGGGAAAAACAAGAGGGTGGAATGTAATGGCTGTGCATTTTGCAACTCCTCTCCCTGTCTCTCTGCCTGTGACATCCAGCCCTGTCAAATCACACTATGCCTGCCAGAAGGGGTCTGGTTTTAGCTCCAGCAACTTGAGAGCAGTACTTCAACTATGGACTTGAAGTGTGTGTATATGTGTATATATATATATATATATGTGTGTGTGTGTGTATATATATAATAAAAAAAAAAAGAAAATAATAAATAGAAATGCAATAAATAGGAAAGAGAGACTGATGCCTGCAGACTGTTCTTAATCTTATTGTTTCAAGTGACAGACATAACAAATTGCCCCAGAGGGTCTCCCTAAATACTGGGCAGGTGAGTGATGGAGGATGGATGGGTGGACATATTCCTGTGAAAACACTTAAGCTGTATCTGAGCTTTTTGAGGTTAGGGGAGGGAAATATCCAAGCTGTTACCGGCAGTGTCACCACAATTATCTATTTTGGAAAGTGTTAGGATGACGCACTCCCGCTGTGCCAACACAGCCATTATCTCCAGCAGCTATGTTTACAGGCCAAGCATCAGCTCCTCCTGGAGCAGTACCCAGATCTGGGCTTGAAAATTTTGTAACAGGCAGCAATACTTCTTGAAGGTCTGTGGCCCTGCCTTAAGGAATTAGGCAGGGAAGAGGTACCATATGTAAAGGTTGTGTACCACCGTTTTTGCTGTCAAAGATGAAAGGATCAAGAAACATCTTCCTGCATGTTGCTCTCCTCTCTATTTTCCGCCAAGAGCTTAAGGAAATTAATACACTAAGTCTTGGACTAGGAAGCTGCATTTCTGCACTATGCTGCTGGCATTGCTGTGACTGAGGCTAAAGAGGCTTTCAGCCTTGCACGGTCAGCATCATTAACTCAGGCTGTTGGAAAGCACAGATCATGGAATGAGACCCACACTTCTCACAACAGAGTTTCCAGCTTCTTTATCCACTCATAATCCTTTCCTCTCTTTTAATGCATCTAACATAAGAAGCATAAAGAATTTGCAGGATCCCTAACCTCCTCTTGCTCAACCATGTTTTTCCTTCTCAAAGCTTCACAGGAGCCTTTGAAGCTCTGCTGCTAAAGGTGGGCCAACACCAGGAGTGCGGAGCCCCTGCCCTGTGTTGTTTACAGTCAGATGCTGGATTGTTCCCTTGAACTCTCCTCATCTTCCCCTCCAATTCCTAGCCCTACCTGGATTTTGAAACACTGAGTTCCTTACAGCTAACAAGAGATGTTACTTACCTCTTTCTCTTCCTGATATACAGAACCTGAAGGAGAAAGAAAATCATCATTACAAACAGCAGCATGGGGAACAACTGGGAAGAAGAATTTTGGGTAGAGAGCACCCAGAGGAGGTATAGCAAGTCTGATGTCATTGTGCACCAAAGCAGAGGAAAGCGAAAAGTGACAGAAGTGACAACTGGAACTGACGTTCTGTATACATCAGTGTAAGCTTAACAGTGCATCAAGGCTGACACCAGTGCTTGAGTGGCCTGCTATTAGGTGTGTTAGTAGTAGTCAGAATGTTAGGTGTGTTTTAAGTGTAGCTCAGCAGATTTCTAGTGGCTGGAGGCCATATGTTGCAGTTTTAGAATGGTTGAAGAACCTTCTCTTTGTAGTATTCTCCTGAAGATTTCCTACAGCATAGAAGCAGTTACCCCCTCCCCAGTACAAAGGGAAGAAGGAAAGAGGGCATGCTCAGTGACTTGCCTCGTGTCAGCCAGTAAGAGTGGCTGTCCTGGGAGGAAAGTGAGGCTTTTGGCCTCCAGAGCCTTGTTCCGAGAACTACGAACGCTGGCTGTTGCTCTCGGGAACTTATGACCATTTCCAGGACAGTGTTTCCAGGTTCTCTTTAGGGGCTTTTGGAGAAACTCCTCCTTGGGTCTGCAATGAAATTTTGCAGTAGTCCCTTTCCATAGGCTCCTCTGCTGCTTGTATTAGCGAAGCCCTTCCTCACACGAGGAACGCGAGCTTGCTGCTACCTTCATTCTCTGTTGGTAGGTAAATGATCCAGTTATATATTGAAAGAACTGCAGTGCTTGCATTGTCTGTCAGACTCAGAACTATAGCTGTTGATTAATGGCAGGGTTAGTTACATGCAGCAAATCCTTGAGGACTCTGCTGATACTCGAGCAAGGCGAACCTCAAAAATGCAGTCTAGAATGAGTCTAGCAAAAACGGATTCAGTCTGCATCAGTTCAAAAAGACATGCCCACAGAGGAGATTAACAGGGTCCAGGCCTGCTTTAAAAGTTAAGCTGGATGAACTTTCCTATGGGATGCTGGTGTTGACAAGGTTTAAATCAATGCAGCTGTTCCAGTTAACAAGTCAAAACAGACTGACTTGTCAGTCTGCCATTGCTTATTTCAATTGAACTTCCTGTTGCTATTAAAAATAAATACTAATGTTATTTATGGTTTCCTCTAGACCTGCTGAGCAGCCTGCTCTGCCTAGACCCCAGGGAGACAGAAGAAATACTGGAGCACCATTCCTACCAGCTCTAGGTATGCCTTTAATATAATATAGAAGTTAATTCAAATCAGCCCTAGAACCCCGTTGCCACCCTTCACCCGCAGCAGATAGAAATACTTAGTAGTGTCTCTTACCATAGCTACAGCCAACCCAATCACAGTAATGATCCCAAAGGACAGCAGCATGGCGCTCATGCTGGGTCCGCTGCTGGCCACATCTGGGATCTTGGTGCTGTTGAAGCTAGTAGTCTCAGGGCTAACAGTAGCTGTTTCTGGTACAGTTGCATCCAGAGTTGTTCCTGCATCTGGTTTGGCTGTTGTGGTGCTGCTGTGGTATAAGTCACGTGCAGAAGGTGAGCTGGAATTCATCCTGCCAGCTCTTAGCGTCTTTTACCAAGCTGCTGTGCCCTCCACTCAAGAGACAGGTGCCAGCTACAGCACCAGAGAGTTTCCCCTCGTTTCAAGGACCCTCACGTGTGATCTACCTCACAGCCTCATCAGTGATGGCTTTTCTGTGTAGGAGCCACACAAGTTTCTTCCTAGGAAAGAATGAGAACAGATGCACAGTGCAAAGCTCTTAGAGATGGCAGAACCTTTTCCACAGCTTAACTAGTAAAGTTTTAGAGAGCAGCTCACAGATGCCCACTCAATTTTTTTTTACGTGCATTTTTCAGAGGTACTGAGATCCCCCAACGTCCTGCCTGGTTTAGTCACCACTTAACTGAGCTGAGGCCAGTCACCACTTGCTACTTCAGCTTGGCCTCCCTGCAGCAATTGGCAGAGCTGTGTAGTGTCTCAGAACCCCTCTGTCTTCAGTCTGCTACAGGATGAGCTAGGCAGCCTTCATCCATACGACAATAACAGGACCTCTCTTCTTTTCCTCTTTTGCTTTCAACTTACAGAAAGTTTCAGAGATCTCATCCATCAAAATGGCACTCAGCTCTGACACATCTGTATTTTGGACCCAGTAAAAATCACCCTTAAGTATCACAGAATGGCCAGGGTTAGAAGGGACATCAAGGATCTCCAACCCCCCTGCCATACTCAGGGCCACCAACCTCCACATTTAATACTAAACCAGGTTGCCCAGGGCCCCATCCAACCTGACCTTGAACACCTCTAGGGATGGGGAAACCACAGCCTCTCTGGGCAGCTGTTCCAGCACCTCACCACTAGAAGTAGAACTTCCCTGCTGTGGTGGTGGCTGGTGATTAATAAGTCACTGCACTATGCACCTCTCTGTTGTCCCTCAGCCCACGCACTCTGCAGAGGCAGCTTCTTTAAAGCAGTGGGTTGCACCGGTCCCCATCTGCTACTAAAGATGGTATTTCTACAGTCTCCCATGAAAGCACCCACACAGGCTTACTCATGCACCGCTAATTATTGGTATTAATTTTAAAACTGATCCCATTTTGGATTGGAGTTGTGCAATTTGACAGATATATTCATACTGAAAACATGAAAGGCTTTAATTGTTTCATGTTTCTATTGTGCAAATGATCAGGAGTTGCAAAACACCATGGGATGATTCTACAGGAAGTATTTGCACAACTTTGTTTATAAGATCACTGTATGTGACATCAGGCCCACAATTACTTTAGTGAAACACAGCTACCTCTGGAGCAGAGCGGTGCAGATCTCAAGAACTACCGCAGCAGACTTCTGATCATTTTTCTGTAGTTCAGCAGACATTACATCTCCAAACTGGAATGCAAAGGGACATGGGTTAATGAGCTCTGAATAGAAAAAGATGTGCCTGCAAAGATAAATGAGCCGTTGTTCAGCTCCACTGTTCTATTCTGGGCAAGGTTATTGCACACTTCTCATTACTGTGATGCCTCTCTGCCGTCCACGGCTGCATTAAGCAGCACGATTAACATCTGTCACTACCAACCAAAGCAGAGCCATCGTGCAAGGCAAGCAGCAGCGGGGCCGGGCGGGGTCCGCCAGCAGCACGAGCGGGCGGTCAGCTCATACGGCGTTCGTCCCGGGCGCGCAGGTTTCTCCCACACAACTTTGTGAAGGAGGTGGTGAGAGATGCCGAACCGCCACGAGTTTCTAAATCAGCGTGAAGGTAGACGGCACTTGTGCTCCGGTCCCGCCTAACAGCGTGGCGAGAGGCGGCTCACCGCGCCGATCGGAAGGCGTCCCTCACCGACCGAGCGGCCCAGAAAGGGGCGTCCCGCGCTGCCGGCACTGCGGCACGGGCTGCGCCGGGAGGGCTCCGCACAGGGCAGCGCGGCGCCGGGCCGCGGGGCGACGGAAGCAGAACGCTTCTTCGGTTGCGCTCCGCCCCTCACGGCGCCGCGGGGGCGCAAAGCGCGAGGCCTCCGCCGCCCTCCCGGCAGCACCGCGGAGCCGAGCCCGGCCGGCCCCGCCTCCCAGAGCCCGGCCACCGCCCGCGGGACGGCCGCTCGTCCCGGGCCGGGCGAAGATGGAGCCGCCCCGAGGTTCGCGCCGCGGCCCGGCCCGCCGCCCTCGCGCCCTTCCCCGGAGGCGGCCGCGCTGCCCGCGCCGGGGCCGCCACTTACGCAGCGCTGCACGCTGAAGCGGCTCCCCCGAGCGCAGCCGGCGGTGGGGCCGCGCCCTCGACCGCAGGGCCGCGCTGCCCGCAGGGGGGCGGGCCGGCCCCTCGGCGCGCGCCGCCGCCTCGCGGCCGGTAGCCCCGCCCCTCCGCCCAGCGCCCCCGAGCGATTGGCCGACGGCCGCGGGTCGCGAGTCGCGGTTGGTCGGCGCTGCCGTCGCTCGCGCGCGCGGCGAGGAGGCGGTTCTCTCCCGCACTGCCCTCGCTGAGGTGAGGGAGCGTGTTGTAGGCGCGCCCCCCCGCTGAGGTGACGGGGCCGGGGGCGCTGCGTGTGCTGGGTGGCTGAGGCAGAGTCGCCGAGCTGAAGCAAGCTGAGGTAGGGCTGCTGCCGCCCGCGGCAGCTCTCTAAGGGCAGGACCTGTACTGGGCCTCGGGTCAGTCAGCCCGCAGAGCGGCTGCGGGAGCTCGTCCTGCGCTCTGCCGGCAGCAGTGCAGTTAATTCCTTCGTCCTTCTTCCTGTGGCGGTGTCCCGGGCCGCGGGCCTGACTCTTTCTTCAGTTGCTCCGTGTTGCAGCCTTGCCCGCTGGGAGCCGACCCGGCCCCACGTATTCCGAGTTTCTGTTCCTCTGGTTTCGCGCTGTGAGCTGTTGTGGTTCTCCCTTGTCTGCAGCCTGGCGATGGGACAACGTGGCAGGCTGCTGACCTACGTTGCGAGCGTACCTGCTAGCCTGAGACTTGGGAGTTTGGAGGAGGAGGAACCAGAAGGGAGTGAATGGCTTTGTGCAGCGATCCGGCCCGCGATGCTGGAGCGGTCTGTCAGTGGCTTGCGGCAAGCGGCAGGGCTGTGCCTGCAGGCCCCGCTCCCTTCTGCTCAGCCACGAGCACCGGGTGGTCTCAGCGTTGCCCGTGGAGCTTGATTAATCCTTTGTTACTCTTAAGGGTGTGAGTAGCTGGTTTGTACCCGTGGGTGTTGGTCGGGCAGCAGTCTGCATTCCATTCAGAAAGGAACTTGCAGTCTTTGGCTTCTGGGCATTCAGGTTGTACTTCTGTCTCTTCTTTCTAGGCCAGCGGAGCTGCAAGCCTGGTGACCTGAGGAGCTGATTGTGATCAGGTGGTGCTTAGCCCAAGTGGCTTGTGGCTGCACTGAGTGCTGTGTGAGTCTCTTCATGGGTTAGATCAGCTGACAGAAACAAGGAGCCCACGTGGAAACCAGGAGGTGACTTTGCAACAATGAGATGCGTCAGCCCCTCACTCTTCAGGAGGTTCTGGGGGCTTTTGCCTCAGCATGTGTCAGTGGGACCTAGTCAAAGTCCTAACCTCAGTTCCAACCAGTCATCTTTGAGACAGAGCTGCAGTGTAAGACCTGGGCTGCTGACTGCCCCTGATGTGGTCAGCTACTGGCAAAAGGTGTTTGAGAAGAACGGGATCCCTGAAGCACGAGAATCCAGTGAATATATCGTGTCATTTGTCTTGGGAGCAAAAACAGTTAAGTCATGGAAAAGGAGTAAGATCTGCGTGTGCCCCTTGCTTTATGTTTTTTGGACTAATCCCCTTACACTTCTTTTTATCTCACTTACAGGAGCTAGAACAGCTTTTCCCTCCCTCAGAGGGCAGAGAGCATGGGATATAATTTATTAATGCAAGTAAAGTTCTTGGGATCTCCTATGTGCTCTCTTTGCAGGGACTGAAATGTTACTCATGACATATACACCAGCATAACAGCCTGACTTGTTTGGTGGAGTGATTCTTTATCTTATCTACACTTTAACTACCTAAACTGCAGCCATACAGGTTTCTTGTTAAACAGGCAGATATGTTCTCCTTGTCATTTGGGGTTTCAAAGAGTGCCCTCTGTATGTGTTTGTTGTTCTGCTGGCTCTGCCTGCAGGGTGCAGACAACATGCAAGTTGCACAAGTGGGCAGGTTTTAAAGTGATGTTGTCTTCAGTTTCAGAGCTTGGACTCCCAAAAACTCTGCTCTCCGCTTACAGCAGTGCAGCAGGAGCAAATCCAGCAACTGAGCTGCAAGCGACTGGAAAGGTGGGAGAATCATCTTACTGTCATTCTTGGGAGAGTTTTCTCTAAAAGAGGGAAAAAAGGGGTGGGAAAGAAGGGGGTGGTTCTTTGATTAAATGGAGTTTTCTGTATTTTAATCTGTACCCATTGCCTCTTTTCTTTCAGCTTACATTTTACCACAAAAAAATCTGACTTTATCTTCTTTACTCCCTTCCACCAGATGTATGTAGTTATTGATGAATTTTCCACCTCACTTGAGCTTTTCATTTTCAAGCCAGGTCTGTCCCTGCTTTCTCAGTCTCTTCTTGTATGTCAGGTCCTCCAATCCCTTAGTCATCTTAATGGCCCTGTGTTGGATTTGCTCCAGTACATCCATGCCTTTTCTGTAGTTAGGAGCTCAGCACTGGACACAGAGGACTCTGGTCAGGAGCGACTTCACCTTAGTAAATCCATTCTGTTCTTAACATGTTTGGAAATTATTTCCAGGATTATTTGCCCCCTCAGTTTTTTCAGGATTGAAGTGAGTTGACTGGCCCTTAGTTTCCCCAGTCCAGTGCTTGTCAAGACACTGTTTTGTGGAAGTGGAACTACCAGAGCTTTCAAGGAGCGTGCACATGCGTGTTGCACATGCAGTTGAGAGCCTCAGTGGCGTCTAGATGTCCACCATCAAAGGGCTTGTGTGGTTAGCAATGAAGTAAGCATGGTAGTGAGAGCTTTTTATGTTACAAAGTGTAATCCTCGAGTGTTTTCATTTGTTTTTGCCTGACACAGAATGCCAGTGCAATATGTGCTTGGTGAGTGGGACTTTCAGGACCTGAATCTGAAGATGAGACCTCCAGTATTTATTCCTCGTCCTGAAACAGAGGTATGAAAGTAGGAAACATGGAAGGGTTTTGAATCTACACACTGCATTGATATGAATGTGCTTGGTGGGATTATAGTGATGAAAAGGTCGGATGGTTTCTAAAATAGGGCATCCTAAGCTTGTGACCTGGAACTGGAGCTGGTGAACTTTCACCTTCTGGCTCAGAGAAAGAGATTTTGCAAGCTAGTATGTTCTTTGATTGCACAGAGATCCACCTTCATTGAGGCTTGCTTTTCTTATTTCTGCTGTGGTAGAGACTCCTTGAATATCGTGCCCCTTTACTTTTGTATTGCAACTACTCAGAGTTGTCCAGTGTAGTACAAAGCTACTACTGGAGAAAAGGTGGTGGACTCCATTGGGCTTCTTTGTCTGCATGCAGATTAAGACAGTGCAGGCTGGTAGAAATGGCACCTACTACTCACCTGTTGGCTCCACAGTGATTTCTGGGCAAGTACTGGAAATTGAACTGTTGTTTCCTTTCCTAGGCTGACCCATGGGTAGCTTCTGACCTGGGCTGGAATTAAATGTGATTGTGAATTGTAAAAGTGGAAGCAATAGCCATATACATTCAAACTGAAACTTTATTTTGCCTAGCGTACTAGGAAAAAGCTCAGGAGTTATATAGTGGTGCTTTCTCTAATGGTAGCCTAGCTTTCAGCTTATGGGCACCCTAGTAAGCAAATCTTTGTTTACTGCTCTTTAAGAGTTGCTTTTCTCTGCTGTTTTTGTTTTTCTTCTGATAATTGGTTTTCTTTTTTGCAGTGAATGTTAACTTTTGGAGATGGAATGATTACCATAGCCTGTCCAATTAGAATTCTGATAGACAAATGATCAGAGAAATGGCTCCTGTGCTAGTAGCCCTTTGCTGTATAAAGAATGCTGTTCTGAATGCATTAAGCACAGCATGGCCAGTTGGTAAAAGGTGATTCTCCCACTGTATTTAGCACTGTATTGGTGCTACCTCACCTTGAGTACTCAGTGCAGTTCTGGACTCCACAGTTTTAAAAGGACAGTAAGGTCCTTGAATGCAGCCAGAAGAGGTAATGGCTCCCTGAGGAGGGAAAGCAGAGGGAGGTGCCAGGTTCCAGGGAGCTGATGGCAGGATGGGAACAGCATGGAGATGGGCTAGGGGAAGCTGAGACTGGGCATTAGGGAAAATTTCCTTTCTGTGAAGGTTGTAAGGTAAGGTGGCAATGCTCTCAGTAATGTGCTTTTAACTTATCCTTGCAGTGGTGAGTTCTGTGCTGATGAAGTCTGGAGACAACTGCTCAAGAAATGGTTTTGCTAGTTGGAGCCTGATGATAGTTAGCATTGTTCTTATTGATGGTATTTCTGCAGTGGTTGATTTAAGAGAGTATTTTCAGCCTCTGACTGCCACTAATTCCTGAATGCAATATGAGCACTAAACCCAAAGAGAACTTTCTGCAAATCAAACCATCTGTTGTCAGGCTTCCTCTGGTACTGTGCTCTCATTCCATGCAGTGCCAGGCTTCAAACAAAGGCCTATTGTGTACTGTGGAAACCAGGGCTGCTAATGCCTGTGAATGTTGCTAATGGTGCCCACATGTGGGATTTTGGTAGGAGCATCTCTGCTGAAAGGCAGTGCCCTGTCAAAATGCAGCACTCTATAACATCTTGTGTTTTAAACCCCTTCGTGTACCCTAGGGCCAAAAGTCTAGCATTAAACAGCTTAACCCAAACCTTGTGTTTGTGGGAAAACTTTATTTGGTGTGTCAGATACTTAATATGGAGGTACATTTTTAGTACATTTGTTTTGAAAGACCAGAAGCTCACGATAGCTCAGGAGTGAAGCTCCATTGGCAATTGAGTTTACGAAGTAGTTCTGCCTCAGCAAGCAGCATCAGCAGACAATAATCTGGAAATGGAAGGTGAACAAATGTGGCCTTTCTTGTAGGGAGCAGTGAATGGCTGCACATTCAGGAGGAAATGAGCAGTGCAGCAAGAGAGAAGGGATGGAAAAAAGAATCCAGGTGGAAGAAGAGCTCAAAAGGAGCAAAACAGATAAAAGGGTCGGGAAGGGCTGGAACAAGCAGGCCTGCAGTCTGGGCCTGTGGATCCGGGCTTGCAGAATGGCTATGGGTCCTGGATCTGGTGGCTTCTCTTCTACTGAAGTCTCCCCCCAGCTCCTGCTGCTGCCTTCTCTTAAGGTGTTATAGCACTCTGGGAAAGAGCCACTTGGTCTTGAGGCTTGTAAAGTAGAGGAAGTGCGATGCATTAGGAGTCCAGCAGGCTTCTGTCTAAGAGCTAAATGTGTTTGGTTTCCAGCAGCAGTGTGGCACCTTTGCTTTGGCTGCTCGCGCTCTTTCTGGTGTCAGGAACTCCTCACGGATGTGCAGAATGGTTGAGGTTGGCAGCAATTTCTGGAGATTTGTCTGGTTTGATTTGCCTGTGTGAAGCAGAGTCAGCTGGAGTTTTTGTCTGTTGATGTTTGCTTAAAAATGAGAGAAAAAAAAAAAAAGTAGAGGAGAGTCTTGAACTGTTTTGGAATGCTTTAAACTTTCATGGTGACATAGATGTAACTAAAACAGGCACTCTTAAACCAGGCTACAAAGTTTCTTCTCCTGAGTGGAAGGTGCCAAATGATGAAAGAGTGAGTTTAAAGATGAGAGCTTTCACAATAGCTGCTTGCATGTTCCCACTACTTTCATCTGGATTGGGGGAGCTAAGTGCAAGTTCACAGCCAGGATGATTCCCTGATGTTGCTCCGTGTAAGTGAGCACAAACTCTTTCCAACAGAGCTGTTAAATTCAAAGTTGTGTTAAGAGAATCTTACATGTAACCAGTGCTCTGGCCACTTTGTCTCATGTCTTTTCAGCAGCCCAGCTGTGGCTGCATTCCTTTATATTCCTCAGGAATGCATCCCACCTAACCTTTTCCCAGAGTTTCTCTTCCTCTGGACACAGTTCACTGAGCTTCTGAAGCTTTCACTTCAATGTTCTTCATGCCTCTGAATTCCACTGTGGGGAGATGTGTTGTGCCCTGGTGCTAAAAAAAGAAATTGATCTCATTTACCAGATTTACCTGGAAGGCGTGAGCTGGCACTGCATTTGTCAGAGCTGTAGGAGTGAGATCTTGAAACCTCTGGTGGTGGTTTGAGGGCGGGCTGGAAAGTTCAACATCTTTCATATGGGAGAAGATGTGGGTGCAGCTGTGAAGCCTTTGTGTAGTATGGGAAGGAGTAGCAGGAGGATTAGACTTCACTACTTTTTTCTGGGCTTTGTCTTATCCTTTTGCAGGCATAGTGAGGCACTCTGTGCTGTGCTTCAGATTTCATTGATATGTTTTGCTTAGGAATGTTTCTGTGATTTCTGTGACAGCATTGGGTAATGTCTGCAGTTGACTCTTGTAAATTTGCTGTGTTGATCTTTCTCTTCAGGAAAAATGTATTCACATCACAGCAAATCCTGAGCCTTGACCCAAGCTCTTGGTGCTGCATGAGAGAGAGCTTTCTTGTGATCTGATGCTGGGGAATTTTCTCAGACAGGAAGAGCATGTGGACAAGATCCAGCTATTTGTCAGCGCCTGGTGCAGGACACTGCTATGGGCATGTGCTGCTTCCAGGAACCACATACTATGTGGAACCAGTTGCCCAAAACTGAGCTGGCGTCCACATTCTTTCCTTTGTTTACATTGGTCTTCTCTGACTGAGAGCTGTGTGTGATTGTTTGGGTGAGGATTTGCCCACGCTTTGTTCACTAATTGAGACTTTTCAGACTTCACTGGACTTTGAAACTATAATGGAAAAACCTCCTCTCAAAAATATTGAAGTTGCCTCTACTGCTCTTTCTATTCAGTTTGTCTGCAGTATTCTTACAGCTATTAGTACTGATACTGTTAATCAAATAGTATCTGTAAAGAATCTTGTTCGTTAGAAAGCAGTTAATGATCAGCATTAATATCCCAGGTTCAAGTTGCTTCTTTATGACTGCACACACAAGCCACATTGTATGTCTTGCTTTTGGCTGAGTAAATGTACATTGACTTGTGCAGTGTAGGTATACCAGATCTGCAACATTCACTTTCTCGTTACGTTTTCATAGCTCCTACAAATGCTTCTGCCTGCTAATTTGAAGACTGAAAGGAAGAAGAGGCATCTTCATTATGCATATTCTATCCTGTGGTTAAAACAAAAGGGTTCTGACTCTTGCTACGAGCTGCTAGGCATGTGGGTAAAGCTGTGAAGGCAAACACAATATGGCATAAACTACCAGCACTGGCTGCGTCCTGTGGACAGAGATCACAGAATCACAGGGTTGGAAGGGACCTCAAGAATCATGAATCTCCAACCCCCTGCCACAGGCAGGGCCACCAACCTCCACATTTAATAGCAGCCCAGGCTGCCCAGGTCCCCATCCAGCCTGGCCTTGAACACACGTCCAGGGATGGATGGGGCATCCACAGCCTCTCTGGGCAGCTGTTCCAGCACCTCACCACTCTCTCTGTAAAGAACTTCCCCCTGACATCCAACCCAAATCTTCCCTCCCTCAACTTCAAACCATTTCCCCTTGTGCTGCAGTTATCTACCCTTTCAAAGAGTTGATTCCCCTCCTGTTTGTAGGCTCCCTTTAGTTATTGGTATCCAGTCCCCTGATCATCTTTGTGGCTCTCCTCTGGACCCTCTCCAACAGCTCCCTGTCTTTTCTGTGCTGGGGGGCTCCACACTTGGACGCAGTATTCCAGATGGAGCCTCACAAGAGCTGAGTAGAGGGGGACGGTGACCTCCCTGTCCCTGCTGGCCACCCCTCTTCTGATGGAGCCCAGGATCCCATTTGTCTTCTGAGCCGCAGGGGCACACTGCTGGCTCATGTTAAAGCTTTTCATCTATCAAGACCCGCAGGTCCTTCTCCGCAAGGGCTGCTCTCAAGCACCACTCCTTCCTGTCTGTATGGATGCCTGGGATTCCTCCAGCCCAAGTGCAAAACTCTGCACTTTGCTGTGTTGAACCTCATCAGCTTCACCTGGGCCCACCTTTCCAGCCTCTTGAGGTCCCTCTGAATGGCATCCCTTTCTTCTACTGTGTCAACCCCACCACTCAGTTCCATGATCTTCCCAGGCGCAGAGGTGAGACTTACCAGCCTGTAGTTCCCAGGGTCATCCTTGCTTCCTTTCTTGTAAATGGCCCTCCAGTCATCCAGGACCTCACCTGACAGCCACGACTTTTCAAAGATGATGGAGAGTGGCTCAGCAGCCGCCTCAGCCAGCTCCTTCAGAGCCCTGGGATGCAGCCACCTGGACCCATAGACTTGCACACATTCAGTCTCATCAGGTGGTCTCGGACCTCTGTCCTCACAGTGGGGGGGGATTTACCACCCCGGTCCCCACCTGGAGGTTTAGGGATGCAGAGCTCAGGGACATGAGAAGAACTGGAATCTTGGCCACCAGTGAAGAGGCAAAGAACTCATTCAGTACCTCGGCCTTCTCTTCATCCATTGCAGCCACTTCTTTTACGTTTACCAGAGGCACACTCACTGTGGCCTGTCTCTTCTGCCCAATGTACCTGTAGAAGGTTTTCCTATTGTTTTTCACATCCCTCGCAAAGTTCAGTTCTGCTTGTGCCTTGGCTTTTCTGATCCCATGCCTGCAAGTCCAGACAGCATCCTGTATTCTTCCCAGCTGACACGGCCTTGTTTGCAGTGTGTGTACCTTTCTTCACTCTCAGCTGCCCAGCAGATCCTTGCAGAGCCATACCGGTTTTCTACCTCTTCTGCCCGCTCTCTTTTTCAGAGGGAGGGAGAGTTCTTGTGCTCTCAGGAAGGCATCCTTGAAGAGCAGCCAGCTCTCCTCAACATCTTTCTTTTTAAAGACAGCATCCCAGGGGATCTCGGCCAACATTGAACAGCTTAAAGTTTGCTCTTCCAAAGTTCAGGGTCCTGACGCTGCTCTTCGCCAGGCCCACATCCCTCGAGATCATGAACTCGACCAGGGCAAAGAGAACAGAGAGAGGAGCTCAGCTGTCTGGTTTAGTTTTGTTCCATGTGGAATTTGTCCCTTTAGCTCATGTGTAGCTGAGCCCATTTCCATTTGCTTTCTCTGGGAGTATTTTTGTCAGCACGTATGGTTCTGCTCCTTTTGTTCTGTGGGATTTGGGGTGGAGGTGGGAAAGGGAGACAAAACTGCTTGCAGGATAGATAGGGAGTTCTGTGAGTACGCACAAACTGTGTTGGAGGAGAGCTTTGTTGCACAAGCCACAATCTCACCTTACTCCACATACATGGTCCTCTGTGCACAGAGCTTTGGGCTCGCTGCTGTGAGCACAGTGTGTGGTTGCAGTGGTGCATGGAACCCCGCATCCTACCTGCTGTCCTGGTGAGAGCAGGGCTGTGGCTGTGAAGACTGCAGGGGGTCCTGGGTGACTTTACAAATTCTTTACAGAGAGAATGGTGAGGTGCTGGAACAGCTGCCCAGAGAGGCTATGGATGCCCCGTCCATCCCTGGAGGTGTTCAAGACCAGGTTGGATGGGACCCTGGGCAGCCTGGGCTGGTATGAAATGGGGAGGTTGGAGGCCCTGCCTGTGGCAGGAGGATGGAGATTCGTGATCCTTGAAGTCCCTTCCAACCCTGGCCATTCTGTGATTCTGTGACTTCCATGATGTGCCCAGGGTCACCAGAGCCAAGCTTTTGTCATGCAGGGGTGTTCAGGCCAAAGTTTGGGGTTGTGCTCTGTCTTGTGGATTGTCCTAGTTATGCACTTACTATTGCAGTGAATCTCTGTCCCAATGCTGTTCAGAGACTATTGGTGCAGAAGACAGCCCTTTTCCCAGAGTGAGGCCTTCTAAAACTCAAGCTAAGTTACCATCACAGAAGCTTTGTGGATTAGAGGAAAAATAGGACAAAGAGAGGAATCCATGCAGTCGTGGTTGGATTCCTTTTTTTTTTTTTTTATCTCGGTAAATAAAGGCAAAATAAATCTTCACCGTGACTTTATTGAGGAGGGTCAGCTGGGTTCAGGATTCCTCCGAAGGTCGCGCAGGCTGTGGCTC
The DNA here is from genome assembly GCF_023343835.1 of Lagopus muta. NCBI lineage: Eukaryota > Metazoa > Chordata > Aves > Galliformes > Phasianidae > Lagopus > Lagopus muta. The sequence goes on along the minus strand of NC_064443.1, from coordinate 665,004 downwards.
CCCTGTTTTGTACCCCTAGAGGGCACTGCAGGCTTAGACTAGCAGAGTTCCTGGCAGGTCTATCTAATCATTGCCGTGTGGCTTCTAGCGTGTTCTGATCCCCTCCTCTCTCACACGCTGTCTTTTAAAGCAGATGAAGGCTTGTTTGTTCAGTGGAAACAAAAATGGTCTCCTTTCATCCCCTGCAGCTACTGTGTGGGCAGAGCCATGTTCTTGAATGCCGTGGTTTTTATTAGCTGGAGGAAAGCTGCTGGGAGGAGAGCTCCAGCTCTGCTTGTGAGGTTTCTTTCTCACAGCCCCATCAGCCCTCCTGACCCTCAGGGGGTGGCACCTCCTTACCTGTTGTGATCGCACCATGAGCTCAGGCCCTGCATACGTTTTTCCATCTTGGTTTTGTTGTGATGACTGTGAGCTTCCCTGTGAAGGGAAGTGGAGAAGCGTGCTGTAGGCTGAATAGGTGTGTTTTACCTGGTAGGCGTTATAGGGGAAGAAATGCCAAGTCTGTTCCGTGCTGGGCATTTTTTTCAATAGTCATCCAGGAAGATTGTGAGATTACTGGAGATCATAAAGACATGGAAACAGGTTTACTGGGTCAGATTAAATTGGTCTAATTCAAAATACTGTGTCATCCTGGGGTTTGTGGCAGATGGTGAGGACAAAATTACATAGGAAAAGCAGACAGAGAAGGATCCCCCCCTTGTTTTGACAGTCAGCAGTTAAGGGATGTTCTTAGCCAAAGCTGGGTTTGAGGCCGTTCTGCTTCATAATCACTAGTGGATCTGGATCTGTCCTCCATTAATCCTCTTTTTAGTCTGTCTGTGTTTCTAACCTCCACAGCATCATCTGGCAGTGAATTGTTCTAATTTTCTACTTTAAGTGGGAAAAGCATTTTCTTTGTTTCAGATGCTCCTAGTCTTTCATCAGGAGAGCTCTTTGTGCTGTGAAAATGTGGAATAACTATTCATGCTTTCACAGCATTTGTAGTTTTTCTCCTGTCACTGGCTAAGCAATCCTTTTTCCACCTGTGATTTTTAAGTTTACTTGTTTCTCGAGATAGGTTGCTTCTTCCTTCCTTTGCCAACATGCTCAGGGTACCAAAACCACTGCTGTTTACTTTGCCCTGTCATCTGAATGGCAGTCATTGTGCCGGGGTGTTCTGTGAAAGCACTTTAAGCAAAGATTTGCTCCAAGAAACCTTTCATGAAGGTTAACCTACATTCTCACTAAGCATAATCGTTAACCTCTTAAGAAGGTCAAGCGGAGAGAAGGGAGGATTTTTACTTCCAGACATGTATGTGCAAATCTGCAGATCCCCAGGTGGGGGCTTTCTCTGGTGATATGCGGCAAAGGAATGAACGCATTTTTCTGTTTTAATTAGTGCTGAAAGGAAGCTTCCTGATCCAGAATTGCCTGTGGTTTCCCTCATTTCTGTGTTACAGATGGTTACATTTTAGAGTTCAGAAGGTCGCAGTGTGTGGTGAGCACAGCCATGGATCTGCAGTCAGGAGACTCCTTTGGTTTGGTTTTATTTTTTTCATAGTTTTGCTTCTGATCGCTTTACTCTTCAGAGGAAAACTGCTTCTCTCCGTCTCTTGCTACATGGTCTGGGAAATGAAAAGGATGGATAGTGTTGTCTTATTCATAATCTGGGGTCCTTTCCTGAGATATCTGCAGACACCTATAAAGTATATTGAACAGAAATGGAATGGGACATTATTTAATTGATCAAAAATAAGTGCAGTCTATCGAAACATAACTGTAAACAAACATACAGAAGTTGTAGCATTTTCGTAGCCTCCCACAGGTGAGATTTTGCTCATATGGTAGGTAATATTTTATCAGTATGTCAAAGGAAAACAATATTTCCTGAAAAAGAAGGCTGTGGCACAAATGCCAAGGAGTGGGAATCGTAGTAGCAGCTTGTTGCTGCAAAGCAATCAGAACTGCCCTTTGAGCTAAGCACGAGTGTTTAATAAGATCATACATGGAGAGGGAAATAATGCAGCCTGCCCCTCGTTGCAGAGCTGTTGCTTTTGGCTGAAGAGCTTGGGGAAAGCTGTGGGGCTGTGCTGTGTAATGGCTGACCAGTTTTCAGGGGGCTGCCCACAGGCCAATGCGACCTTTGTGTTACCAAGGGATTGCCAAGCACAGCACCAGGGTTAAGTCTCCTCTCTGTGCTGCAGTAGGGGGATAGCTGGTGAGAAGCTGTCTGGTTATATTACTCACTGGTTGAGAAAGAACTGGAAAAGTAGGTCGGGAGAAGGACCAGTAGGTGGGTTAATAGCAAGTCTGCCTTATTGTGAAAGACTATTTAGCTCATCAAAGATAAGCTTGAGGGCTAATTACCTGGCCCAGAGAGCAGAAATTTGTAAGCAGAACTCTCATTAGTTTTGTGGACAAGTGTATAACAAGCACTATAAATGCGAACAGAAGAAAAGATGTACGTCTTCAGCAGAGAGTGTAATTAACTACTGAAGCAGCAGAGCTGGAACCTTGGTACCTCTCTTGCTGGCTACTTCAAATCAGGACAGAATGTTTTTCTCAGAACAGATTTCTTGCTCTAAAGGAAATGAAGGATGGAACAGTTGTTCCTGGCTAAAAGGCCAGGAGGGACTGTGGCAGTAGTTTCTTCTGGCTTCCTATGCAAGAAAAAAGACTGTGGAAGAGCAGAAGATTGCTTCTAAGCTGGTGATTTCCACAGGAGACTCAAAAATGTAAACGTAAATCAAAAATCTCTGGGGGAAAAACAACAGCTTCCACACCTTGCCCTCCCTCCCCCCCCCCCCCCCCCCACCAACTCACACACAGATCTGTTAGTTTATATTGACTTTTCTAATGTATTCTCACTGGTAAGTATTATCATTGCTTTCGTATTTTTTGCCCTAAAAGAGCTCCATGAGATCTTCAGCTTTTGATCCACCTTTTTGTGATATAAAAGGGACCTCAGTTTCAGAGGGTTTCATCTGAGCGGCTCATCAGCAGTTAGAGTGAGATTCAGGGCTGGAGCTGGGCAAACAAACTACAGAATGTCTGGAATGGGATAAGTGGGGCTCAAGGGGCTTCTCACATGAATATGAAGACAAATCCATTTGGCTTTGCCCCCATCTCCTGCCTTGCTTCTCTTGGGCATCCAAGTAAATGGAGTTTTGAAGCTAGGACAAGCAAGCTGAAGCAGAACATCTGTCTGGATGCTGAGTTTGCTGCAGGGCCAAGCAAAAGAGCCCAGGATGCAAGTGCTGTAGCCACTAGCCTGCCCTCTGATCAGGGGCTGGCTTAGTGGTCTGGCTCAGGAAAAAGGGTGTGTGACAATGATCTTCTGTGGCCACTGCCATGGAGGTACGTTTCCAGCTTGGCTTCCTGGTGTTTTGTCATGTGCTCATTGGCAGCCAAGTGGGCAAACAGGAGGGGAGGGGTAATTTGGTTAATATCAGATCAGGCTCTACAGAAAGTCCTGGATTCTGAGAACACAAGTTTCTGGAAAGCACACAAATAAGTAAAACATTCCCAGGAAGTGTATGACAGCAGTGAGGTTACACAGGTTTTCATAGGCCTTTTGCTTTCCATGTCCCCTTTGCTAACCAGGGAATTAGAAGCCTTGCCCTCCTGGACTCCTATCCATGGGACTTTGTCTTCCCTGCTCTCCCAAGGGTATATAGAGCAGGAAAAAAGGGTGCTTCTGGGAACATGGTGTGAATTTGTGAGCTCCATCCTTGCCTTTTCCCCTTCTCCCATTATCCTGTTTTTGTTAGCCCCTCACTTTTATTCGCAGAAACATCAGGTATCTCATTTGCTGCCATTGGCCCACAGCATGCCCACCTTGCCTCCAGACCTCCACACAGCTCTGCAGCCACTGCTGTGCAGTGAGAATCTGCTGTATCCTCCTGCGTGTCTCAGTGCTGAAAGCTGCCTGGCCCTGCGCTGTCTGCTGGTTGGAGCTGTGCAGCTGTGCAGCCTGTGGTTTGGGTGCTGGCAGACGCTGTCCTCGCGCTTCTTTGTGCAGCTGTGGTTCCAAGAAATACAGTGAACCAGAGACCTGGCCGCAGGGACAGGGAGGTAATACCAAGAACCTGTCAGAACATGAGTGTGCACTGGGGGCGGGGGGGAGTGGGGCTGTGGGTGGAAGGGTGAGGCAGAGGCTCATGGGAAGCTGGAGGTGTTGGCAAAGCTTTGCATTTATTTTGCTCAACAGAAAAAATGGGGGGGGGGGGGGAACCAAGTAAGTGACATAGGGCAAATCTAGCAGTGAAGCAAGGCTTCCTGGAACAGCAAGGTGAGAGTGGACTGTGAGTGGCTTGGCAAAGAGGCAAAGGCTTGAGAACCTCTGAGTGCTGGAAATCAAGTAGCACAGGAAGCAAATATTTGTGTCCCCTGTATGGAACTGCAGGTAAAGGGCTTCTAGTCCTTGCAAGATCCTCTTCTGCTCTTCAGTACCAGAACTCCCCTCACTCTTGAGGATGCCGGGCCCTTTCCCCTACAGATTTTTTAAATACTCTTCTGACAAAGGTATGTAATGCTTAGATCCTGCCAACTTGTCCCCACTCCATGCTAAACAAGAGCATTTGTACACCTGGAAACAAATCCCTGGATGCTTGCATCACCTTCAGACCAGTGCACTGTAAAAACCCTTCCAGATATTTTGCCTTGTGCCCAGTTTACCACGCTCATGAGTGCATAATTTCTGGAGGTAGCTGGTGCTCTGGGTGCCCTCCTGAATACTTATTTGCACAAAATCATAGATAGAAGTTGTGGGGGAAGTTCATTGCCTCATGATATTTTTTCTTGATTTTATTTTTGTTTGTTTTTTCTCCATGAAGAATGGAGAATTTCTATATGAAGAAATTTGCAACATACAGAGAGTCTGGGATTTATTCACACCAGTAAGTGCAGAGCTGTAAGCTGGCCTACCTGTAGCAGATGACAAAGGCCCCAGAGGATGATGACACTTGAAGGTGTACCCTGGAAAGGTGCATGGCAATCCTGCAAGCTCTGAGGGACAGGACAGCTGTGGGGCAGTTCTAATCATACCTAAGCTTTGCTCCAAGGGGCAGCAGTGGCTCACTGTCTTACCCTCACGTGTGTACCACGCTCTAGGACCTGTTTCTGCCAGTACCTGTAGCACTGCTTAGCAAGACTTTCAGTGTGTGTTGCTACTGACAGTGACACATACTGTAAGCAACAATTCGGATTTTAATCATTCCACAGTGGTTAGTGTGCTGTGGGTAGATATGAAATCAGGTCACCTTTCTCAAACACTTTCTTAATGTACAATTCTATTTGTTCCTTAACACAGCACTTTCTTGGTTTGTTTTTTGTTATTTTGTTTTGTTTTGTTTTTCAATATTTTTCAGGGACGAGGCACCTGGTGCTACAAGGTTTTAGATCCTATAAAATCAGTGAAGTCTGTTTGTTTTGGTATTCTAATCAAAATGAGCGTTTTTCTGTAGTGAGGGATATTTCTCTGATGTATTCAATCTTGAAAGTGGTGTGAGTGCAAGTAGGCCTTTTTGTCCTGCCATTTCAAGTGTAGGGTGGCAGGTTGTGGAGAGCTTACCTAATGTATTCCAAAGGTTAATGTACTGGACTGTCAAAATGATTTCTCTTTTTTTTTTTTTTTTCCCATTGGAATTTCTGATTTCATCTCAATCTTTGGAACTGGTGACTAAGCTGAGGGCTAAGATGGCTTTAAGCAACGTTGGCATTGTTAGCAGATGTTTGCTGTCTGAAACTGTTCAGTTGGAGGTGATGTAGTGTATCCCACGCAGCACAGACCGCAGCCTTTGGCCATCTGCTGTTGTTCCAGTTTTTCTTTTTAGCATCTTCTGCCTGCTGGTTGCTTTTCCCTATGTGTGGCCCTAGTCAGATTCTTCTGCAGAAGTAGGGGGTGTCTGGTATGGTGTTTTGTACCCTACATATGAGTGCAGGAATGTGTGCCCACATGTGCGTTATCTCTCAACTTTTTACAAAGTAGCTCATCAATTTCAAGTCACTTCTTGAGAGGGCTGAGGAAACACAGATTTTTACTAAATTGCTTCATAGAAGATGGAAAAATACCAAAATCATGTGAAGAACACTTTTAAAACAGCTCTGGACAGCTCAGTCACTCGTGATTTCTGTGAAGGAGAGCTGGTGGCCATGGCAGCATGCTCACTGGGCCCCTCTGCTTTGTGGTTGCTGGGTTGCCCAGTTCTTTTACAGATGCTGGGGGAGTTTGTTTTTCTTGTGGAAGCTGTAAGTCAAGGAAAGGACAGTTAGCATCACAGCCAGTTAGTGCAGATTTCTAAAATGTCTTATTCCTCTACATTGTTTTCTGTTCTTTTTAGTACACGTACAGTTACAAATTCAATACAATGTTGAATAAACTATACTAGTAATTTCCTTTTTCCTGATACGCTGGCTAGCAAACGCCTTCTATTTGTTCTCAGCTGAATTTGTTTCATAAAATAACTTAGTTTCATAATTGTTGAACTCTTTGACTGCAGTGAGATACTAATGGCTGAAAAAAAAATAGTTTCTTAGCTTGTCACATTACTTTTAATACAGTCTTTCAATTTTAAACTATTGCAATAAATAGTTCTTATGGGGGAAATTGCTTTGGAAAAGTATATGAAATAACCAGGCAGTAAGGCAAGGGAGTCAGGGGGGATACAATGCAGAAATTGTATCAATATCCCTTTTTTAATACACATGTGCTAAGAACTGAAGTCAGTTGTATTTAAACAGAGCTCACTTTGGCAAGCGCTCTCAAATTATTTTTACTGTGGAGCATGTGAGGCAGAAATTCCATAGTAACTCCAAGCTTGAAGTTGCTAATAATAAACCTTAATGATGTTAATGAATGCTGACAGTAGTTCTACTTTAAGGAAGTTACTTGTGGACATTTTGTAATCAGTAACTTGTGCCTCTCTGTGACCAACCCTGGAGATGGATGGTTCTTCTAAGCTAGTGCAGAGAGTTTCCTGGAAATACTTCAGATGACCAGAAATGAGCAGCGTTTGAGAGCAATTCAGTGTCCGAGCAGAATGGCTTTTCTGTGGTCTTGGAATCATCAGCACCTGCTGTGGTTGCAATCTTTGCCTGTCCTCATTTTCAGAAGTATTTTCAAACTGATGCATCTAGCTGAAATGCAAAAGCCACTTTCACACGCAAGTGGGTAGATATGGTGTTTCTTTTTTCCACGTTATCTGAATGCTGGTGGTCCTCTTAACAGTTTCCTGCAGGATATGGGAATATTTTCCTCCACAGTTTTCTGGAAAGGAATCCCGGAGCAGCAACAAGGAAGATGTGATTCTGAGGCACGGTAATGAGGGCAGGGCACTGCTGTATGGCACCTCTTATCTGCCCAGGCCGCCAGCAGGGCTGGGCCCCAAGCTGAACCGTGCAGAGAAGATGCAGTCCTGAGAGATCACAGTGTAGCTCCCTCTGCTACCCCTTCCCTCTTGGTGTCAAGTAGGAGCACAATTGCACTCATTGCTGTGAACTCTGGAAGGCAGAGGGCACAGGCTGGAGAAGAACAAAGGCTGTTGTTATCCGGGTGAGTAAAGAATGGGCATCCCTGACTTGTTCCAGCTCGATGACTGCAGGAATTTGAAAGAAAATGATGAATACAGCTGAAGGAGGTTGTTGATAAAAAGCCCCCTAAAGGCTTCAAAAGTCTGTGGCTGTGAAAAGTAGCCCAGAGAAGGTCAAGGATGCAGTGACTCCCCTAAGGATAATGTTGGCAGGGCCATACTACTGCAAAAAAAGCAAAGCCCAAAGCAGATGGGCTGGAAATGGCAACAGCTCAGAAGCTGATCTAACAAGAAATAATGTTACTGGGAGAAATGCAGAGTGTCTACATATTCAAATAAACCACATCTTTTTTTTCTGCTTATGCTTTCAGGCACAGTGTTCTATTAAAAAAGCAGAATCATTTCAAAGCTGCTTGGCTTTCATAGGGCAGGACAATGTTTAAACACACGTCTCTTATCTAGATCTGTGAAGCAGTGCAAGTTGCAGTTCTGTGAAGGGGCATAGTGCTTTATTATACTGAAGAGTAATTCATGTTTTGTGAGTGTCTCAAAAAAATGCCATCTGACAAAGCAGCCCACATCTCAGGGATTGTTGCTGGGGATGTTTCCACAGAAGCTCATCTACACCAGCTTTATATTTTTACACCTGTTTGCAGCCTTTCTCACTACATCCCACAGATGCAAACCAGCCCAACATGAAGGGTGATCAACTGACAGCAGCAGCTATCTTGATGAAGACTCCACACCTGTGTACAAACCATCTGTTTCACTGTACCCCACGTCGGGTGATATATCCAAAGGAGGGCTTATATCCTTAGGTACAAGCAGACCTGACTTTAGCTCCTGGAAAAAGCCACTGCTGTGCTAAAGCTGACTCACTTGTCAGGATATGTTGCTTTTAGATATTTCTGCTTAAGGATTTTCTTCATGAAGTCTTTCATTGGTAAAATCAAGCCAATTCTTTGTGACCTGCTAGGCTTTCTGGATTTATAGGAGAGATTCAAGAGCAAATCTCTTAAGTGAATAGCCTAGCCACTGTGGGAGCAGCTTGGGCAGTAAGACCTTGTTTTCTTTCTGTATGGTTGTGCCATGAAGGAACAAGGATCTCAGGGAGTTATGAGCAGTTTCGGCAAGTGCTCACACACCCAAGGTGTTTACATTTCTCTTGTAGTTTTCTCTGATGAATAACCAGAGAAGTTCATGCTGTGAGGGAGGCACGTGTACTGTCCGTAGTAACTAGTGTCTCAAAGCTGGGAACTCTGTGTCTTTAAGACCTCTCTTGCTGTGCTGGATTTCACATGATGTTGCCAGGAGATTTAAAAACTAGATGAATGGCAGGGAAGAGACATTGGCAGCAGAGGTGCATAGGGCTCAAGAAGCAGGGATGAAAGTCTTTTCTGCGCAACAACAAAATGTAGTAGGAGTCCACAGTCTGAAATCCATTCAGGGAACTCACTGTATGGGTCACTTAATTCTCTGCCTTTGCTTTTCATCTGCAGGTTGGATTAAGATGTTGTTCAGAACTGCATAGCTGTCTCTAGATTACTTAGAAGTTTAGAAGTATTAAATTTTGAAGCCTACAAGTACTAATGGCTGGAATTTTGGTGTAAATAAAATGGTGTTACAGAAGATAATGTGCTCCAGCTGTTCGATTACTGTTTTTCCCAGTGCTAGAAGACCTCAGAGGATCTCTGGGAAGTCATAACAAAATCCTCAGGATACTTGTCAAAGCACCGTGTGGAGGAGATGAAGTTTAAACGACTTCCTGTCAGCTCTGCTATGTCATTTGTGTTTTAAAAATCAGCAAAACAAATACATTTTGGGCTATGGACTGAAGAAATTTTAATTCCTTCACTCCACAAAGTCAAAACAGTTCCCTTATCAAAAAGTCACAGCAGTGTTTATCTTTGTTTTCTTAGGATCTCATCTCTCTGGTTGTGGAGGAAGAATCTCGGAAATGTGAGGCGAAGAATTCAGCCTTCTTGGTTGCTGTCCCATCTCCTGTGATCCTGGAGATTGGCTGTGGCTCTGGAGCAATTGCTCTGAGTCTCCTGTGCAAGATACCACAGGTGAACTTTTTAATATGCTCATGGTACAGCAAATACCATTGTGAAAGCGTAGTTCCAGTCTACTGGACTTCCCTGAGACTTTCCAAGCAAATTTCTTTGACAGAACTTAGCTGCTACTTCAGCAGCTGCTGTCTTTGACAATCAGACTCTGTATGTTTATTCTAGGTAGAGAGAGTTTTTAGAAATTGCTTTCTCCAACTGTCTGCAGGAGTAATAAAGACAGAAGGAAACAAGCAAATGTGCTCATTCTTCAGCTGTCACAACTCGCTGCTAATCACCTTAGATTGAAGCTGTTGTGAGGGTTGCTTTAAGCTCATATCCTGGGCTGTGGACAAGTGACCGAGGCTTCGGTACACACTCTAGTAGTCAAATTTTTGGAGCAGTCATCTCTAAAATCACCTTGCTGTGAATCAATAGATCTTGCGTTTGTGAGACTGAAAGCCAAATGAGTACAAAAGAGGGATTCTCACAGAAGCATCAAGTTGGGATCAATATGATTAGCAAATGTCACACTGCCTCAACTGCCAAGACATTTTTCTGAAGTCTTTTGTTCCATGATAGCAGCCCCCGTTTTTGGATAGAGCAAAAAAAGCAGGAAGTGGACAGAGATCTGGGTAGCCAAAGCTGTTCTTGCCTCTGGTTACTGTGGCATGAAACAGGCTTAATGAGATACTATTGGTAAGTAAAATGGAAAAAAGAAATGAAGCCAAGATTTCATCACATACAGACTTACTCATACGTCAGCTTCTCATGAGCAAGAATTGCTGTAGCCAGTCCTCTCTCTGAGAGAGAGTGAGGCTTGGGGCATTAGACGGATGCCGCGTCCTTGGATGTGTTTAAGGCCAGGTTGGACGGGGTCCTGGGCAACCTGATCTGAATGTGTATGTTTGGTGGCCCTGCTAGGCGGGGGGTTGGAACTACATGATCCTTGAGGTCCCTTCCAACCCGGGTGATTCTGTGATTCTGTGATTAGTTACAGAGGTAGGTGCCTTCTGTTGACTCAGGAGTTAATAGTTGGGCTTCATGACTTCAAAGTGAAATTACTCTGATTTTCTGAGCTGTACTTCACACTTTTTACTTTCCTGTCAGATTAAACAGTTCTGCCAGTCTGTCACTGTTACTGATAATAGTCCTTTCCCAGCTGGCTAACACAAACTGCTGTGCCCAGAGAAATAAAGAGCCTTGGCTAAATAGAGTGAATGGTAGCTACACAGACAGCTAACCAGAGTTTATGTTCTTTGTGATGTCTTAATGTTTAAGACACAAGTTGGCAGTAGGGAACAAGAGAAAACACCAGCAGCATTTCATTTATTGTTTCAACTCTGTCCTCTGTGTTTGGGGCCAGCTTTGTGTGTGTGAGGGTGGTAGGTTCACGCAGTGAAATGCATCCCCGTAATGGTTCATTACACTGCATACCACCATTATCACCAAGTGGAAAGTGTATACTTCGAGCACGCTTTCTGTATGCAAATGCTTAGCAGCATGTGTTTAAAAAATGTCCAGCAAAGCAAAAAAACACGTCAGGCCTGTGCTCGTGCTTTTCCCAAAATGGGGTAGAAAGTCAGGCATATCTCTAACCATATAGTCCTATCGCATACTGTTACACCAGAGAACTCTCAGATAGTTGACACAGCGAAGTGCAGGCTGTCTACATCTAGTGAACATGGTATAATGACTGCAGTGGAATTACTAGGCAAAGGGTGTCTGCCTAACAGATGGAAAATGCTAGAACCTCTGCCCAAGATGGTGTGTTACTGTTGGAGGGATTCCATACACACTAAAAAGGAGAAGTCTAGGGATGTGGTCTTCCTTTAACCTGTGTCCACTTCAGCCTTTGGCTTGCTGGAGTGTTGAGTCTCACACTACTTCAGAGCTATGAACATATCAGGTGCCATGAGTCAGCATGACTGCATTGTTGTCAGCTGAGTTGACTTGGTCAGAAGCCTGTCTATTTTGGTAGAATGCTGGCATTGTTGCAGAGTGCCTTCTGTTGTGTTACTGTCTTACTAGAAGTTATTTGTCATCCCATCAGTGCCCTGAGATGAGCTGTTCCTTTGAGGAGCCGAGAGTGAGCAGTCAATTGGCAGGTTTTATCTTGTGTGTCTCTTCTGGCAGAGCTTGTCTGCTCAGGAGCTGTGGTGTTGTAATGCTGTTGTTTGTTTTTTCTGTCTCAGAGCCGAGTGATAGCTGTGGATAAAGAAGAGGCTGCTGTGGATCTCACCAGGGAGAATGTACATAGGTACAAGCTTGCATATTATCTATTTCTTGTAAACTGTTACTTGGGAATCATGGAATGGCGTGGGTTGAAAAAAACCACAATTTCAACCCCCCCACTGTGTGCAGGTCACCAACCAGCAGACCAGGCTGCCCAGAGCCACATCCAGCCTGGCCTTGAATGCCTCCAGGGATGGGGCATCCACAGCCTCCTTGGGCAGCCTGTTCCAGTGCCTCACCACCCTCTGGGTGAAATGATCAGGAGTCCCTAATATTTTGAACTGTGTTTCATGTTTATCACCATGGGAAACTAGAGTATTTTTAATCATTTGAGCTCCCAAAGAGTGTAACAATTCAAGAAAAAGAAAGTTTATATTTACCAGAGGATTTTTTTCCTTTCAGTTGTGAATGCACTTTGCAAAGGCAGCAGCCTAAATAAGTCAGTAGTACTTAAATGCTGTCTTCCAAGAGTTTTCAAAGCATTTCGTGGTCACTATTGGTCACTATTGTTCTTTTCTATGGTAAACTTTAATCACCAAGAGGTAAGAACGTCTCTGTCACTTGAGAGGTTAAGGACAGGTATAGTATGAACCTTTCTCTCTTTGGCTTCCTACCTAAAATTCTGCCATGCTTGTTCCTGTCACTACTCCTCTGGTTATAAGTTTGCACTCTTCACTCTGTTGTCACGGTATCCCTCAGTGCCCTCCTTGTAGACTTGGATTTGATGAGAAGGGTGCTGCTGTGCACACACACCTGTGCTGTGCCTGGGTGCTGAGACCTTCTGAACAGATTGTACCTAATGCAGAACAGCATTATCTCAGGATAACCTTGTCCTCCCCAACAGATCATTGCTCAGTGTCATGGTTCTATGTTCTGCTTAATGCAGGCTGTTCTGGGTTGTCACCATCTTGGTGAGCACCACGACTAGAATCTGTGTCCTTTTTGAGTCCTCTTAGAGACTGTGAAAAGTACAGAGCTCTACTATGCACTTGTATTCTCAGGAACCTCTGAGCATGAATTTGAGCAGCCTTAGGAGGATTTCCTGTTGCTACCTTTTTTGGAGTCCGGGACAGCTATGAGTCTTAAAAGTGATACTCATTAGCTGATGTTACTGTCCGTGAGGCCCATGTATTCTTTCTTCCAAAGCTGCTGCTGGCATACTGGTTACAGAGGCAGGCTGCTTCTGTTTCTAGCTGTCCTGAGCTGTATCTGTCCACTTTTTGCAATCCAGCTGCAGATCTTTCACCATTCTGAGGTGATGGTAGAAACAAACTCTTCCCACACTTTCACCTCTCTACTAAACTGTGCCTCCTATTCCAGTTATGGGGAGTGGCCAGCACATCCTTCTGATATATGAGTATCAAACCAAGTTCTCTTGCAGTTTTACAGAGATCATAATAAAAACAGGCCAGATCTTTGCCTCCTTTGTAGAGTGTTGTTCTGGCATATGGGAAAATGTGTCATAGTATCCTTGGCTCAAGGATGGCTATGGGGAGCGTAAATGCATTGCCAGAGAAACTCGTATTTCTCAATAGATATTTTCATTAAGCAAATGTTTCTCTTGTCCGTGGTGTGGTGCCCTGCACATCTTGCAAGAGTAGCCAGTAGGATAAGCTGTATTACTGCTGAAGCCAGCTTGGTTTCTGCCTTTTTACCACAGCTGTGTTATTTAGGGAGGAACGCTTAGTGAAGTCTTGGTTGCAGTGAATCAATGCCAGTACCAGATTACCCAGCTGTGTACGCTGTGGGTAGATGCAGAAATCCTTTTATTTCTTGATGCTGCTGTAGTTGATGAGGCAGTACCAAAGGCCCTCAGCAAACAGGACTTGGGTATAATGGCTTTGTTGCAGCATGCTCTCTGAAACTTGCTTGGGTAGCCCCAGGATGTTACGCTGAAGAGTTGGAAGGAAAAATCTGACACCGTGGTGGGTCTCTCCCAGGAAGAGACAGCATATTGGAAAGAGCTCTAGTTTTGTCAGAGGATTCTCTAGACATTGGCTGTAACAGGGCAAACTCTATCTGCAACCGTCTGCTTTTGCCAGTCAGGGAATGGCATCCCCTGAGGGTGGAGTGGAGTTGTTCTCCACCAGCACTTCTTGCCCAACATTGTCTCTCTAGCTTGGCAAAGTGCATTCTCTGTCGTTGTTCAAAAGTCTTCTCAGAAGCCAGAGGCAGAACTCATGAGAAGAGAGGTATTTTGATGGGCAGATTGCATAGCTGAGGAATTAGAGGTTATGTTCCTTCTTTGCTGCCTCACTCTTTCTGCTTCTTTAGTCTCTCTTGCAATCAGGCTGTGAATAAGCTCCAAGGCAGTTTTCAAACTGGCATCTCTTTACTGTTCCAGGAATGTCAAGGTATCTTCAAGGCTTTAAGGCAGGCATGTCCAGCCCATGGGCTGCATGTGGACAGCACAGCTCAAACTACAGCCATCAGCTGAGCAGCTCAGCCTGGTGCACAGCCTCACTTAACAACCAAACATGGGTGTGCTGCTAACCCTGTCTGGGCTGAAAGCGGGGCACGGGACGCAGCGCAGGGCTGACTGAAGGGATGGCAAATATGTGCATTCTGATGTATTAGCTACATACAGGCCTGTGAACAGTGAAAAATAGGCAGCTGTGCTTTCTGCTGTGATCAAGGAATTTGAGAACAGGTTTCAGGGTTGCAAAAAAGTGTTGACTTTTGGGGTTTTTTTTTTGTATATTTATGACTATTTTCAGTCAACATAAATGCATTGCCTGCGAATTTTCCAATGGCTGTGTAGGGTTGCAGTCAGATATTCAACACAAATCTGATCATGTCTTTCTACTGGACTTTCATAATTCCTATCTCAGCAGAGAGAAATATCCCTCACTTCACAGTCACACCTTATTAATGTCATCACTTTTCGGCAGTACGTACATTTGTGAAGTGTTTTCATGGATGAAGCACTGGAAAAATAAAATTTTATCAAAAATCTCAGACAAACACCTAAGAATTGCAAGTGCTACCATGGAATCAGACTGTTCTGTTAGTTTCACAAACAAGGTCAAACATCCCACTAGTTTCATGGTTTTGTTGTTTCCTTTTTAAATGTTTTAATTAAAAAACTATTGAAAATTAAAACAAGTTTTGTTGCTTGTCAGCTATATTATATATTTTAATGGGAGCTGCTCTGAAAGGAATGCCTCCTGTTTTATTACGTTGGCCTGCAACATCAGAGGTGGATCTTGGTGGCATGGCAGTAGAACTGGACCTTCCCACCTATATTCCATTACGTTTTATTGCTGTGCAGCAGCAGTGGGGCAGTCTGACAAAATTGCATAGTGGCATGAAAGTGTGTGTGAAGTGAAGGTGGGTCATTGAATTCCTCCATGTGGGAAAAAATGGCACCCACTGACATTCACTGACACTTGCTGAACATTGGCACAATCCAAAGAGTGGATGTGCGTGCAGTGAGGCAGTGGGTGATGTGTTTCTGCAGTGGCAACAGCATCAGTGGTAAAAACCTCCACTGGTGCAGGTTTTTACTAGTATGGCATGCAAGCTCGTGTTAACTGCTGACAAAAATACAGAGCTAACAGTGGTGATTATGTTGAAAAATAGGTTTTTGTAGCTGAGAATTTGGTCCATTAAGTATTGATACTGTGCTTGTTTTATCTGTTGCAGTTTCCATGGAAATAAATAGGAGGCATTACTTCTGGAGTGACCTACACATATGGTGCCTGAGACAATTCCTGTTTACTTGGTGTGGCCCAGGCAAGCCAATATGTTGGACACCCATGGTTTAAGGGGATCTGTCTCTGGCAAGGATCATATTCTGTTGCAAGCTGGGAGCTAGAGATGGATTGTGCCAGGCTGAGGCAGACTGGAGAACCATGCAAAGGCAATCTGGCAAACTTGAGGCTGTTCTGCTTTGGAGTGAGTCAGTAAATCAGAGAGATCAGAATCTCAACCAAGATTTCTTCCAAAGAAACAGTGAGGTGTTTATAGACCTGTTTCTTAAAAATAACAAACCTCCCTGCCTACGTGCTGCCTTGTCACAGGTGAAGGGAGAGTTGTTTGTGTCTCCAGTACATTCAGGGATTCTGCCAGTGTGAGCACCCTGGGGAGGTCTGGTTGCAGATGAAAGGTGCTGAGCAAAACATATCTCCCAATTAATGTGCACAGGCATGTCAGGGATGAGAAAGATCATGAGTTAGAAAGTAGCACCTGAGAAACCCAGCCTATTTTAAAAGCATTGCACTGAACGGTCTGTGCGTGAGCCGTTCCTGCAGGAGTCTCTCTTCCTGGTCTATGTCTGCCACAGGAGCTGTGCTGCACTGCGTGTGCTGGCTTCCTGCTACTGTGCAGTGCAGTCTCATCACCTTCATGCACTCATGTGCCTAAAAAATACACTCAGATGCCAGAACGCTGCTAAGATCCAAATCAGCAAAGAGGATGGAGAAAGAATGTGGCAAACATGAGCAAGTTGTCTTCGCTTACCATGTCAGATTTACGTATTTGATGCACTTAATTTTGTTTTTCTCTGCTTCTGAGCTCACCTGGGGGAGGCCTTTAGATATAATTAATATGTATCTGAGGGAGAATGCTGCTGTGATGTATAGGTGTATTTTGGATGCATGGGAGCTCTGCGCTGGAATCATCATGGGTGCTTTCTGCTTCAGACAAAGAGCACTTCCTAAACTTTCCTTGCAGCTTGGGAAAAATCCAATGACAGTCAGTGAGATAGTACATACGTGTATCAGATAAGAAGAATGATAGTTAATGGCCTGTTTATTGAATGTGTTGTTCATGAGCCCACACAGACAAGACTCCTAATCTTTTTGCCCTTACATCTGAACTTTTCTCTATAGGCTGCAACTCCAAGACAGGATCCACATCCTCCACCATGATGTTTCATATGGTAAATCTTTTCATTGTCTTAATCCCCTTTATATTTCTTCCTTTTTTACTGTCCTGGTTTATCCGGTTTGGTAGTTGTCTGCTAGGCTGTGCTAGACCAAGCGGTGTGGAGGAGCCAGGAGCTCCAGTGTTGCAGATTCATTTATGCACTTCCTTTCACACCGTTCATTTTGACCCTCTATTACTGCTTAGAGGTATGTCTGCAAATCTGAGCTCATTCTGGCTGTGTTCCATCAGTAAGCAAACCAGTGCAGTCCAGAAGCCTGTGTGGGTAAGCCTTGTGCTGAGAGGCAGGCCTGAGGGCTGTGCCATGTTTGTGGAATTGCATGGTGTCTGGGTCAGGGCTGGTGCATGTCAGTCCAGATAGGAACATGAGTGTAGCAAGCTGAACTTGTTGGCAGAAAAGCAGGTCTTTAGTTGGTTGGTACTGCTGAGGATGTAGCTCTTCTGCCTGTTGGAATACCTTCATCAGCTCTGGTAAGAGGAAAGATGTGCATCCTGACAGCTAGTTGTAACTCTCTTAGTTAGGTCTGTGTAATGTGTCAGGTTCCAGTAGTTGCTTTAGATCCAGCTGGGCTCTGAGCTCTCCAGGACATTGAGGTCCTGTGTTAGAATTTCTAAGCTAGATATTCTTCTAAGCAGGGCTGTTGGTGCCAAGAAAAAAGATACTTTGCCTGTGCTCATCTTCATGTCATCTTGCATACAGGGTGGGAGGGTAACCAGGCCCAACTATCCCCGAAAGAAATGGGGTGAAATTCTGTGAGAGAGAAACAGAACCATACACACATCTGCATGTACCTGGAGAGATAGTTTTCTGGATAGGATTTTGATATTGAGCTTAGAGGGAACATTGCTATGATTGAGAGCTGGTTGTGATTCTTTTTTAGGTTCTGCCAAACATCTGCTACCTTGGGGCCCAATGGACTTCATAGTCAGTAACCCTCCATATGTCTTCCATGAAGACATGGCTTCCCTGGATGCAGAGATCCTCTGGTAATCAGACACAAAGATTTTCCATCTCCTGTTCCTTGAAGCAAAGCTTTCTGGCTGCTTTCTTATATTACACGCTCACTTGCACACAGAATGGGGAAATGTAGTAAGCATGCATAATTGTAGGTGTGTTCATATATGATATTCAATGGTATAGCATTACTTTGGTACTGCTTGCAAGTCTGAAACAACTTTAAGTGTTAATAAAAATGGAAGAAGCGCACACTTTGTCATTGCTAAATTTCCAATCCAAAACTGTTCCAGAACATTTTTCATGTCAGATTTTTTTTCACAATTGGTTTGAGTGTATGAAAGTAAGAATAATTAATCAGAGCAGCTTCTTGTGATGAAAGAAATTTAGGTGGAAATACTGTCACCCATTTTAATCACAAGACTTGCCTTAAGCAAACAAACTCACACGAAGAAGCACTTTTGGGTTGTGGCACTGTTTTGTCTGTGCTGGCCTTCCTCAGAAGCAATTGTCATGCATGTCAGGGCAGAGTCCCATATTCACCCCTAAGCTAAATGTGTAGGGTAGCAGATTCTGTCCTTGAAAGTGGCTGAATTTTCTGTATCTGAATTTGCTCTGCTAGATTGTGGTTATTGGCATAGTTGAAATAACACAAATGCTCTTTTGCTGTACAACCTACTCTTTCCCTGTCTAGCTAGCACATCCTGGATGCAAGTGACTCAAAGTCTTAAGAAAAAGTCACAGAATCACAGAATGTCTTGGGTTGGAAGGGACCTCAAGAATCACGAATCTCCAACTCCCTGCCACAGGCAGGGCCACCAACCTCCACATTTCATACCAGCCCAGGCTGCCCATGGCCCCATCCAGCCTGGCCTTGAACACCTCCAGGGATGGACGGGGCATCACAGCCTCTCTGGGCAGCTGTTCCAGCACCTCACCACTCTCTGTAAAGAACTTCCCCCTGACATCCAACCCAAATCTTTCCTCCCTCAACTTCAAACCATTTCCCCTTGTCCTGCAGTTATCTACCCTTTCAAAGAGTTGATTCCCCTCCTGTTTGTAGGCTCCCTTTAGATGCTGAAAGGCTGCAATGAAGTCGCCCCACAGCCTTCTCTTCTCCAGGCTGAACAAACCCCGCTCCCTCAGCCTGTCCTCATATGGGAGGTGCTCCAGTCCCCTGATCATCTTTGTGGCTCTCCTCTGGACCCTCTCCAACAGCTCCCTGACTTTTTTGTACTGGGGGCTCCACACTTGGACGCAGTATTCCAGATGGGGCCTCACAAGAGCAGAGCAGAGGGGAGCAATCGCCTCCCTGTCCCTGCTGGCTGCCCCTCTTTTGATGGAGCCCAAGGAATGTTTTCTGCTTGTGCTCATTTTGGGGTTTCTCAGCCTTCTTACTCCCTGTATTTCTCATAAAAGCAATGAGTGCTCTCACCTGCTGTAACTGGGCTGGAGTTTATTAGTTGCACCTTTGCCTGTGGAGCAGGGCAGTGCATGCTCAAGGGCATGGCTCATGCCGTATGAATTGCTATTAATGCCTTATTTCCAACCTCTAGCTATGAGGACCTTGATGCACTGGATGGGGGAGATGACGGGATGAGAGTCATTAAAATAATTCTGACTCTGGCTCCTTCTCTTCTGAAGGATTCTGGGTGAGCATGGTTCTCCTTTTGAATTTCACATCTTCTCTCCATATCTGTAACTACTGTTGTTGTTTTATGCAGGATGTAAAAGGAAAATAACTGCAAAAACGCCCATCTAGTAATAGTAGTGTATTTTTGTTTGTTTACTAAAAAAAAAAAAAAAAAAGTGTATTAGCAAAATCAGTCTGAAATTTGTTCATATGGGGATATGGACCTTCTTTGACCAGTGCTGGTGTTTCATAATCATTAACAAAATGAGGATCTTTAAAGCTCAAAGCAGCAACAGAAGGAAGGTGAGAGAGAAAATGGAGGGAGAGGAAGCGTGAAAATAAAGCTTTCCAAGCAGAAAAGCTGTTGAGGGAGAAACAACGCACTGCTCTGTGAGAATGGATGTAGATCTGTTTCATTCTTTAATTAGGGGAAGCTTGTGTGTTGTGCCAGGAGTCAGGGCAGGATATCCTGGGAGAATAATGGTAATCAGCCAGGGTTCATTTCTTAAACGTTAGATTTCTGCGTGAGGGATGCTTGAGACTGATTGGTTTCTATTTGCTGTCATGGGGGATCCATTTCATGCTTCAAAATCAACGTGCTGATACCCAAATGTCTTTTGTGCCCTGGCATTCTCATATCCTGTTGAAAATTCCTCGCCTTAATAGCATTAGAGAGATCGTTGAAAATCTGTTGTTTTAGTAAGAGGAATAGGAGTACTGAGAAGCACAATGGAAAGAATAAGTTCCTTATTTTTTGCTCGGCCGCAAGAGCAGAAGTTGTTCCCCAGGGCTTCCCAGCAGGAGACATCAGCCCATGGGGATGGCTGTTAAGACATTTTTCCTAGTCCCTTTTGTGTTTGTTTTATAAGGTGGAGCCCCCATTGCGGGGTGGGAGTCTTTTAAGGTCAATAACGAGAACCACACCCAGCTTGTAATTAGTTTGGTGGGAGTGTTCAGTGTGGGACTGCTCAGGAATTCTCAAGAGAGTGTAGGGTTGGGGCTTGGCCTCTATGCTTTGCCTGTTTAACTTGTATCTTGATAAACTGTCAAAGGCTGCAGTCCATTTCCACATGCCTGTAAGCTAGGGTGGTTCCACCTCATTGTGGGAGGAGAGTTTCAGAAATGGGCCCATGTCACAAAGCCTGACTGCAGCCAAAATGGAAAAGGTCCTTTGGGACAAGCTGTGTCCTGGTGCTTTGTCTGAAGCTGTCTGACTAGGTCCCTTTTCCCTGTTGCACTCTCCTTTGTATAGTCGTGTAAGACTGTATGACCTGAAACCTGGTGGTGGTTTCATAACTCATCTGTGGAGATGATTATCGCTGTAAAATGTGTGTACTGACTTGTACTTTGACTCTCACTACTGGGACTTAATGTCACTGTGCTTATACAAAGGAACTCCATGTTGCTAGTCCAGCATTCAGTGTTTGTGCATTTGCATCATAGAACAGCCTGCTCCATTTTGGGCATCAGAAAGACAAAGCTGGTGATATTCCTACACGGGGTTCAGAACAGGTCCTCACATCTCAGTACCAGGATATAACTGCTCTCAAAGAGGAGTACCATGAAAGTTCTCCTTTAGATCAACGCTTTCTCCCTCTGAAGGAAGCAGTTGGCATCTGTGTCTTAAACAGATAGCTGCAGTCTGTTTTAAGATCATTGGTTTGCAGTGTTCCGTAAAGGAAGATTTTAGTTTTTCTCAGCCTAGCAATCTAGTTATGTGCATCTCCCCACATCTTTTCAGGAGTGTGTTTCTGGAAGTTGATCCCAGGCACCCTGATTTGGTGGAGGATTGGCTATGTGCACATCCCGACTTGCTCCTCGCCCTTCGTGCTGTTCACAAGGATTTCTGTGGCAAGTAAGTCTATTTTACGTTCAGATTTTTGCTTCAAGTATATGACTGTGTTTCGCAGAGATTAGATCCCTGCATCCTGATATACTGAATGAAACTCAGCAAGAGAAAGTCAGCAGCTGAAGCCAACCTTTAAAAAATCAGGGACTCTTTTCAACTGTCTGAACTTTCTTACATCATGAGATAATCTGGCAAGCATTTCTGAGTCAGAGTTTCTGTCACAGTAAGCATTTCTGATGGGGTGACTAGCTCTTTTGAGATTACTGCCATTGGAAAGTTGCTACCTTTATATGATGGAGGTAGAACCATGTTCACCCCAGCAAGACTTAAAGCTCTGCTCATTTTTCTCCCACAGACCCAGGTTTCTGCACATCCAAAAGCAAAGCAGATGACAACTGTACCAGGAACAACATCCTTTCTTGCAGTAAGCTTTTTCGCTGGTGAGCCCTTCTTGAATGGCTTCATGAAAGCTGTGTGACAAAAGAAATCTCCATTTTCCAGTGTATGACTTTTCCATGCAGTGACAGACCCCTCATTTCCCAACACAGACTTCATCTAGAGTTGCAGAGGATCGCAGGAGTGTTTGGAAGTGTTTGACCTTCCTCAAGGAACCTCATGAAACTCTAGTTCACTCCACTCAAGTGACTCGTTAATCTCAGGACCAAATATAGAAGAGTTTGCAGCTCCAGATATTTCCTTGCTGTGATAGCAAATTTCAAAGAAATATGTTAAAAATACAGCTTGTCAACATGTCGTATCACTCATTTTTGCCTGGGAAGAACATCACCTTTTTTTTTTTTTTTTTTTTTTTCAACCTTGAGATAAATTTTAGAACATGACCAAGCTGGATGACAATGGTCTCAACTCCAGCTTATAGTAGCTCACAAGTGTGCAGTTATAATGGGACATGACTAACTTGCACACTTCAAATTCAGGTTTCTTTTTAGGACTCTGATGCTTTGCTGTAGCTCACCAAAAGCAAAGCAGCCTTTGTTTCCTAGTCCTGCTGAATGTCATTGAAACATCGCTGCACGTTACACCATGATTGCTTAGGACAGACAGAGTTCTGAAGCTCAGATAAAGTGATTTTGGTCATACGTGGGTTGAGATGGATTTGTGAAGAGAATAGACAACAATCTGTGGATAAGGTAGCCCTTTCCTTTGGAATATACTCGTTTGGACTAGAAGGGAGAGCCTTTTATATAGACAGTTAAGGACCACAACTGGAAAAGCACCTCTCCCTGACATGCTTTCACTCCATATTTGAGGCTGTAAAGGGTCACTCAAGAGGAAGGAGTTCTTGGTGTTGGTTAAAATTATCTGAATCTACAGCACCTGACACTTTGTGGATGCTGCCAGAAACAGTAAAACCATAGTAATAAAGGTAGTGTTGCCTGTAGGTTAAATTGAGTCTTGTAAGAAATGCATTGCAATTGAGTTTTCAAACATGCTAGCAGATCTGAATAAATATCTGGGATCCTTAAATTGTTTCTGATAGTAATACTAATGCTTAACTTCCAGGTAAGGCTTTGAAATGTGAGACTTTACAAAGAAGGCCAGAATGACTGCTCCAGTTTCTGAGATGGAGAAGTCAAAAAGATGAGGGAAAAAGAGTAGTTATACAAAATTTGACAGCAGGCTAAGTTTGAAGAAAGACCCAGTCTCTTGGCACCCACAGGAACAGCTGAAGTCCATTTCTTTGTCGGGGAGGGCGACTTAGAGTTGTATGAAACAACACTGAGAAAAGTCCTGAAATTGATGGTCAAGAACACGACATATGTACCAGTAGGATTAAATCCAAGCTGCTGCTGCTCACTGCTGTTTCTGAGGTTCTCTTCTTGACCATAGCTAGCCAGTGAAGGAAAGAGAGAAGGACACCAAAGGATCTGGATCACTCCAAATGAAAACATTTGCTGGGCCACGGGAGGTGAGCATGGAAGGGAGAAAGAAGAAGGCAGTGACCTGTGCTGTGAGTGTGCAGGCAGGCAGTCTGTCCATGCTGAACTTAAACTGCGTCGTCAGAAATGACGGGTCCTGCATCAGCAAGTTGGGCATTTGTTTGGAGGGCCAAAGCAGCTTCAGAGAGCTAATACATTTAGTCCTTTTCCTCCTGCCTGTGCTGCACTCATTCACTTCTTAATATTTAAGCTTTGGCCCTGTTTTTTTGCAGGTATCTGAACTTAGGATTCACCAGTGCCCAGCTCACTGCACTTCAATCCCCTCCTCACCCTCTGCTCATACACCGGCCTTTCATCCCATCCCACCACTCTGCTTGCCTCGGGAGTTCTCCCATCCTATAAACTTTGTACATGAAATTATGAGCCCTCATTGGACTGTGCTACCTGCTGTGGTTTATCACAGCAGAGGAAATGGGTGGAAAGTGACAAAAAAGGTTCAGTTAGAATGCACTTAATCCTAGGTTTGGAAATCAAATATCAACCCAGCTGATTCTGGCAGTGGTAAGAGCAGATTGCGGTCAGAGAGATACTGTGGTGGTTTGTTTGTTTTTAGTAAATAATAACAATGTTAGCGTGTTTAGCTAAGTTTGTCTGGCTTAGGTCTTTAAATTTGATTTCTGAAATGTTTTGTATGAGTGTTGACAGTATTTATGAAACAGAGCTAACAAGCACAGTGTACATCTGCAGGTTGCTTTAGAAGCTGGGTGATACGCTACCTTGTTCCTGGAGGCATTCGTGGCCAGGCTGGATGTGGCCCTGGGCAGCCTGGTCTGGTGATTGGCCACCCTGCACGTAGCAGGGGTTGGAACGGAATAAGCATTGTGATCCTTTTCAACCCAGGCCATTCTATGATTCTATGATATGGGGGAGTTAAAGAGCATCATGTTGCTTTTTTGTAGGGGAAGACTGGTTCCAGCAGTAGGTAGCTGCCAAACTAGTAGGTAGTGGAGGCAGCTGCCCCTCTGAGAGCACTGCTGGCTGAGCTGCAGGATGCAGTCGCCTTTTGCAGAGCAAGCACTTGTTGGAGCTCTCAGCAGTAGGCTTCCTCTGAGAGATGGACTCTTGGTCTAATCCAGTAGGATAAGTGTTAAATTCCTATATTTATAGCAAAAGCAATAACAAAAATGCTTGCATTTCTCAAGGCTTGCACTGCATAGTGGTTACATGTCTCTGGAAAATCACATGATGCTGCTGACCTTCTCGTATAGACAAGAATGAAGAAAAATTATCCTTCCTCCCAAGAGGCGGGATTTGTCAGACCCGCATCTGAGGGAATGTGCTGCTGTAGTACAATGTGTTCTTCACTGCTTTGCACACATTGGCCCAGGCTCCTTTTGGTACAGAAGCACTGCGAAGCTCTTTGGATGTGGAAGCTGCAAGAACCTCAGATACTCCCAGAGCCCTCGCTAAAGCACTGACTGTGTCTGCTGCCTGTGCCTGTAAGCACGAGGCTGTGCTGATGCCAGCAATCTCCTGTGCACGTCAGCTCTCTGCAGCCGTGCAGCTGCTCCCTTGAGCCACAGAAGGGCTGATGCTTTACATAATCACTGTCAAAATGCATTTAATTTTCTGGCATCTCAGTGGGTCTTCGGAACTGTATTGAAACAGCAATTTGTTTCTGAAGTGATGCTTTCAGAGAGGCCTTGTTTTCCTGCAGGACCTTGATGAGTGTGGTTCAGGTGTGTATTTCTGGAGAGTGACCCGGTACAAAGTGCCTACCAGGACCTTGCTGGCCTTCCGAGTTGGGGATAGGCAAAGCTTGGTGCGTGGCAGAGCCCTGCAGATGGTGCTGTATTCCCAGCCTGTTGTGCCTGTGGGGAGCAGGCTATCTGCGTGCTGGCAGTGTGGCAGGGTGCAGCCCCCCGCTCCACGGAGGACTCTGTGGATATGGTTGCGAAGTGGGGCTTTAACTCCATTCCTGTGCTGCAGTACAGGCCTAGTGTAGGGAGGCTGGGGGGGCCCTCGTGGCTGCAATACAGGACTGGAATTGTAGCTGCGCTGGTAATGGGAGGCCTGAATCCCCCTGCAGGGCTGCACTGATCCATGGCTTTCGGCAATCTGTCTTTGCTCTGGTGTAACTTACAAGTATACATCCTGAAATGCAAGTGCCACCCCTGTTTTCCGGTTCTACTCAGAGTGTGGGGTGGAAGGGACTTCCTAAGATCCTCAGAGGGTCTAAGACATGTGCAGTAGGGATGAGACCCTTTTCCAGGTGCAGAGCTGGCAAATGCAGAGGGGACTCAGCCAAGGTGGCACAGGAAGCCTCTGGGGAGCCAGATGACTGAATGTGTGGGGGTACTGCCAGCAGCCAGTTCTGTGATGCAGGGCTAAAGAGTACAATGGATTGTAAGAGAGCTCAACAGTCATCTAGCATAATTTCCCTGTCCAAGTAAGGACCAATTTGGCTTACATCATTCATGTTTGCCTAATCTGACCTAAAAGGCTTCAGTGATGATTGAGATTTTTGAACATGGTCTGTTTTGAAGCTTCATTGTTTTTACAGCAGGAAAGTACCTTAGTACCTACTTGTCCTTGCTTTCATTGAAGCTGGATTCTTGTCCTGAGGCTTTGCTCTTTCCTCAGAGCAGCTTCCCTGTATTAGCCTGTTCCCTTACAGTCCTTATTTCTGAGGAAACACCAACATGGTGTTTTTGTGGATCTCTTGCATGCCCTTCCTTCCCTGCCGGAAAGGGAGATAGAACATGCTGAAAGGAGATGCTTGTGCTTGTGGTGATTGAAATAATAGAGCTGCTACAGCCTCTGTTACTGTGGGGAGAAGTTATTTCCCAGGCAGTGGAGACCAGGCCAAAACTTGCATTAATGTTTTGTTTGTCTGGGCAAGTTTTCAAAAGCTGTATTTAAAGTTTTTGTTTAGAAACTTGTTTTCTTCTGCTGAAGGTTGCATCCAGAGGGACAAACGCCCAGCGGGAGAAGTCTTCTCTCTCACAATTAAGATGATTATGAGATACCAAGAGAGACTTTATCAAGTTTCTTCAGCCAATTGTCTCTTCCACAGATGTTTTAATGTGCTTTCAGTTAAGCATGTGGGCTTTCAGATGTTCCCCTTCCCTGTGGAGGGTCATCTCACAGCCTTTCTCTGCTGCTTTTGCCTGGCAGCTGCTCACAAGGCTCAGCATGATTTGTACAGTGCCTGGTGAGTACAGCAGGTTATTTACATAGTACTATCCCTTTGCACTGGGTTCATAGCCAAATCATACTTGTCATTCAGTTGCTGAGATTTGGGACAGGTTGCATAAGCTACTGTAACATCAAGGATGTTCTAACAGCATGCAGTAGTTGCAGAATCAGGCCTGTAACCAGCTCTCTCTTGCCTTGCAGTTGTTTCTTTGTGTCAGTTGGGCTTAGGATGACAAGCCCAGGGTTCAGAGCCTGCACCTAACTGTTCCCAGCATTTGCACCAAAGACTGGAGTGCTTCTCCAGTCTTTGTGCCTGTGAGAGGGAGGTGGTGCCTTGCAGGATGCTGATCTGTGTGGTGTTTGCCCCTTGTCAGTCTGGTCTCACCCATGGTGAGTCTGGTGGACCAACCTTCTGAAGGCAGAATAAATGTGTAAACAGTTTGCGAGATTGCTTGTTCACTTCAGTTTGGGTTTTTGATCCCTTCTGGAGACAGTGTGTATGGATCGTGTTAGGCTCAAGGTAGAAAGAATGGAGAAGAATGTAACAGGATGAGGAGCATGCTGGTAGCGAGTGGTGAGATCACACTGACCTGTGTACTCTGTGCACACAGCTCCAGGGCTGGACCTGCGCTCAGACCTTTGGGTAAAATGCTGTGTGCAAATGTACTGGAACACTTGCAAAATCAGCTGTATTTAAGGGATTGTTTCTTTGCTTTAAATTGCTTTAAATTGCTTTCTCTAACACCTGAAGAAGGAGAAATCCACGTGCTGGAAGATTTCAGTGTGGGATATAGACGAGTTGGAAGGACAAATGCAGAGGAACCTGGTGGCATCTCTTCCTGCCCGTGAGCATGGCTCCAGTAATCCCAGCTCTGCCCAAAAACAGGTGTTGCTTGTGTTCTATTGTGTCTGTTTCCTGGTCAGAGTCAAACCAGCTGTTCTGCTCTGCTCCCGTTGTGAAGTGTAACACCACAGAAACTTGCAACTGGTTTGGGCCTGTGTTGGGATTTGCCAGACCTGGATTGGGATCCCTGCTGTGTGACCTTTGGCACATTATTGCTTACTCTGCCTCCTGCTGCAGTGCTTGGGATAAATATCACTTTACTCTCTCGGAATATTTTAAGAGTGCCTCACATCATGGAAGCGAGGCAGTCGGTTACTGTAGAAAGCTCTGCAACTGTCCTGTGGTATTCACCTCAATCATACCCAGAGAATGAGCTAACAGCACTGTGCTACAGCATGATCAATCAGGTTTGTTGTGCTTATTTTCGGTGATGCTCGTGCAAAACCAAAGGATGTGGGAGTAAGTCAAAGTTATCATTGCTAGATTTTCCACAAGTGCATCTCTGAGCATGATGAGAGCACGACCCAGGCAAACCAGCCTGCTGCAGAGTGCTGAGGAAGTTAGGTATGCATCCTGTTCACAACAGCCAGTGGTGCTTTTGCAGTGCAGGAGGATTAAATACACTGTTGCTGCAGTGCTGCCACATGAGGCCTCCATGGTTTGTCTACTGTAACATGGTTCACATCAGAACTGCAATTTTAAATAGCAGCTTCATAGCTCTACGGATCTTTATCTTCATCTCTTCCTTTCACATTTTTTCCTTTTTCAGCAAACCTGAAAAGTCACTTTTCTTTGTCTTGCATGCTCCTACAGTTTCGTTGAGAATAGGCATCAACAAGAAACTAGTTTCAGTTGCAGTATTGCAACCATAAATGTGGCTACATGAGCAAAGTTACCACAGGATATAAAGCCTTAGAACAAGCATGCAAACAATCTCATGCCTGGGGAGGAAAGTACCTCACCACCATTAGGTACATGATCTGGTTTCAGCTTGTTTAAGTAGTCTCAGCCTTTATTCTTTCTTCTGTGGCAGCTGCAGTGTTCTGAGATCATCCTGCCCATGGTGTGGAGCATCAGGAAATGGATTCTCATCCCCCAGGCTAGAACTGCAGGGTGGTGAAGAATTTGCAGTATGGAAAAGAAGAGTCTACCATCTAAACATCCAGGACCAATGCAAATGGCATGGGAAAGGGCTCAAATGTTCTTAATGACATTTCTGGCAACCTCACTGGACTTGTTTCTCACTTCACTGCTTCTTATCCTCTTTTAAACAGTATAACCATTACAGCTGTCAGCTGGGAGGATGATAGTGCCTTGAGAGTTGGAAGTAGTTACTGCTACTCCTTTCTCTTTGCCTGAATAAAAGATGGGAGAATGTGGCCTGAGAAGGTTTGGTTTGAGAAGCCTAGACCTTGAGATGTAGTATGAGGGCAATTTTCAGTTTGCATCACTTGCAGAGTCATTGCTAAATACAGCAGGACTTGGGCATGCAAAAATGCTGGGCGTGATGGAGGAGGAGGAGGGAGTGGATACCAAACCACTTTGTGGTCCATCTAGAGAAGACGATCCTTCAGAAGGAGTGTGGTCAAACAAAGCTGAGACTTATAGGAGGGATGGCCTGTGCTGCCAAGTTCCTGCTTTGCTAGTCTGAAATGAAGTGCACAGGTGCAGAGCTGAATGTCCATAAGGTACTGGCTTTGTACAAGAGGCAAGCTGAATATCTCTGCTTAATGTGTGCATGTCAGAGGGTGAATGGAACCCCTTCTGCAATGTGGATGGTTTGTGGTGGCCCACAGTGAGCAACGGTGCAGCAGTGAACTGAGCATGGCACTCTGAGCAGCCTCATTCCATCAGAAGCACAGCACTGCTCTCAGTGGCACAAAGATGCTGCTTGCCTGAGTTTCTGTAAACACCAGTTGCAATGCTAAATGTGAGTGTATGAGAGACCAATGGTTTTTAGTGGGCTATCTTGAGCAACTCTTAGTGGAAGATTTGGATTTCCACTTGGTGCTTGCTGATGTAGTTTCAGCTGCCTACCTGCAGCTTTCTTCCTGACAGTTAGCTTGTCTCCTGTGTTTGTATATGTGCTACAGCATGGGCTCTGTGGGGCACAGTGTGCTATCAAGAGCCTGCTGCAGTGGAGTCCTGAACCTAGTAGCCTGAGCTGCTACAAAAGCAGCATTGCCCAGTGCCTTCTGATGGCAAAAATCCTCACTGTTGCTCTGAAATACACATAGGTTTGTGTTGGGCTTTGATAATCCAGAGTAGGCAGCTGAAGTCTGACCTCAGTGAAGTTGCCCTGCATGCTCCAGCTGGGCTGAAGTTGACCCACGTGGTGCTATGCAGTGTTTGTGTTCCATGAAACAAGGATCCCCTCATTGATTTGAGCCTTTCCAGGGACTTGAGGTTGTAAAGCTGGCAAGACTTTTCTCCTTTTCCACTGCCATTCACTGAGGATGACCTTCTGACCATCCCTTTTGACTTTGAGCTTGCTGCTTCTTTCAAGCCCTCCTCTGACCCTTTGCAAGCCAAGCACAGCGTGTTTGTATTGCCATAATGCCTAAAAGCTGTTCTCACAGGTTGTTCCATCTCTCTCTAAGCTTTCAGAACTCATTTCTCCCGCCAGTGTCTTGTGTAACTCTCCTTGTGCCAACACTGTTGGCTTCCACGGGTGAAGTTCCTTATGCTAGATAATTTGGAATGAGCTTGTGACAGAAAAATCCCACTTTAAAATGCACTTTACTCCTGCAATGCCTTTCATCTGATTTTGTGGCTGATAGACTTTGCTGAGGTAAAAGTCATGCTGCTATAATGTGTTTTGTTTGCAGATTAAGGCTATCCTGCACTCAAACAAGACTTATTCATTTAATGTGTATGGACAGGGGGCACTCAGGCTGCAAGGAGTTTTTGTACGTCAGCTTCCAGGTCAGTGAGTTTTTAGTCTCATTTGTGTCAGCAGACAGCAGCCCTTTGTTCAGCATCATAACCTTTTCCGCCTCAGTGACACACAGACGCACACGTTTGTGATGCAGATCCTGAATGTGCAGTAAACTCCATGGATAAGTTCCATAAGCCCAGCAAAGACATTATGTGTCTTACTTGGAGGATCAGCTGCGTGCTCTATTGACCAGTGTTGAAGCCAAGATTGTGAAGGCAGTTAATTATTAATTTATTTTTGCTTTTCCATCCATCATTGCCTATGTGAGAAAGAAAAAGGGAGTGGATAGTGAGTGAAGTGTTTGCTTTGAACAGATTGCCTTTGTCAGTTCTAAAAATCAGGATAAATATATTAGTTAAGTATTATTTAATTTAGCAGCTGAATAACATTGTTTCTAAGAAGGGCCAGGGTGAGAAGGCCAGGATAGGTTATGAGCATGAAAGGGCCTGAGTCATGGACACGGAAGTTTAAAGATGAAGGCATGTGGCTGTTGCTGGTACCCTGATGGCAGCAGTAACTGCTTGCAGCCCCAGTCCGTGACAGCTGGTGCCTGCTAGCAGCTCCTCTTCTCATGCAGAGTGTGGAAAAGCAAGGAGCGCCTGGGAGGCACCATCCTGCTGCGGATGGTGTGCCCGTTCAGGGAGCTCGGAGGTATCACAGTGCTGAAGAAGCTCGTGTGGGCACCTCAAGCGTCCCAGTGCTGGTACTACACAGGAGCATGACACTTGGCTCAAGAACTGACCTGCTGCTGTTCTGGCTGAAGGGCCCTTTTCTGTGCTCTTCTGACCCAGCAGTGCCTTACTCCTCCACCAAAACTGCGCTCAGCCCTGATGCGCTCGCATCCTGCTGGGCTCTACCCTCCTGCATCCTTGCTGTGGGTTCTTGCGGAATTCCCTCCATCTTGATCCTCTCGGACTTTGTCCCTAACAAAAAAGCTCTGCTCAGGCTTCTCAGAATTAATATGCTTTGCCCTAACTCAGAACTTCCACTT
This sequence comes from Lagopus muta, assembly GCF_023343835.1. Taxonomy (NCBI): domain Eukaryota; kingdom Metazoa; phylum Chordata; class Aves; order Galliformes; family Phasianidae; genus Lagopus; species Lagopus muta. Next base: position 634,020 of record NC_064443.1, on the reverse strand, counting down.
TCTGGGAAGTTCTGTCAGTTAAAGCTTGTTTGTTCTTTATTTTCCCCTTCTTTAACCAGAATTAAGTAGTTCACTTTTTAGATTTCCCATGACGAATGCTGTATCCCAGATTTTGATTTTAGAAATGCTTTGCTCTGTGATTTCTGAATTTTCATTTTGAATTACATTCATTTAAAGTTGTTGTACAACTTATGCTGATTTGCTAAGTATACACTGATAGTCAGAGTATGTGTATTGTGTAGGAAAACATTGTTTTGATTGATAAGATCAGCTGCTGCATAGTAGGATTGAAACATCTTATCTTATTCCCTAGAACAGGAAGTCCATTGTTTGCTATGTAATGAAAGCTTGGCAGTGCCATTATGACACCCAGGAACGTCTTCATCTAAGAAAGCAGGTAACATTTTGTTCTGTAGTATGATGCAATTCATCTAATCATCTAAAAGAAGATGAAATATTCCACAGCTACTGTCATGTTAGGGCAAGGCAGTAATGATATATGTGGTATAAAAACCTCCAGGATAAAATATGTGCAATTTGGATGTTCTGAAATAGAGCTTCTGAGCTGCCAGAAGCAAAGCTGTTCCAAGTAGCTTTGGCAGGAACGTTTATATCAAAATCAATGCTCTTTATAAAATCAAACAAATGTCTTCCTAAAAGAAGCTTTTCCCATCAGAATACTTTGGTGGTGTTTTGTTTTTTGTTTTTTTTTACTAGTTGCCTCTGTCCCTGTCCCTGTGAAGGTAGTGAGTGTTTGTTATGCTTCTTTGCACCATGATTACAGAGTACTTAGCTTTCTCATCAGGGCTCAAACCCAAATCTCCATAGTGAAAGTCCTAAAAATTCCTTCTTTGCACAAGCTGCTCTTCTCTGGCTCCCACACAGGAGCGTGCTGTTCAAGCAGCTGCCATCTTTCCTGCCTCTCACACAGGGAAAGGACAGTGTGAGCTTGCTGCTGGGCCTCTGCCATCCCCCTGCTCTCCCTGCGCAGGGGAAATAGCAAACATAGTCATGCCTCTTTCTCTTTTCTGAGGTGCTGCCCAAACAAGCAGTACAGATGTGTTCCACTAAAACAGGGAGGCTGGAGCAGGGGTGACAGCATATGTTAACTGGGGAGCTTCAGAACTGTCAGCTCTCTAGTTTCCTTCCCTGTTACACTTTGCATCGGAAGTGATGCCTAGCAGGTGAGCTTCTGATGCTCAAGTGGAGGAGTGTTTCTCTGGTTGCCTTAATGCAGTCATCACTGCAGACAATGATGGGGGGCTACAGGTTGGGAAACTGAATTGTAGTGTGGCTCACAGCACAGGTGAAAACCTGTGAAATCAATCTCAAATGAAATCTGTGAGGTTGTTATGCCGTATAGTTGAAACAAACTGATACTGTAGAGACAGATTACTCGTTTGTCTTAAGCAAACATTTGCTTTGGGAGTAGCATCCGCAGTAGATGAGCAGTTCTGTGAGGGCTGTGGCATGGCAGAGGATTGCAGTGACAATGCAGATTTTTCATGGCAGTCCATGTACAATCCGGACATCAATAGTTACAAGATATAAAGTATTCCAGCAGAGAAGCAAGAGACAGTTAGCAATGTGCTGCCCAAACCAGTCTGCCTATAGCAAGATCAGGCTGCCATGTTCATCCACACTGCACCAATTTAAAGACTTTTTTTTTCATTTTTATTATTGGTAACAGTGGGGAAAAAAAAAAAAAGAAAAAAAGAAAAAAAAAAGCCATACTTAACAGGGAATTCTAGGCTCTCCAGAAGTCAGAAATAAAAAAGCTGACGGCTTTGTTGCAGATGGAGAGATGAGAAGATGAGTGGCAGTTCCTGAGTTAGTTTAGAACAGGCAGATTTTCTGAGCTGGTTTATGCTATGCAGCCTTAAGGCTGTTATTACTGCAAGGATCTGGGAGCAGCACATGAGGGCAGGCTATGAGGGCATTTCCTGGAACTGTGCCACTGAAATAGTACTGGGCAAGTTCCCATGAGCGTGCTTGTCTGATTTTTATGTCCACAAGACAACAAGATGTCCCCATTTGCATCAGTTCGCAGAACTAGATTAAGGTTGGGAGAACAGAGGAATTCTTTGTTCCTTAAGCTAAGATCTGGATTTAGCTACATTCAAATTGATACTTTATGCAGGTATGAGAATGCCTTTGCTTGTTATTAACCTGTGCTGTGTGTGTCATTTTTGCTCTCTGGGTTTGTGCTCGAAGCAAGCCTTGGAAAGACCAGGCCAAAGGCTGCAATCAGAGACATCCCAGCTCAGGTTACAGCACCAGAAACTGCAGGGAAACCCCGATGTAATGAAGTCAGCAGGATTTTTTCCCCTTGAGTAGGGAGCTGGCGATTCGTTTGTAGGGACACATGGGGACAAGTGGTTCACATTAAGAAAAGAACGTCCCTGTTGCTTGAGGCAACTAGGAAGCTTCAGTGGATAAATGTGGCCATTTGGGATGGGGTTCATCTGCGTCTTGGAGCTCTGGAGTCTGGTTAAAGGCTGCGTAGTTCTGAGTCAGACAGAGGTCTTGGATTTGGGGCCCTGATGGGGCACTGATCCTGGCTGACCTGCAGAAGGTGCAGGCAATTGGTGGTGAGCAGAAAAGCCTACCAACAGGGGAACGAGGCCGAGGAGAAATGGAACTGGGGGAATCTTCTGCGAGAATCCGCTGGCTTCGAAGTCAGGGAGCAGAGCAGTACAACTAGTTCATGGTGTGGGAGCTCTGCAGGAGCACAGAGAGACACTGGGATCAAGCGCAAGCAGCAGCTGGGAGCCTTGCCCACACAGGAGCCATCTGGCTTAGGTGCTAGCAGGGTGAGAACAGGGAAAGAGCTGGGTGCTATGGAGGCAGCCAGGCAGCAGAGGAACTTTGATACTGGAAGGAACATGATTGGATAAGTACAGGGGCCGATGTGTTTGCAGGGATGGTTTCAAACAGGGTCCTGGTACAAACAGGGAGGTGTGAAACCAAGATTCAAGAGTGCTGGGAACACTGTGTGTGGTTCTGTCAGTAAAGTATGCTTACATAGGGGCAGGTGCAGAGCAGGGCTCAGAGGATGAGTGAGGGCCAGAAAGCTCAGCAGATGAGTGAAAACTAAAAGAGATCAGTTTGTTTTGCTTAGCAAAACAAAGACTGGAAGAGGAATGTGATGTCTCTCTGTAAACACTTCATTGCAAAGTAAATACTAGAGGGGAAGGAGAGGTCTTATAATAAAGATCAATACTGGCACAAGGACAAATTGGTACAAAGTTGCTATTAATACACTTAGCCTGAAAATTAGATTTTGAGCTGCTAGAGGAGTGAGATTTCGGAACAGTGTCTCAAAGGGAGAAATGGAAACCAAAGGGATCTGAGACGCCTGCAGGAGCAAAGAAGGCAGAGAGTAAATTAAATCTCTGACGCAGTCTCATTCTGTTTCATGCGCGCCAGTGCTATAGACGGCCCAATCCTCAGGTCTGGGCAAGAGAGCAAGTTGCAGCAGTCAGCAGCCGTAATGGAGAACCAACAGCCAAGTTACAAGTCAGCTGCAGGACAAGGGGAGTTTCAAGGTAGCTGAGCTATGCAGATTGACAGCTTTGGCTGTATCCCAGTGTTTGAGGACAGAGACTTCACCAACCTGGCTGAAGGTAAAGCATTCTGACAGCGTCTTGCAGAAGCAAAACCTGCAGAGTAGGATGCAATTGTAAACTTTCCATCTCCACTTCCCACTGCTGCCATTTTCTGTTCCCTTCTGGCACAGATCTGTGCTGTGGCTTGTAAGGTAGCTTTGTCTGTGTCCATCATTCCTTATATGCTATATTTCTGTCTATTTCTTTTCATTAAAGATTAAAATTTGTTCTACGATGTATTTTGGGAATGCCTACAATTTTGGTGGAAACTTACCCTGACAGCCTTTAGGCATGAAATTTCAGAAGGAAGTTCAGTAGAACTGCCTTTGTCAGAGATGATATTAGGACCCTTTTGCAAACCATCTTGGTTAGGTTTGCTTGGAAGTGTGGGAAAATGTTTTGATTGAGAGAAAATGAAGTCATTTCTTGGGAGTGTTCTCACAGCTGCTCTGTTGCCTTGGGTCGGAGCTGAGGAATGCTCGCCATATTGCAAGCTGAAGTTTTCAAGCTAGAAAATAGGAGGAAAATGCAAGCAGATAAGCAAAAATCAGCTAACTAAAACAAAACATTCAACCCTTAGTGATGACATACAGAAAGGTATTCCTAGAAATGACAACAGTTTGGAACTGAGATAAAGAATGCAAGAAGAAGACGAAAATTAGATGTTAATGGACAGAATCCTGAATGAAGGAAGTAGCAGAGCATGCAGAGCAAGCATCTTTTTCAGCTCATAATGAGACGTCAACATTCAGGCAGAGAAACAACTTACTTCCCCTTCCTTCTGGCTGCAAATCTGGAGAGCATCAGGGAGTGATGGGTGAAAGCTGGAGGAACACTGTTGCCTGTTCTGAAAAAAGAAAAATCTGTTTCTCATCTGAAATTTGCCATAGTATCCATGGTGCAGCTCTGCTGAGTTTGCTTTTGCATAGCATTTTTCTGTTACTAATAGACTTTAGTTATTTGCTCCCTGGCGTGATGCTGGTGTGGCAATAAAGCTAAGCAGATCGTTGGAAGGCTGCCATTGATGGATGCAGTCGATGCATTGGAAGGATATGATGAGTATAAAAATTCCATTTTCCAGAACAGGCTCATATCTGATGATGTGAAATGTCATAGGTCTTTCAGAAGTGGCCAGTCTCCCTTGCCTGCTGCTCATTAAAGAATGTGGGTCTTCGATTTTCATGATCCAACAGGGAACCAATTTTCATGAACCAACAGGGAATTTTGGTAGGGAGAAGGGAAACCTTGAAGGACTAACACAAATGTGGTCTGCAGGTAACAGTTTTCCATTCCCTCCTTTTCCTGCAATACCTCAACAAAGAAGTTAGAGACTCCTTATCTCATAAAGACATTTTTTTTTTGTACTGAGTTGTCCAGAACTGTTCAGTCACAAGTATGCCTTCGTTCCAGGCTGCCTGAGAATGTTTGCCTGAGCATTATGAGGTATAGGAAGTGGCCTACTATATGCTGGGTACCCCCACAATCTTCTCTTTTGGTGAATGGAGGAGATAAAAATGGCAAGTGCTGCTCACTAAGAAAATAAAAGACTCAAGGACAATAATATGACTCTTTCTTCTAAGAACTTCCACAAATTCTCTTGTGCGTTCGGTTTCAGTCTAACATGGGAGATAGTTGGGACTCTCCCCTCTACGTACAAATTTCTACTTCTTTCCTTTTGTTTTCCTTCCTTCCTCTGCCATTCTTCCTTTTCTTTCCCTCACAGTTTAAGTGAAACCAAATACATTTCAGTCTTCCTCTTTACCTGTGGCTGTGGTGAGGGTTATTGCTAAGAGCTGGTTCTTAAGCCTTTTCACCTCTTGCTGCATTGATTTCAGTCTGGCCATAGGTAATGAGGGGTGAAGTATGTGAATCCTGCAGCATGCACATGAGCTTAGATAGAAGAAGCTGGTTGAATTTGGAATTTGTTGCAGGAGATTCATTGAAAAGCCTAGCTAGAATTTCCCTGTCATGCGAACGCTCCTATTTATGATTGTCAAGATTTTTCCATCAGAAAAATGAAATCCCTGCATAATGGCTCTTTATGTGAGAGGATACATTCACTCCTTCTGGCCCATTTAGGGCATCAGGACAAGTCTAATAAAAAAGGCACCCACCTCCCGTCCTACCCTTCTAGCACCCATTCCTGTCTCCACAATTAGCTTGGCAGCCGGGCTTGTTCTTCGTGCCGGTGCAGCGTGTTCACTTGCACTGACATGGTTTCCTACTGCCGCGAAGGAAAAGGTTAAGAACTAAAAGAAGCTCTGCCATCATCCACAAGGCATGAGGAGCCCGGTGCTGCTCCTGCCCTGCAGAATTCCAGCACCTGATGGACTGAACCCTGCGGCCTTCCGTGAAAGGTAATCCAGCTCCAGGGAATTATAAATACCCTTTGGTGAGGCAGATGGGGAGCGTGGTAGGACAGAACGCGGTATGTCCCTGTGAATTGGTTCAGAAACAAGTGCTGTGAGCCTGTTCTTAAACTAAATTAAAGTTGGTGTAAAATGCAATGCACCAATAAGCAAACCTTGGCAATTTGGATGTGGAAGGCGTCCCGTGCTCAGAAATGTTCAACCACTGCTTGTGGTTTCATTGTGTGGATGCAACAGATGAAAAGATGGGGCAGATCATGTTAGAGGATAATAATCAATCAATAAAAAAATAAATCAATAAAAAAATTCATCAATAAAATGATGAAGAAGGTCTGCAGGAAATGGGGATTACCCTGTCTTTCCCCTTTCTTGGCTAGGTTCAGTCTTCTGTGCTCTTTGTAGAAGACCATTTGGAGACAGTGTGATGCCTCACCTACTGAGGTGGATTTAAATCTTAATGTCCACGTCTCTAGCTAGGATTATGGAATGTGCTATTTCTTTTTGACATTTGAATGCAAGGGTGTCTGCATTCTGCTGTCCAAAGTTTTGATTTAAACACAGCTGAATATTCCAGAAAGAGGAAGAAGGAATACTGGTGTGGTGCAACAGTCCACATTCAAGGCAGTAGTGCCAAGCTTTGATGAGGGAATCCACCTGAAGGAGGCTAACATTGTGCAATGCCCTGAGAGGACCCACGCAAACCAGAAACTACACTGACCTTCCTGCTGATTGTACTCTTTAGACCTTTTCTTCTGTGCTGCCACTAGCCAGAAGGAGCAATGCTAAACCACCCCTGCAAATGGTGAGACATTGGCTTCTCATTTCACAGGGTTAGAAAGAGGGACAATATAAAAGTGAAGTTTAGCTGCAAATATGCCATATCACAATGATATTTGTGAGAGCCTAACTGTTAGCACAAAGGTGTAGTGCTCATTTTAAGAACTCTTCCACAGTTCTTACAGTTTTGCTGTGCTTAAACTGTTCAGATGAACACCTGTAGGAAGCGTCTGAAACAAAGCACGCAGGGTGATCTGTTTCACAGCCTTGGTCCACAACACACCTGTAATTTTCCACCTGAAACCCTCCTGCTGCTGGGAGGAGTTGGTGGGAGCGTCACTCATGGCAAGTGACTCATGGCCTGACTGCCCCACTGGGATAAAATCTCTGCAGAGAGGGTTTGAAGGATTACCTGCTTTGATCACATGGGCTCACGTGGAGGCTTGTCTCCATCCTCCTTTTGCTGACAGGCATCTAATTTTGAGGCAGCTGCTCACGTTCTGCTCATGGCCTTTGCAGTGATGTTAGCAGAAGGATCCCTGCGAGATGTATTTACACTGTAACACACTGCAGCTAGGTTTAGGTTTAGTATCAAGTAGTTTGGGTTCTATGTTTTATTCTCTGAAGCGACACCAAAAACATGACTGTTGAATTATTTGGAAGTATTCTGTTTCTGAAGTCTGTCTGTTGGGTTCTGCTCCTGACTGGAGCACCCACAGCAGTTTGGGCACAGGCCCAGCTTGCACTAGTGCAAAACTGTCTGGCAGAGAACAGGTGTCTTGACGTGGATATGAATTATTTTTTCACTGATTTTTTCACTCCTTTCCTCACTGGCAGGGTAGCAGAAAGGCACAGTGCCACAAGGAAGAAGCAAACGGATCAGTTCTAATTAGCATGACAGCACTGACGAGGATGAAACTTTGTGCTGGCAAAATGGGGCTGTATTAACTTTGCACTGATTTATTCCAAATTTGAGCACTGTTTGTCCTCATGCAAGCAAGGAGGAAGTGGAGAATTATACTTAATATTCATTTTCAGTGTTGCAGTTAATTGCAAAGTTCTCTGAAATATGAATATATTTCCTTTCCTAGTGTTTCCCCTTCCATTAAACTATACCATTGATTTCTCATTGATTTTGACTAAAAAAGGCCGTTCTTCGCAGCAACATTGTCTTCCCTTTTTAGTTGAATTGATTGCGCATTAATGCTAATTTGTAATTTTACCAATGCATTCCATGTTGCATTTAGCTGTTGATGCGTCTTAAATCATTCAGCACTCTGTTTATCTGTATATAATATCTGTTCCTCAGCCTGATTCAGACTTGCAGAAGGCATTTATGTTTATTAGATAGCTGAGATAAACATTTTTGTTCTTTCTCGTCTAGTAGGAGACAGAGAGTGTGAGAGAGAGTGTATGAAAAAATAATATGCTCAGTACAGCTCAACTCTTTAAAAGGGTAGATAACAGCAGGACAAAGGGAAATGGTTTGAAGTTGAGGGAGGGAAGATTTGGGTTGGATATCAGGGGAAGTTCTTTGTTGTGAGAGCACTGAGGTGCTGGAACAGCTGCCCAGAGAGGCTGTGGATGCCCTGTCCATCCCTGGAGGTGTTCAAGGCCAGGTTGGATGGGGCCCTGGGCAGTTTGGTCTAGTATTAAGTGGGGAGGTTGGTGGCCCTGCATGTGGCAGGGTTGGTGGGATTCATGATCCTTGAGGTCCCTTCCAACCCAAATCATTCTGTGATTCTATGGTACAGATTTTTAAATAACAAAAAATTGTACGAGGTTAACAGTGATCCAGTTTCCAGCAGGGGAGGAAAACGGCCACTGTGAAAGCTTTGGTAAAGGAGAAATCCCTTCAGAAAAAGTAAACAGTTGCAAGGATTGTATGGTGAAGAAGTTACTCATTTCCATTCTGTGTCAGTGGAATGGCAATATACGCATGCAGCTTCTTTTCATTAAATGATATTGTTGGCTTTTTAGGCAAATGTGTTTTGTTTAGAAGTGTGGTCCCAGGTTTCAAATATTACCTCAGACATCTGTGATTAAATGAGGAATTCTAAGGTCCTTATTTCCTTAGTTGAAGTTAAATATTGTGGCCCCATAAACTTGAGCAGTCTTTGTTATGCAGTGTGAGCAGTGCTCTGATTTACCGTCACTCATGAAAGCATCCCAGTTCTCATTTGGTCTCATTTGGTGTTGTTTTGTAGCTTGAAAGATGCACTGAAACATAAAACCAGGAGGCTTTACATTGTGTTTGTTTTCCAAGAAAGAGCCTCCCTGTGCTGCAGGATGCAGTGTGTTCTGTGGCCTTGGGATGCACAGAGCTAAAACTCCTCTACAAGGAGCAAGCAATTGACTGCAGCCAGAGCCCCTCCTGCCCTCATGTCTGTGTGAGTAGCCCCTGCTCTGTGCCACCAGAGACTCCTGCAGGCAGGCAGCCTGTGGCTGGCTTGACTTGCCAACCTGAGCTCTGTTTGAGCAGTAGGGTCATATCTGTAGGGTGAGGATTAATCAGGGAAGCAAAGGAAGGCAAAGCACCTGAGCAGAGCGAGGCTTGTAGAACTTGTGAAGATGAGGAAATCTCTACTATTTTTTTGAGGTTGATAGCCTCCATGAGAGCAGACAGCAAGACTCTGTTGGCTCAGGAAGCCATGGTGTGCACAGAACGTTTGTGGTACCCAGGAGGGCATGGTGTGCAGCAGCGCTGTGGAGAAGAAAGCACTCACTGAGCCTGGCAGCAAGCACACAGCTTGTCTTGGTGTGCCAGTGACTGCAGCTCAGAGAAGGAGGGGGTTGTTCTTCACTTTGTTCAAGCAGTTTGACCTCTTAGGGCCACAATGAAGGGGAAAGTGCAAGCCAGAGGCTGGTTCCAAAAGTGACATGCTTTCTTTTCCATGCTTCAATAGTGGTTCTCACCTTTGGGATAGCAGCATGTCCTGGTTCCCTCTGAGCTCCTGCAAGGATAGGAGCTGCTGCCTCACTCAGGAGCAGGTGCTTTACTGTTTCCTCCTTGAGGAAGAAGCAAGGTGTCCTAGCATTCAGAATGCACAGTGTCCATTGCCTGTGCCATACAGCAAGCTGCAAGGCAGTCATCCATACCTGCCATTCAGGAGCTCCACGAAAATGCAGAAGCCAGCAGCAAACAAGGAGAAAAGAGTAGAAAGAATGTAAAAATAAACTTTCGATTAACTGAACAAGTGAATCAAACCCTTTGCCTCTGATCTTTGACAGAAAGGTAGAATAAATTGGGTGGAGACGTGGAATATAAACCTAGACATCTGGAAGGCACTGGATCCTCCAGTAGAGCAATCTGGGTGCTGACATAGGTGCAAGTCAGGCTTAACGTGCCTTACTTTCACCATTTAGCCCTGAGAAAGTTCCTGTTCTCAAAAGTTCCGTTGGGTGTCACTTTCCAGCTGAGTCAATGTAAGTAACAGTGGCTGCACAGGGATTGCTCTTCTGCTCATCAGTCTTGTGCAGAATTAGTTAAAAATTTAAAAAAAAAGTGAAGCATTTTTCCTGAAAGAAGACATTCCCAAAGAATGGATGACCTATTTTTTGCTTTCTTTAAAACAATTTCAGTGGTGTGAAGGGAGCTGTAGTGGTGGGCAGGCCAAGGCAGTCTCATCCTGGGCCTGTGGACTTCACTCGAGGTAAGTCACTCCCATGCTTGGCTGTCATTGTGCAGTCTGAGCTGTGTGATAACAGTGTGAAACATGCAGTGTTGAGATGGGAATGGCTCTTCAGCCGTGCCCTTCAGTGCCTTTTCTGATGGGCTCAGCAGTACCGTGGGGCACTTACTGGCTGCAGGCTTGGGGCGAGCTGTGGCTGGGGGAGATCGATCAGTGTTTCCAGTGTGATGCAGTGCATACACAGCTCCTGTGCCAGTCCTGGCCCTGCACGGGGGCTGGCTGGAAGGAGACTCTATGGAGTGCCCTAAAAATATCCAAGTGTCACTCAGGGTAGGAAGGTGGGGATGCCCAGGGCTCTCTTGTCCTTTACTCTGTGTGCTGGAGGACTTGGCATTGGCTGCTGTCTCTTGCTTTGTTCTGTGTCTGTGTTTGTCGTAGCGGGTTTAGTGAACGTGCTTCCCTTCAAGTTTTTTCTTGTTGGCATGACAGTGAAGTAAAGAGATGTGGATGAAGTGCAGCTGTTCTTTTCAAAGCATATGTCTGTGCACAGGAGAACTTGAGGTTCCGGCAAAGCGTCACAAGATCTATGAAATACTGTTGCTGTAGAGTAACTTCCGTTGAACAGCAGTTGATTGTGTTCAGCTGGCTGAGGAGAGAGCAGTTAGCATCAAGGAGCAAAAAAAAAACCAACAAAACAATCCTAAAACAACAATCCAAGTGAAAGCTAATTGTATCCCCAAAAACTTTGAGCATATCTCTGTGTTTGGCTGTTATTCTTTATTTATTTATTATTATTATTTTTGCTGGGGAAACAATCTACATTTAGTAAATCTTCTAGTGAACACGTTTCCCCTTGATTCTCAAAAAGCTCTCGGGTTTTAACAAATCGTGTGTGCATGTGTGTAGGTTAAAAAAAAATAAAAATGATAGCATGTTCACTTGAGAATGTTGTTTATACATTTAAGCTGTAATAGTCAGGCAGTCTTGAGTAGCTTGTAGCTTATAAAAGTGGCATAAATATCTCATGATAGGAAGTTAAGAAGCTTGAGCTCTTGAAACTGCAGAACTCCATGTGACCTGGATGGATTTGTGTGTGACAAGCTGAAGAAATGGGCCTTCTGGCTCCAGGTGACTTCTCAGGATTGGCTAGTGAGCGTTCCTCCTCCTCTCGGAATTTAGACATTTCAGGTTAAAACTTATTTAACATTAACTAATTTTAAGAAGAAAGGACCATTGCTATCCTTGCTGAATGCCAAAAGTACAGCCAGAGCAGAAATAATCACATCTCATCAAGGCTACGTGCTGCAGCTCAGTAAGCTCCCATCAAACCCACCTTTTCTATAGATGGCTTTTTCTTCCCTGACTTCTCCTTTCTGAAGGCTTGGTTAGGTAGGAGACTATGCAGCTGAACTCATCAGACCTGGTTTCTCAGAAGAGAACAAGACATGCTTCAGAAAGAAGGGCAAAAGCTCTTTCCATTGCCAGCAGTGTGTTCATCCCACCTCCTCCATGACTGCTTGCAGACTGCAAAGCTGAAGTTCCCTCTGCACCCTCTGAAGGGAGCCTAACGTGGCGTTGAAGCCAGTTGCCTTTCCCCTGGATGAAGGGTCAGGGATCCGGCACAAGTTCTCCCCACTGACTGGTTTTTGCTCTGGCAAGAGCACAGAATTCCCTGTTGCTGTCAGTAGCGTTTCATTCCCGGAGACCTTTGTGATCTGCAAGTACCTCGTGGCAGGTGAGGGGAAAGGGAACATGCCTTGTGATGTTGTGGTGAGCCAAAGCAGTGGTGAAAACAGCCCTTCAGGTCTTTCACGCTGATAGCACTGGGTAATATCCTGGGTCAGCCAGCTAACCTGACCTCCACGGTGGTTGCCTGATAAGTCCAGGCTGCCTTCAGAGCCTCAGAGCTGGGGGTGCTGGCTGTTTTAAGGCTTTGGCACAGAGTTGCTTGTTTTATCCTAGATAAGAGAGGTTGAGACACAGACAAAGGCATTCATTGTGGCGTTTTTGTTGCATAGTGATTTCTGATGGCCAGAAACAGCCCTGAGTAGGGTACTGTTGTTTCACATATGGCTAGAAAAGCATATAGCTTTCTCCAAGGACACTGGTGTTGCCAAGTTACCCAACTCCAAGTCACCCTGTTGCAGAGCACTGCGTATGGGACCATACACGGAAATCACTGCTATATTGAAGGCAGTACAAAATAAGAGGTGCTTGTTTAGCAGTGCGTCATGGAGACATGTAGCAACATTTTCTGAGAACTCACATTGGCTCAAGTAGTATCAAAGGGGAATTCAGCCTGTGGTTGTAACCTGTGCCAGGGGTTCCCAGGTTTATGTTGTGCTGGCAGCAGCAATAGCAACCGTGGGCATAAGCAGCAGTCATTGTTATCATTGCTGGAGCCAAGGGTGGATCATGAGACAGTGGTCACTACAGATGTGCTGTTTCATGCCTATAGGAAGGCATGCCTCTAATTTCTCCTGTGTAGCCTTTGGTCGTGTGCTTTCATAATCACCAACCTACCATCGTCCTCCCCAGCAGGACCCCTGCTCCCTGTCCCAAGTCGAGACCCGCACTTCACCCTTCATTTACTGAACCCCATCTCCATCTCCTGTGCTCATGGAGATGTTGGCACCAGGGCTGTGGCAGTTCTTCCCTCAGTGATTTCAGTACCACAGCTTAGCTGCTCATAAACACATTAAGATCTCTGCTCTCCGGGATAGCCCTTGTTTCACTGCAGTGGCTGCATCCAGCAAAGAGATGTTCCCTGAAAATAACAATAACATTAAAAAAGCTGAGGGTTTTACACAGACCTTTGAGGTAAGATTAACTCAGGAGGCCAGTCCATTGCTGAGAGGCACTAACCACTGAGTGCCAGAAATGTATTCTTTGTGAACTGCACTGTGTTAGTAAAGAATTAATTGATGAAGTATCAAAACAGTCCAGGGTAAAATATCATATGTGTATGGGAAAGATGGTGATGAATGGGAAACTTCAAAATAAATCAAGCTGTGTTGCCTTTTTCTGGTGTTCCTAGTGCCGTTTTGTTCTTCAGCAGCTTGATTTGGACTATACAGATGAGCTGACTCTAGAATTGAAGTAGAACAGTGGGCAGACACTGATGTAGATGTAGCAGCTCTAACAGCCTACTTGTGTTTAACCAAGCTAAACACAATTTCAGTGAGGGCATTTAAATATTTTCAGAAAATACAGTAAAGCAATTACATTTTAAACAGGAAAGTCCCATTCCCTTGTGCTAGAGCAAGACCAGATCTTTCCAGATGATCTACGTCAGAAGTGTGGTCTTCTGACAGCTGCTGGTGCACAGCTGATCAGGCTTGAGGACAGTACTCAAGTGAAGGACTGCTTGCTGCAACGCAGGCTCCTCAGAAAAACCCCTGCAGCTTCACAATACCGTAGGATGAGCACCTTGGGTGCCTTTGTGATAAAGTAATCCTTATCTATTCTTCCTGAAGCTGCTCACGGTGCACGATGCTCAGCAGTCCTACTTCCAAAGATAAAGTAGTGGAATACTCTTCCCTATTTTCTTTTTCATATTCATAAGGTTACCTTTGTTAATGAAGGCAACCAAGCCAGAGAACAGCAATGTTCTAGTAAATGGGGGTAAGTGGCAGCCCAAAAGTACGTGAAGAAGTGAACTGAAACCTAACAGATAAAGGGGACATGTGCTGTGCGGCGTGCTCTGAGTGTGAGTGAATGAGTACAGCTTCTGCAGTACACAACTGCTTGCAGAGGGAATCGGGTGCTGTATCTTCTGCTGTACTTAACTGTGGTGAATTAAAGCATCGAGGGAAAGTCCCGCCTCTGGCCACTGTGGTTTTGATAGTTTAGAGTCAGACTACAGTGTCACCAGACATGGCCTCATTTCTCCACTTACATCATTAGTTTAAAAGAAAAAAAACAACAACCATACGACAAAATTCCCACAGAGCCACTTGAAAATAGTTACTGATTCAGTTAAAAACATCTGTACGATTCCATATTATTGGCTAGATTGCCTGTGAGCGTGGCCTGCCATCTGGAAGCCAAGGAAGCCAGAAGGACACCAGGGAACCCTAGGCATATTCTGTGATCTGTGCTGTATTCTTTAGGACTTGTCTTTGGGAATTCTTGTGTGAAAATGGCAAGATAAGAGAGAGAGGACAGGGGAAAACAAAAAAGTAAATGTCCCAGCTCGAGGTAAGCCTTCAGAAGAATCTCTTCTTTGATTACGCGTTGTGAATTTTCTTTGTTTTTCACTTTGTTTTTGAAGTCTTGGGTACTGTCAGATGTGGGTGAGGAGCTGCCTGGATCAAAGCGTTTCTCCTGTTTGGCAAATTGAGAAGGCAACTTCTGAGTTAAACTGATTTTTATGGTTAATTCTGAGTACCTAGGCTTAAATGTCAGGCCAGTAATTTGCCCAGTGAGACTCAAACTCAGTTGCTCTCTGCCTGTTCCTACCGTTCTCCACTACCAGAAAATGAAGTTCTTCAGGGAATAACCGTGACAAATCACTTCCTGCTGTGACACAGGAAGATCTGGGTTTCTGAGAATACCTCTGAAAGGAGCAGGCGTGGAGCAAAAGGTGTAGGCAGAATGCACTGGGGCCAGAAGTGTTCCCGTGGTGAGAGCTGTGACAGCCCCAGTTCGCTGGGCCCAGAGGTCTTCAGCTGGGTGCAGGAATCCCTTGTGGTTGGGGCTCAGCCTGGTTTTGGTTTTGTCCACGGAAGTTTATTCAGGTGCCAGGAGGGAGCAATTAGACCAAGCACTTAATGGAATGCCGAAAGCAGCAATTCCTTATAGGGTGGCCTATCTAGGACTGATCCTAGAAGCTAAAGAGCTGTTCATTATGCACTGTTGTTTATCTGACTCTTCTCCATTGGGAGTGAAGGATTTCAGAGCTGGTTTGGAAGCTGGTGGTATCTGCAAGATGGCCACCTTCATTGAAGAAAATCTAAACAAAAAGGTTTTTCAGACTAGTAATGTAACATAATTTATCCAGAGCGAAGGGACTTTTTGTCTGGAGTTTGGTGAGTGTTTTACATGAATGCTAGAATCAGGCATTCTTCAAGAACAGCGCATTGTTTGGAAAAGAACTGTGACTGTGCCCTCAGGAAAGGGATGATCGCTGTTCAGTGGTGAAGACAGCATTAGGAGCAAAAAAGCAAAAGCAGTGTGGAGGGGGAGGGAGAATGGGTAGCAGTTAATATAAATTAGAAATGAAGTGCAGAAAACTGGAAATAAAAAGGGATATGTGAAATTATCCTCGGCTGCTATCTTCAAGGACATTATAGAATTTAAACAATCTGCCTGAAACAGAAAATTGTGTAAGGCCTCTTTGAAATGGAAATGGTGCAATTGTTAATGAAGATGAAAATAAGCAGAAGCGTTTAGCAAGTATGTCTGATCTGTTTTTGGATGACAGCAGAATAATGTACTTGAATCACAGGAGGACAATGCATTAATTTCTAAATTATTAGGCCACCAGGAAAAGGTATTATAAAACACTGACAAAGAAGAAGTACTTCAGGAGGAGCCTGTTCAGATGACTTGCAGATGAGAGCCTCGGCAGTAATACCAAGAGCACAGGTGGTTTGCAAGTGGCAATTTTGAATACTGGGACAGCTGGGACACTGGGCTGCAGTATGCCAGAAGGGAAAGTGGAGGGCTGGAGCAAAGCCATCGTGGAGAGCTCAGAGCAAGGGCTTCTTCCCTGGTCCGTGGGTCCCTGCAGGCTCAGGGTGCGGCCCTGGATGGCAGGATCCCTCGGTGCATCTCCTGGGCTTAGGGCTGCTGGCAGATGCTGCAGCACAGAGCAATGCTGCTGCTGTGGTAGGAACTGCTGCATTGCAGCCTCTGAGGTTGGAAAGAAGCTCTGCATCCAGAAATGCCCTGAAGTGCTGCAGGTTTGAGGTGGAAGGGAGCTGGCTGAGATTTGAAGCCACCATCCCTCAAAGGAGTGTTGGTTTGGGGTTAACTGCCTGGGGAAGGCGCCAGCACATTGGTTTGCTTGGCTATTCTGTTCACTTGTGCCTTGAACTCCTGTGTACTTAGGAATTAATTTCCTTGGGAAACATTATGAATGGTGATGACAGTGCTCACACGAATTCTCTTTGTGACTGGCAGAGAAGGGAATGCACAGCACTAAGGCTGCTGTTAAAAATGGTGCTTTGGGTGCTGAGCCTCTGCACTCACCATGGCAGCACTCAGCTGTAGGGCTTGGGTGCTCCAGTGGCAGTGTGCCTGTGGGCTGAGGGAGTTTTCCCACCTGTGCACCCCCTCCAAGTAAGGAGGATTTAGAAGATAAAGCGGAGGACAGACTACATGCTGGCTATGCCTCCACTGGGGCACCACTGGGCTGGCTCTCATTTCCCAGCCCTGGAGCTCCTTGCTGCTGGAGCATTTGCAGCGGGGAGAAGCCTGCTGGAAGGAGCAGCATGCCTTTGGGGTGGGAAGAAGGCAAGGCCAAGGGTGAGGTATTCAGTTAGTTCTCATACTGATGCAGCGTTGAATTGCATGGCAGAAAATATTTACCATCTGGGTGGCCCCCGCTCGCCCACCAGTTCCATCTCACAACTCTGCCTTCGAGGCAGCCCTGCCTCCTTGGCTCCTTGTGGTGAGGGGGCTCACCGCAGCAGCAGAAGGGGTAATTCCACTTCATTTGTTAGTATTGGCTTGATAGGAAGGTAATTTGGCTTTTCTTAAAACATTGGAGCCACTTGTGTGTTTCCTTGAATTGCATTTGACGTGTATTTTTCAAATGCACTTATGTCTCCAGTGAGTGTTTCGTAATTTAAGAATAAATGATTTCTTCTCATTTTATTTCTAGGAAATGCTCCTATCTGTGAATCTCAGAGAGGCTCTTGGGTTGTTAGGCTGACTTCGAGGTTTCTGCAGTCTTTGCTCTTTGCCATTAGCATTACTATTAGTCACTGTTTGCTATGAATGAGACGCTGGGCCCAATATGTTTTTTTCCTGCTGTCAAGCTGATACCTTGAATAACGATGTGAAAGCAATATTCATTATTAGATTATTGGAGGAAATGGAATTAGAAATGGGATTCAAAATGGGATAATTAATATTAATGGCAGCTTTATTATGCCATAATGTTTTGCAGAAGCGCACTGAGAAGGCTCTGCACCATACAAGACACTTTCCTTGATGTGGCTTTGTATAATCGATTCTAAATACCGGGAGCTCAGAGTGAGTAATTACTAATTGGGAGCACAGCACTGCAGGAGGAGCCAGCTGTCCCTTCCCTCCCAGCTGCCTCTCCTCGGGGTGAATCGCAGTCACAGCGCCTGCATTATGCTCCTGTGAGTTGCTACCCATATCCTATTTCTCCCTTGATTTTTCCCCTTCTCTGTCCTCTCTTCACCTGCTGCTGCCTATGCTAGCCAGGGATGAGAATGCAGCATGTGGAAGCAGTGCGGGGCTCAGAGTTTTGCCTTGCCTGTCCTGCTCAGGTGCCTATCTTATGTTATGCAGGAGAAATGTGGCAAGAGGAGATGGTGTGGGAAGTAAACTCAACCTGAAGACGACTTTGGCAAAAGCCATTAGGAGGATGTTCCCAGGGCCCTGCTCTGTGCATGACAGGCCGGTTGTCTGTTTGCCGTGAGGTTGAGCAGGGGAGGTGTGAATGTACAACTGACCTCTGCAAGAGATTGCCAAAGCTAGGAAGTGTGGCTCCAAGATGAATTTTAGACTGCCTTCCTCCAACTTAGCACTTCATCAGTGTCTGTGCAGGGTCCTGACTGACACTGTGAGGTCTGTGGTGCTGACATTGTAGAAATAAGTAGAAATGAAGCTTGCTTTCATTCACCATCAGCTGCAAGCTTTGGCAGCTTCTGAAGTGTTACAACACTTCGTAAATGTCTATTTCTGCCTACAGAATATTTTCTTTGTCGTATTCCTCTGGCAGTTCTTAGGTTAGAATGAGGAAAGGGGATTTTCCTAATAGCAATGTGAAAACTGGTGAGAGATAACTCGTTTTTTTTATTTTATATTTTATATTCATTCATATTTTATATTCATATTTTACTTTATAATCTTATATTCATATATATCCTTACAGTGAAAAATAGATTTTAAATCCCCACTATCAGTACAAGCTGGGGGATGAAAGAATGGAGCACAGCCCTGCTGAAAAGGACTTGGGAGTGCTGTTGGATGGCAGCTGGACATGAGCCAGCAATGTGCCTTCCCGGCCCAGAAAGCCAACCATATCCTGGGCTGCATCCACAACAGCATGGCCAGCAGGGCAGGGAGCTGATCCTGCCCCTCTGCTCTGTGCACTGAGGCCTCACCTGAAGTGCTGCATCCAGATGGAGAGTCCTCAGTACAGGACAGATGTGGGCAAATGACCCAAGGGATGGAGCACCTCCCTACGAGGACAGGCTGAGAGCTGGGGCTGTGCAGGTGGAGAAGAGAAGGCTGTGGGGAGAGCTGAGAGCGGCCTGTCGGTACCCAAAGGGGCTGTAAGAAAGAGGGGGACAGACTCTTTAGCAGGGTCTGTTGTGACAGGAAAAGGGGAAATGGTTTCAAGCTAAATGAGGAGAGATTTAGATTTGGATATAAGGGAAAAGTTCTTTACAATAGGGGTAGTGAAGTACTGGCATAGGTTGGCCAAAGGGGAGGTGGAAGCCCCATCCCTGGAGACACTCAAGGTCTGGCTGGATGAGGCTCTGAGCACCTATTGGAGCTGTAGGTGTCCCTGTTTGTCGCAGAGGAGTTGGGCTAGATGGCCACTAAAGATCCCTTCCAACTCCAGTTATTCTAATTAAGGAGAGGACAGGAAATGGAGACCACTCATTTCTCTTGTAAGACCCACCAGTAGTGAATGTGAAGGATAGCAGTGCTGTGGGCTCCTGCCTCTTCTTCTTGCTTTGCTGTTTGGTGGTGCCACGCTGATCACTGCCCATTGTATGCATTTTGCAGTCTGTATGCTGGCTCTGTCTTTCTGTATGCTGGCTCTGTCCTTCTGTCACTCCCTTCTATACCTGTTGTTGCTCACAAAGTCATGGGCAGAAATAGGGCCGTGACCTCAGACCTGTCATTTCCCCATCCACGAAGGAAGGGAGCCAGGGACGTTTGTACACCACAGTGACTTACAGATCTCTGGAGCTGCAGTTCGTCAGTAATGCCTTATGCTTGGGCAGTGCCCTGTGGAGTGTTGTGATCCCTGGGCTGAGCTGCTCTGCAGCCACATTGAATTCAAACAACGGTGCATTCAGTTGGCCACAGTGCATGTTTGGACTTCAGACTCATGGTGGTTTCCTTCTGTCCTTCTGGGCTGATTACCACGCATTCCTTTCTTTTAATTTCAGCCTTCTGCAGTTCTGGGAAAAGGTCCTTGATTAAGTACTGAGAAACCGGTCTATTTGCGAGTCTAATTTGGTTGCTTTAGTTACATTACTGTATGCTAAATATAGGAAGGCACCGAGCAAATCCCAGTTCCTGGGCTGAACAGGGTGTTCAAGAGCCTCGTTCACATTTAAATCATGTGGCTTGGGCCGCTGTTTAATTAGAGCTAATGAGCCAATTTCTCACATATTGTAAATCAGCACATCTACGTTGATTTATGGGAGAGTAGCAGTTTTGTACAGCTAAAAATGAGCCCAGTGCTCAACTCCGGGCTTCTTGCTTCTAGTTGAAGGCCCCAAAGATGAATGGCATGGCATTAGAAATCCCAGAGAGACAGCAGAGTTCTTTGGTCTCATAGCTGGTATCCGAGAACCTAGAGATCAGCACGTGAAGAGGTTTGAAGCCTGAAAGCTGGTCCTGTGGTTTGCTGCAGACTCTGCTGCATTCTGTGCTATTCCTTGTGTTTGTTTTTGGTTTTGTTTTTTTGTAATCCTGAAATCCACAGAAGATAATGAGGAAGTCTGCTTGTCTTCTAAGCATGTGCCTGCAGCCTTGGCATTGCAGGGGACTTCAAACTGCTGTGTAATCATGCAGGACTACATTTTCTTTCTGTTCAGCAGGTGGAAGGAAAAAAAAAAAAAAAGCACCAAAAAGAAAATAGCAAGCCACAGCATTTTAAGTGCATGTAAGACTTGTAATAGGTGAGAGACTGATTGTGCTAGAGACAAGTCTTATCTGTGGCACAGCTACTGCATATCTCAGGGAACAGCTTCTCCTACAGTGCCTTGGTGGCAGCAAGCCATGGCCCTGGCCTAGGGCGACCACTGGTAGGGCTGAGCTGCCATGTGCCCTTCCACCCCTGCCTGCTGGCCAAGCTGCACCCAGCATGGGGCCCACCACCACAGCACGTGTGGGCTTGCCTTGGTTTTTCATCTGGATGGAAGATGGTGAAATTTCATCCAGCTGAGCTGCTGACTGCAAGGTTTGCAGCAGGTTTTCTCCGAACTCTGTTCACCGCTCAGTGCTGCCGTCTTTATTTGGAGAGCAGCTTGTGGGGAACCATGAAGCCAGCTCTGACTGAATCCTGTTTTCCTATTTTTGTATGTGTACCTTGAGGCTATCCTTGCATTCCTCGCAGCTGGTGGCTGCTCTGGTTCCCTGAATCTCATTCAGAGCGCTGCACCTACAAGCCAGATACTTGTCATCTGTAAAAGATGTTTGTTTCCATGGAAGAATAGCAGTGAGATGACTGTCTGCTCCTTTCACAGTCGGCCAGGCTGGGAGAGGTCCAAGTATCCAATCAGCCCTTGGAATTCATATTGCATGAAGATAAAGTAGCCAAAAATAGTTTCTGTGGACTGGATGGTTCTGTAGCTTTCTGTGTTTATCTAACAAAAATGTTAGGAAGTACAGTAGGTCATGCACTAAACTGAGCAAAATCATGGGGCACATCCGAGCTCGTGAAGATGAGCTTATCATTTATTTATTTGATTTACTTAACCTCTCTCTGCTTGAAAATTGCCTGCAGTTTTCATGCATTGCTGTTACGCTTATTTGATAAAAGGAAAAACCAACGTAGCTGTACCCTGAGGAATTAGAGATGCTGAAAGAGGCTACTGGGGAGGGGAGGAGGGAGAGGCAAGCTTGCACAGCTCTGCCAGAGCCTTATTTTTTCCTGCCTTCCAAGAACAGGGCTGTGTTCCATCCCCTGCCGCCCCCTCAGCTGGTGCTGGGAAGAGTAGCTGTGTTTAGCTCACTGTTCCTGGAAGTCGCTGAGACACCGAGCATCGAGAAACCAGCATTTTCTGTAGCAGGATCTGTCTGAATGGAAAAGATGAGCTGATCTTCAGCCCTTGTTTGCTCGCCTGAGTTAACCCTCACTGCTCCAGAAGAGGCTGTGTGTGCTTTAGCTGTGATCATTTGGAAGGGAACAAAGGCTGCCTGCATTCATTGCAGCCAGGTGTTTGGAAGCCAGTCTGGCAGGTGATGTGACATCATACCCTTCATGTATCCCAGGTTCAATAGATTTATGCTGGGACCACCTTCTGTTCTTTATTCCTGCCTTGAAGAGCTGAAGCAACAGCAGCTTTTCAGCCAGCTGACTGTGCTGGTGGCCGCCTCCTGCCCAGGCTGAGGGAGGTGCCTTTTGGTATTCCAGGAACTTCCCAGCCACAGGCTCCCCCAAAATCATCCTGATTAAAGTATACCATGACAGGGTAATTGCAGCATTGTGCTGGTGCTCAAAATGTTTGTCACTGTGTGCTTCCAGTGCCACATGAAGACGCTGTGAGCCATAGGGCAAAATCCCTTCCATTCAGTGAAATCATTTACATGGGGTCTGTGCTTGTTCTATGGATAGGAGGAAGAGCTGCAGTTAATAATCTTGTAATTGGCTATACTGGCTTCTGGTTCTTGCTGTGTGATTGCAACCAAGCACTGTTTTCTGGTGCCTCAGTGTAGTGTGGGATGCAGTGACTCTGTGGGGTTCCCAGGCAGCACTCTCTGGGAACACCGACTATTACTGGGTCACTGGAAACACACTGGCTCATTTGCTTCTTTCTTCAGGCTGACTCAAAGCTGTTACTTCACAGCTGTGACTGTCTCAGCCATAGCCCCAGTGCCAAATTTAATGAATCTGATGGCTGTGGTGGCCCTGATGGAACCCAGAAAGCAGTTTAAAGTGACCAGGATGTAATAGGTATAAATATTTCTGTTGCTATTTGCATGGATGCAGTTAGCCAAAGAGTAGTCTAGAGGTCTTTCTGCTGTGATGTGACTTTCCCTATTCAAGAGAGCAAGGAAATCCCTTCCTTTCCCTCTGTGCCTCAAATTGACTTGAATTTCCACTTGACATAGGTCATCAAGCTGCTTTTGGTCAGGCTGGAGGTTTTACACTTGCAGTCCAATTTGGAGGAGGTCTGCTTCCAATTTCAGCTCCTCAGTACGTTCATCCAGGACATAAACCTATTGTGAATGACAGCAAAGGCATCTGTCAAGGTACACACAAAGGAGGAGAGAATGAGTGGGGCTTGGGTAACCCAGGATGTCAAATTCTCTGTAGCTGCTGCTGGGTGCTGCACACAATGAGCTGGCTTGATAAGATGGTCTTTGTGCCTAACCATAGTTTGTGGAAACTACTGATTCTCTGGGCACGGGAGGTGAAAGAAGAAGGGCTGAAGCACTGGGATCTGGCTGAAGCCCATGCTTTGCCCCCATCCTGCCCCCAAAGAAGTTCACAGCTACTCAACTCCATTCTGCAGCAAAGAGGCAGCAGTGTGTAAGGGCTGTCCAGGAGTGTGCCCTCTTGGGAGGAAGCTGAGCCAATGGCCCTCCCTGTCTTCCCTTCTCTTCCGTGGGAGCACTACAACTTGCTTGCCCGGATGAACAACAGCAGGGAGGTTCTCTGACTCGAGCATGTTTCATGCAGAAGCACACTGTGTGGTGCCAGAGGCTGCCTGCCACCTCTGCTGTGTTCAGCGGAGCTGAAGGTGCTGCCACTCGTGGTTCTCTGCTCAGCCCTTCTCTTGCGTGTGGTCTCATTTTGGTTTGTGCAAATTCTTGCTGCAGCGTGGGAAGTTGCCAGAGCAGTGATGTTCGTGCTGCTGACGAGCCTGTAAAAGTTTTTGTTTGCCTCAGTTCTTGGAATTGATCTAGGCCAAGCAGCATCTTGAAAAACAGTAACTAGAAAAATACTCTTCCACCTAATGCTTTGCTATTAGCACAGGTTCAAAGGAAAACCAGAGCCACTGCAAAAGACTGCAGGCGTCCTGTGTGGTGAGGAGGTGTCAGCAGCTGAGTCAGGCTCACAGAATGTGGTTTAAACAAAAGCCCTGCTGGACACAGCCTTGGCCTTGTACCATGCCCATAAGATGGGAGAGTGCTTGCGGGGGGCAGAGTGACTAACCATGCTTACAAAGTGTGATACCAGGCTTCTGCCCTTGCACCCTGGCCTTACAGATAAACACATACAGGAACACAATATCATTGTCCTATTTCTAAGGAACAGACTGATGGCAGCAAAATAAGGCAGTAGCGTATATGATCTCAGTGACCCTGTGACAGCCATCTCAGAATCTGGCAAAGCCTTCCTGCTAACCGGTTTTCCAACAGCCTTGAGTTTCTATGGATGAGGAATAAGAACTTTCCTTGACTTGGGCTCCTGTGATAAAAATGTTACTGCTATTAGTAGAAGCATCAGAATCAGGCTGCCTGCTCCTCAGCATGCAGTTGTTCTTCCTAGGCTTGGGGCCCTAGGACATTAGGTCACATGAGCTGTGACATTTGTCCTAGAAATACCAGCCACAAAACTTCAAGTACTCGTTATTATTTCCACTGCAGAGCCATTTAGCTTTCTGCAGTCTGGAGTGCATTTAACATTACAGGCATATACTGTCCAGCAGCCCACACCTAGAAGCCTTGCATTCAATATCGTGGAGGCAAGCACAGGGAAAAGAGAGACCAGGAGCCTGGGAATGTGCAGTGGTTTGCCCCAGTACAGCTAGCCTATCAGGGCAGAAATGCAAACAGACTTTGGGGCTTCTGAGTCTCAGTCGGCACCTTTGCTGCACCACAGCTGGGGGTAAAGGTCAGAAATGGATGTGGTCACTTGGGGCTCGTAACCCAAACCAACAGCGTGGCAGATTTGGAGCTGAAAGGTGATGTGGTATTTCTATTGTGCACACACAGGACTCCGAAACAGTGCTTGAAATACAGTTTAGTTATTCTTCAAATGGACAAACCCCCTGTGTTCAAGCGTGAAGCTTTTCTGGGAAGAGCAGAGCAGTCCCCTCTTAAGAGTGCATTTTCTGTAGAAAGAGGCCTGCGTTTCCCTAACTCATGTCCTGTTTCTGGTGGCTTTGTGGCTTTTGACACTGAGCAGTTGGGCCAGGATCCTTTCTGACTGTGCAGTGGGATTTTTTGAAGGCCCATGCATGCTTCCATGCCAGCCCTGTCCATCTGGGGACAGTGAGTGCCTCTTTCTTAGTTCATCATAAGCAGCTGCAGCATGTGTGCAGGAGCAATGTAGTAGGCATGATTGTGTCTCCAGGGAGCAGCAGGAGGGAGCATGGAAGCCCAGCTGGCATGTGTGTCTTGTGCAGTAGAAATTTCCAGATGCATCCTGAGGTGCTTTTGTCTCGAGTGCTGTACAAACACAGGCAGTGCTGGGCTCTGCCCAGGTACTGGTGGGGAGGCAGTGCGAGTGCTGGCTCTGCTTCGGCCTGTGTTCCTGGTAGGGAGCCGGTCCTGGATGGCTCACAGAGGGCTGTGTTGTCATGTTCCATCTGCCTGCCATAGGGCTCCAGGTGTTTTTCAGTATGAATACCAATGACTGGAGGCCCTAGTATGTACACTTCAGCTCTGGTGTCTGCTGAGAACTCAGAACGGAGGGCGGCCTCTTTCCCTCAGCACAGTGCTGCTTATGTTTCTCTGCTCCCTCAGGCCTTGTTTGATTTTTCTCTACCTTCCTCATCACTCCTAAGTGACTCTCCCCGTGACCTTTCTCCATTCTCCCTCTCCCTGCCTTGCTCTTCTTTTGAGCTTCCCTTGCTTGACCTGGCTTCTTTGTCCTGCTGTTATTTACCTCCATCTGCCCCTGGCCAGCCCACCTGACCACACACTGCCTCTTCCCCTCCTATTGCCACCACCTTCGCCCTCCTTTCCTTCTCAGATTTTTTCCTCTCTGCTTTTTAGCTGGTTCCTCTGTGGTTTTCAAACACTGAGGTCCCCGCTCTCTCCAAAAGAAGAACAAATAGACTAAACAAGAGGTTTCTGCCAGGTCCTTGCTGCGCTCTCGATAAGCTCGGTGCTTCTGTAGCTCCTCGCTCTGTCATCTCGGGCAGGCAGCCCAGCATCCCCCCTCCCACGCGCTGAGCTCACAGGGAGCTGTCACACTTTATTCTAAGAAATCAGCTAGTGTACAGTACTCAGCAGAGGCACCCCTCCCCTGGGAGGATCAGCAGAATTAGGATGTGCAGCAAGCTATCTTGGGGATTGCACAATCTTATCACCTCCTCCAGGGTGTTGGGGAGCGGTGAGCACCGTGTGCTCTGAGTCACACTTCCCCTGCAATGGCTGCAGGTTTCCTGACTCACTTCCTCCCAGGACTTCTATTTCCTTACTTCTCTACACCAACATCTCAAGCAAAAAAGTGTGACAGAGATGGAGCAGTCAAGGCGGCTGTGGCCCTGAGCTGCCTGAGCTCCATGCCACTTGTCCTGTTTCGGGATGAATGTGATGTGTCACAGCAGCTGGACACAAAGGCGCTGCTTGGTGCTGAGGAGGGTGAGAATTTTGTTTGGCTATGTGGCCATTTGGTGTGGTGTGAGAAATACTCCCCTGCCCATGCCTACAAATGAAGTGACATGAATGAGGCCCCTGGCTAACGCACAGCCTCTCTTGTGCTGTCCAAGCACAGGATGGGTGCTGGCAGGGATGGGAGCTGGCAGAGCATAAGAAGGCACAGTAAAGCTCCTGCCCTGCGGCCAGCTGCCTGCTGAAGGCAGACATTTCAGTGGCCGTTACAGTCTTGAGAACTGCTTCTGGCTCCCTGTGGGTACTGTGTTTTGTTTGAACCTCTGCCTTGATCATTCTCTCCCACGATGAGATAAGAATCTATGATTTTCTTTTCTTTTTCAGAAAAGATGATTCCCAGCCCTTGTGGTGACAGGGGAGAGCCTGGAAAGGATGACTTCCTCCAGACTCAGCAGCCTAAGGGCCAAAAGCGGCCCCTGCAGCCACTCCACCCTGACAGCCCTTCAGTCTATTGATTCCCAAGACCTGGCACAGGGTTCAGCCCCTCTGATGAGCCCTGTGCTGTTCACCTGGATGGAGCAGGAGGGCCCTGCTGAGTTCCTGGAATAGCTGTCTCTTCAATACCAGGAAGTAGTTTTCCTGCATCGTAGCCTGATTTTAGACAGTGCTGTGTGACATAAATTAACTTCACGTTGCTAGTCATCCCCAAGGCTCAATTCTTTCAAGCCTTTATGTTAGAGAAAGTGTCTCTGCATGAGGCCACATGAAGTTCTGTGTATCTCCCCAGTGAACCCCCAGGCAGTGCTTGTTTCAGCCAGAGCTGCAGCCCAGCCTGGCGTTGTACTACATGCAGGGCCCAGCTTGGCCCAGCAGCTGGCAGGCCCTGGCCTGGCACCAGGCATCACCCCTGGGCCTGCACTCAACAAATCGCCCGTCCTGCTCATCACAGGGCCAGCAGAAGGGAGCGGGCCTCTCCCTGGGGTTCAATGGGACTTCCTGGAAGCGCTGCAAGGAGCTTCCAAGAGCTGAAACATGACACATGGTTCTGTGCATGTGTGTTAAGAGTCTGGCTGAAAGACAGAGGGAGCGTGGTTCCATGGGCCTCAAAGAGCCTCCCCCTCACAGCTCTGCTGTGCAGCGTTGGGTTGGCTGGGCTTGGATGGGGTGTCGCAGAGACTGGACACAGGCTGGTTCTTTGCGAAGCGTGGTTTTCTGTGTGGCATAGGGTGAGCAGGCTCTGCTGGGGTGCCGGTAGCTTGCATTCTCTGCTTCACAAATTAATGCTTTACTAGGAATTAAGGACATCGAGTCTGTCCTTCAGACAGCAAAGATGATGGAAAGGTCTTTTTTTCATATTTTTTTTCCACTAGCATGGGAAACATATGCTGCTCATCTCGTTACTGATAATAGCCCAGGAATGCTGCATCCCAGCAGCAATGGCCCTGTGCCTCACTCAGCAAGTAACAGCCCTGTTGTGCACTTGGATATGGACAGATGAAGCCAGCAGCAGTACTCATGCAAAAATCATGAGTTTAAGCACTAATTTGAGAATCCTGCAAACAGGGAAGGTATGGAAAGTCCCCAGCTTTAAGCTTTCAAAAGGGAAGAAAAGGAGAGCCTGCAGCCCAGCTGTGTGGGGAGGGGGTCTTGGACTGCTGGAAAAGAGGGAGGTGGACCTGGCAGCCTGGGCAGCAGGGGAATAGGAGGGCACCACTGGGAATTAGCTCAGCAAGTGTCAGGTTTGCTGCTGTCAAAGAGAAGCATTGTGAAAGTGGTCAGATCTTAACACTGAGCATGTGAGAAGGCTGGCATGTACTCTCGGAAACACATGGCAGCTGATCACCAGCCCTGTTTTTTCTTTTGTGTATTATGTGACTACATTTTTCCATTTCTTCTTGACCTCTGTTCATTTACCTGAATTCTTCAGCCTTTAAACAAAGAGGCTATGAAACAGAATAG